>NC_091934.1:18440254-18799004 GCF_041260155.1 Ptychodera flava
TCTAAAATCCTGGAAAAGCATGTTTATATTAGCCTTTTTAACTATTTGCATATGAATCATTTGATTGTTAAGTCCCAATCTGGCTTAAGAGAACATCACTCATGTCACACTGCTCTGATTAAACTGACGATCACCTTCTTTCGAACATTGATTCTGGTCTCTTTAATGGTTTATTGTTTTTGGATCTACGTAAGGCCTTTGATCTGGTTGACCGTGATATTCTAAAAGATAAACTTGCTATTTATAGTGTTTCCGGGTCATCTTTCCGTTGGTTTCGCTCTTACCTGACTGACAGAACTCAGCTTGTTCAGCATCTTGGATGTGAGTCGGAGGTCTCGCCAATTGTTAATGGCGTCCCCCAAAGGTCTATTCTCGGCCCTCTGCTAAATTTTTCGATTTTCATCAACGACCTTCCCCTTTGCCTTAACAGGGGTGAGTTAGATATGTTCGCTGACGACCAGACTTTGTGTGTTTCAGGTAATAGGGTCGATCAAATTATTTCTCGTATAAACGATAATGTTTTCCCAATCTCATCGTGGGTTTCTAATAATGCTATGGTTGTTAACACGGAGAAAACTAAAAGTATGGCCATTGCTTCTTGCCCTAAAGTTAGACATGTTACTAACACTGAGGCCTCTATATATCTCTAATGTCTCTTCTCACAGCCTCTTAGACGTTTCAATTGATTCAACTTTAAGTTGGGATGTCAACGTTGATAACCTGTGTGAGGAACTTTCAATCAGAATTGGTATCCTTCACAAACTACGTCCAATTTGCCACTACGAGTACTCTTTTGGTTGTGTACAATGCACTGTTCCTTTCTTTGATTGATTATTGTTGCACTGTTTGGGCAATACTTGGAAGTCAAATCTTCACTGTACTTACAAACTCAAGAAGAGGGCTGGAAGAGTAATTTGACATGAGTGTTCACTCACGAACCATCTTTTTAACTTTGCACTGGTTGCCGATTGTCCAACGTATTGTCTATTTCACTGCGTTATTGACATTCAAATCATTGAATGGCCTTGCACCCCCTTATTTGACTGACGTTTTTCATCGAATTTCATCAAACACCTGTAATGCCAGTCATGGAAATTTGTTTGTTCCAAAATTTAAGACTACCACAGGTCAAAAGTCTTTCTCTTTCCGTGCTGCAAGACTTGGAATACAATTCCCCCTGCGATTAGAAATAGCTCAACTTTACCCTCTTTCAAAGTAAAGTTGCGTGATTATCTTATGACGAAGTTTACAAATGAGGGTTCAGATTTAGATTAATTTATTTTCTTTGTTACAATGAAGATGTTACTAATCCTTATTTTGAACACTTGCTGTATGTACCTTGTATGTACATGTACATTGTATTTGCTATTTATACGCATGTACTTTTTTCGAGCTCTCAGAGGGCTCTGATGTAAATTACAATTTGATTTGTAACTCAGATTACCCTCTTTAAATAAAGTCTAATAATAATACTAATAATAATAATTAATATAAGTATTATATAGAAATAATAACCGAATAATAATAGTTCAATTTCCGTGAAAATTTCACAATTGGGGTATTTTGGGTCGAAAAGACCAAATATGATATCGATTTCACTGCCCCATGTTTCCATGGTAACCATTTTAGGGGTTGAAAATATCAATTTTTCTAATATCCCATGAAAAGTTACTTTGATTGATATGAAAATTATCTAGTGGGGAAATTTGGGTCAGAGAACACAAAAACCAGACTTATTTTAATGTTTCAAGTTGCCATGGTAACTATTTTGGCATTGAAAATGTTCCTTTTTCCCTTATTTCTATTAAAAATGTACTTGGACATAAATCCAGGTATTTTTGGAATAACCTCATTATTATAAACCTTTTCTAATCCAATTTTACCTCGAAAAAATCAAAATTAAAGCTTTTTTGGGGATGACCGGCCCCGCACTGCACTGAGCGATCGCGAGCAAACTGAGAACGCGTTAAGCGCGTCTGCTTAGCGCACAGAACGAAATTTCAAACCCGCGCAGCGCAGTGTACGTGTGAGAAATTGTAGGTAGGTAGCATAATTTCACCCGAATTCACAGGCTTTTGATTCACCACTACTAATGTTGTGAAGTACCCAATGTTTAGAAGTATTTCCCCGCATTGACGTAATGGTGTTTTGAGGTCAAAGGTCAAATAGCGTCCAATAACATCAAAAGTTATTGTACTCCGCGGCAAAGTTATTAGACTCTGCGTCCTCTGACACCGAAATTAACTGTATGAAGAAAACTCCAAAGATTGCAGACGCAGGTGTATAATAATAAAGATAATGTATATTGGGCCATTCTGGTCAAAATTATGTTTTCCGTTAATTTTAGTGAGTTAGAATTAATTTTATATAGAACAGAAATAATTTTTCAAGCATTTTTAATTTTGTTTCATGCAGTCATCCCAAATAAGTGTTATTTAGTATATTACTAACTTGGCATTCATCGAATTCAGTTTATCCATTGAAATTAATTTTATGTGATAAAATTAATTCTACTAGTATCTCAAATTAATTTTGTGAACCCAATTCCCCTTAGCACCCAAGATTCACTGGTACTTATTTATTTTATGGATTGACAATTAATGATTTCTTTGTCTCATTCCAGGAAGAATAATGAAGACAAATTATTTCTGATTGTTTAACTATAGTAAAATTATGACCATGTAGAGGTGCATTATTTTAGTGTGACCTGGCGTGACCCCATAAACTCTATGACTAGCTAGATCCCTTTCCATGGTAGCAACGGCTTAATTTGAACATGGTGCCTGTATACCTTTAAACACTTTTAAAAACCCAGCAGGCCAAGACAAGGGGGAAATATCACAAGATATCACGTTTAATACATAGGGCTCTCAATTGTGCGAACGTCGTAGGAAACACTTATTGCAACAATTTACCCTAAATATAAAGAATCGGCTGTCAATTAAACTGCGGTTGCTAACCAACCGGAGGTAAACAGTGAGACTAAACGTGCCCAGAAATACGAGCGCAATAGACTAATCGTTTTGGCGTGTGCCAACTCAAAATTATAGAAAACCGCAAAGACTAGTCGTTTTGGCGTGTGCCGGCTAATCGGCTAACAAAAAACAGGAAACCGCAAAACCGCAAAAAAGTGATAAAGAAATGTAAATAGCTATGGAATAGTCTCTATAAAAATCTCTACATATGTATATCAACCTGGGAATAAGATTTTGACCTTTAGCAGAGTGTCCAATGGAATAGCCAGTATTATTGTAAAAGGCGATAGTCATATAAAACTATTAACATGCTACAAAATAATTAATCTTTCCACCTTTCAGCTTGGTGAAAAACGCATTTATTGATTCGCCAAAGGCCTGTTGATTCGCTTATTTTTGCACAAGTGCTACATGGACATAGGAAAAGTTCGACTCACCCTCTGGATTGTTGAGAATACAACTGACTGTCAGTGAATCTGCCATGATGAGAGTTCTCGAATCAAAAACTGTACAGTATCCGTGCTCGAATACAAATGTCTTCTCATTAAATTACGTCATTGTTATCCAAGGGTTAGCATTCCAAAGTCTGTCACCCTGTTTTTTTTTCAAAGTTTGGAGAAGGGCGGCATTTCCATCTGAATGATTGAACGACGTGAAATGCAAAATTCCATCGCATATGTTCCGGCAATATGTACAGTAGAAATACTGTATACGCTGCAGTTACGTAAGCTTATAAGCTTATACTCCACAAAATGGCCACAGGCGGCGTGAACTTTCTGAAAGGATTTCCTAAACGTCCTACTTGTTACCTTAGACACTCACGTGTGATATCCTGAAAAGTATTCTCTGCAGTAATTCCAGTTTCTGTCAACATTCCATCATTTTAAAGCTCAACGACACGATAGCACGAGATCGGAGACGTTCTACTGTCACGCGCACGTACTCTCAATTGCGCATGCTCCGGGATTCACATCGCGTCTCTGAAGGGCGCGCGCGTGTTCCAACAGGGAAGAACGCGAATCGCAGGGTCTCTGCCTGACTACACTGGCAGGGCGAAACATGCAAAATGAGGAAAAATGTTTATTCTGCAATGCAAATATGATGCTTACGAGTTAAGTCTGAATAAGTTACATTGCTACATTGGTACGTTTACTGGCTTTAGTACAGGACACGTATCCAAAAATGTTTTTAAATTTTAGGTCAGTTAAGTTGGAGTGGGGGGGTTCTGACATCTAACTTTAGCAATTAAGTTAGATTTGGGTTCTGACATCTAACTTTAGCAATTAAGTTAGAATAAACTTTTAATGTTACCCCTAGCAATTTCACTGCACACACACAGAGAGAGAGAGAGGAGAGAGAGAGAGGAGAGAGAGAGAGAGAGAGAGAGATTGCTAAATCTTTTTCACAGTCGTGACTTTAATGGAAGAAAACTGGGCTGCACGTACAACAATTGGAAGTCACCCCTATTGACAAAATTAAAATATACAACACCTCTTTATCAGAATTCCCACGCAGCCTCAATGACCTATTATTAGATTTCTATATAATACTTATAGCCCCTAAACTTGTAATAATAATAATAATTAATATAAGTATTATATAGAAATAATAACGCGAATAATAATAGGTTCAATTTCCGTGAAATTTTCACCATAAGGGTATTTTGGGTCGAAAAGACCAAATATGATATCGATTTCACTGCCCCATGTTTCCATGGTAACCATTTTAGGGGTTGAAAATTCTAGTTTTTTCTAATATCCCATGAAAAATTACTTCGATTGTTATGAAAATCATCTAATGGGGGAGTTCGGGTCAGACAACACAAAAACAGACTTATTTTAATGTTTCGAGTTGCCATGGTAACCAGTTTGGGATTCAAAATGTTACTTTTTCCCTAATTCTTATTAAAGAACTATTGATTGATGTAAAAAATTGATAATAAGGGTTTTTCTGGTTAGCACACAAAAAACAATCACACTCATTTTAATGTGAGATGTTTCCATGGCAACCATTCAGGAGTAAAAATTACCAGTTTTTTAAAGATTCCACCTAAAATCCAGTAATCAACAGAATGTGTTATATCAAAGGGATATTTTGGGTTAGAAAGACCAAATATCCAGTGTAAAAATCCATTAATCAACAGAAATATTATTTAGATAAAAAAGACAAAATATGATATCCATTTTAATGCCCTGTGTTTCCATAGTAACCTATTTCCCTTTTAAAATTTCAATTTTTTCAAAATCCATTAAAAGTAATCCCAGTTACTATGCAAATGCTCTCCTAAGTGTATTTATATATCACAGCATGAACTCCATGTTCATTTTTGTTTTATGTTGCCATGGTAACCTATTAAGGAACTACAGCTTTTTTTATTTAAAACAATCGACCCTTGAGAGGGTCTATGTTAAAAAAAATTCACTGTTTTTTTATTTATTTAATGGATTTCTAAGTAACAACTTTTAACGTTTGTTCTATAATAATAATAATAATAATAATAATTGTAATTTCTTTGCCTTCATTCTAGGAAGAATAATACATATAATGTACATTGGGGCAATTCTTGTCAAAATTGTTTTCCGTTTATTAGTGTGTTTGAATTAATTTCATATAGACCAGAAATAATTTTTCAATCATTTTTAATTTTGTTTCATGCAGTCATCCCAAATAAGTGTTACAGAGTATACTACCAAATTATTATGCATTCATCAAATTAATTTTATGCCTTCAAATTAATTTTATGTGCTAAAATTAATTCTACTTGTATCTCAAATTAATTTTATGAACCAATTCCCCTTATCACCCAATGTACCATTATTTATCAGAAGCAGTAACTGTAGCGAACAGTTTTTTTTGTTTTATTTAAACATAATTCGCTGGTACTTATTTATTTTATGGATTGAATATTAACGACGTATAATAATACGGCTAGCTAGTTTTCAATCGGATTCGAACCCACAACATACGGCATCAGTCGCCTAGCTGAAAGGCCACAGAGAGAACCGCTGTTCATTTTACAATAATTTATTTTGATTTCTTTGCCTCATTCTTGAAAGATTAATGAAGACAAATTATTTCTGACTGTTTAACTAAAGTAAAATTATGGCCATGTAGTGGTGCATTATTTTTTCTGTGACCTGGCGTGACCCCGTAAACTCTATTATTCTGCTGATTAGCTAGATCTCCCCTTTCCATGGTAGCAATGGCTTAATGTGAACATGGTCCCTGTATACCTTTAAACATTTTTTTAAACCCAGCAGGCCAAGACAAGGGGAAATATTACAAGTGAAATGTTCGTGTTTAATATAGCCCAGGGGCGCGAAATTAACTTTTTTTCCCTGGTAGTCCACTTGGGCAACCCTATTCTGAAGTTGGTAGCCCGGTGGCACTGGCTAGTAGCACATGCATATTTAGATCAGGGATATCTTTTTTCGTTAACCAGACAAGAAAGGAATTTTCTAGTCTTTTAATGTGTATACTTGCACACCTTTACTGCCCAAGGAAGCAGGTGAAATGGACGACAGTGGGACTCAAAAGTTTTTGTGACCTATAAACAACCCGTTTCACTCTCACAGTTGTATGTAAATTTTAAAAGTCGCCATGACAACATGACAACAATATGGCCTTTTCAGCATTGAGATATACTGTAGCAGGTCTAAAAATAGACCATTGCCCTACTGTTGGGAGGAGACATAATTTCCGGGTCATTGTGATTGAAACATTATTATCAAAATGCAACAAGAATGCATTTTTATTGGCCATCGTTTCCTGTGCCTGTCATTCAAGTACGTCAGTTCAGATATGGAAACTTTGTTGCAGTTCCACCGCACGGCCGGTCGTCTCCAGAACAAAGTCATACTATGGCAAATTTCTATGCCCAGCTGGCTTTGACTGCATTTATCTAGCTCGTCCCAAAGTGACGGACGCATCTTTCAACCTTTCAGCTTGGTGAAAAACGCATTTATTGATTCGCAAAAGGCCTGTGGACTCGCTTATTTTTGCGCAAGTGCTATATGGACATAGGAAAAGTTGTTGAATACTCACTGTTTCAGTGAATCCGCCATGATGAGAGTTCTCAAATCAAAAAATGTTGCCGAGCTCGAATACAAATGTCTTCTCATTAAATTACGTCATTGTTATACAAGAGTTAGCATTCCAAAGTCTGTCACCCTGATTTTTTCAAAGTTTCGAGAAGGCCCGCATTGCCATCTGAATGATTGAATCGACGTGAAACGCAAATTTCCATCGCATTTTATCTGGCAATATGTACAATAGAAATACTGTATACCGTCGCTCCAGGTAGTATAAGCTTATACTCCACAAAATGGCCACAGGCGACGTGAACTTTCTGAAAGGATTTCCTAAACGTCCTATTTGTTACCTTAGGGACTCACTTGTGATGTCCTGAAAAGTATTCTCAGCAGTAATTCCAGTTTCTGTCAACATGCAAAGCTCAACGAAAAGATTATACGAGACGTAGTGTACAGACTACACATTCACGCGCAGGTAAACTCAATTGCGCATGTTCTTATTGGCAGTCTACACTGGCAAACGAATGCGCATGCGTGAAGGTATATTTGCAGTAAATAAACTGGCATAGACTCTCCACAGTCGCTGTGCCTTGTTTTGTGTGAGCCCACGACTGCCACGATGGGCCTGCATTCGAACACCTCTTTTTCAGAATTCCCACAGCTTCAATGAACTGTTATTAGATTTGTATATAATACTCATAGCCCCTTAACTTGTAATAATAATAATAATAACAAGGCAGTATTGCTGAAGGCAATGAGTACTTGGGCCGTGATAGAGTAATTTTGAGGACAATATATACTACTATTCAAATATGGTCTTGAATTTCCTCCTGTCAATTAGGCATTTGATTAACTGGTTATTAAACGAAGCAATGGCATGACAACGGCAAAATATGTCTAGCAACTTTTGTGGAGTTTGAGGCAGGGGTTCTTTATAAATTGCTTAAACTCCTTAAATATTCAAATTACAGCAAATTTCTTTTGTTCTCGATGGTAGCTGTCTAATATTTAGATGGGCATATTTAGATTTCTACCCTATAGTTATCCCTATATACCAAAAATCGGACATCCAGCTCTATTGGCTTGCTCAGAATTAGATATGCGCATAATTAATGAGGTACAATATGTGGTGTCATAAGGTGTCCCATCATACCAAATATGAAGGGTGTAGCACTTGTGGTTACTAAGTTGTGGACATATATATATTTGAGGTCAAAGGTCTTGAGGTCACGTCACATTTTGTTATAATAATTGTATTGCTAAGTTATTCCTATATACCAAAAATCAGACCTCTAGCTCTATTAACTCGCTTAAATTTAGATATGCGCATAATTAATGAGGTACAATATATGGTGTCATAAGGTGTCCTATCATACCAAATATGAAGGGTGTAGCACTTGTGGTTACTGAGTTGTGGACAAATATGTATATTTTAGGTCAAAGGTCATTGAGGTCACGTGACGTTTTGTCAAACAAATTATATTGTTAACTTATCCCTATATACCAAAAATCAGACCTCTAGCTCTATTGGCTCGCCTTAAATTTAGATATGCGCATAATTAATGAGGTACAATATATGGTGTCATAAGGTGTCTTATCATACCAAATATGAAGGGTGTAGCACTTGTGGTTACTGAGTTGTGGACAAATATGTATATTTGAGGTCAAAGGTCATTGAGGTCACGTGACGTCTTGTCAAACAAATATACTGTTAACTTATCCCTATATACCAAAAATCAGACTCTAGCTCTATTGGCTCGCTCAAAATTAGATATGCGCATAATTAATGAGGTACAATATGTGGCGTCATAAGGTGTCCCATCATACCAAATATGAAAGGTTTAGCACTTGTGGTTACTGAGTTATGGACAATAATGTATATTTGAGGTCAAAGGTCACCAAGGTCACATGATATTTTGTCAAAATGTCTGAGATATCTGCGTGAACCGATGGACTCACTGATGGACTCACGGACGGATATGATCCAATCTATAAGCCCCCTGGACTTTATCCGTGGGGACAAAAAACTGTGTCACTGCATCCTTTAGGCAATATGAATACGATGAGAAAACTAAATTTTTATTTTTCTTGGCCTTATACATGGGAGTCTATGGAGAACGCCTTATACATGGGAGTCTATGGAGGTGTAAACTAAAAAGTCTCTAACACGGCCAAATTCGATCGCATTGTGAAACAAATCACGTGCATCTGTATGGAGTTGGGTACTATTCTTGTGCAAAGTTTGAAAGAAATTGACTAGGGCATGTCTGAGATATCTGCGTGAATGGACGGACGGACGGACTGACATGACCAAACCTATAACTCCCCCAGGACTTCGTCCGTGGGCACTAAAAACAACGCAACAGTTATTACAGCTACACCGGCAGTAGGTTCATATCCAGAGCCCCGTACGGTCTGCCGCCGTCGCTTGAAAACAATCTCATAAACCTGGCCATATGGGCTACTGTGTATGAGCAGCTGGATGCTTGACTTCCGGAGAAGGCGAGCTGTCACGTTCAAGCTCAGGATTATTTGTCGATCAAATTTCAGTAAATTTACCTTACCTAGATGAAATTTTGTCTATAGGCTGAAATTTTGCCGAAGTTTGACAAAATTGCATCGATTTTTCAGGTTCATATCCGACATTTTTGAGTTTTGAGTGCAGACAGAAATAAGTTTTGAGGCAACATGGCTGCGACCCAATGTTGACCCCTAGCCCTGCGTACGATGCTATGTGCTACAGCTAACACACAGCATCGTACGCAGGGCTAGCGAGAGAGTTGCCGACATCGACGGTTATTTACGAGAAGTGAATAAAAGACTGTCATATTTGGAAGCGATCGAGTAGCTGAGGTAGGCTGGGATACGACTTGGGCCCAAGAACGCTGAATTTCGGCAGTAATTTGGCTTTTTACGTCAAGTCCCAAAATGGATTTGAAGTCACAGCACAGACCCTACGTACGGGTCTTTGCAGGGCTGTGGTGAGCGGGGCGATTAGCTGTAGCGGAACACACAGCATCGTACGCAGAGCTAGTTGACCCTAAGTGAAAATGTGTTTGCGATCAAATCTTCCTATATTTTTTTCAGAGCTTTTGACAAAATCATTGCTTCTTAAATCTTTTGTAAAATATAAAATTAAAATAAAATGCGATGTGCCATGTCTCCAGACTTCTAAAATATCGTTCGTTGACCGTTCGACAGAATACTCATTTCGCAAACTTGTGACGCAGTTGAAATTCAATACTGACCGCCAAATAATCTTAATGATACGAGATCATTCTAGACATCCTCCAAATTATTTAACCATTCGCGTTAGAGTTCAGCTCGCTTAGAGTATCATAACATTCTTCGGCCTTCGTTTAGATCGACCCTAATCTCTCCCATTTAGAAAATAAATACACAAGCTACTTGACAAAACGTCGTGCACCATCCAGGACCAAACTCACTACAAATCTGTCTTGACGTCATCATCTCCTTACATGGTAATAGGCATACCGTATTTTTTAGCAAAGGAGACACAAAGTACGTCGGAGTATTCAGTTTCAAAACGTATTACATTGTGTGATGTTGTCAAGAAAAAGGTAATTAATGTTACTGCAGTGGTATAAATTACAAAACACAAAAGTTCAAATCAGTTTATTTTGGACTGGCTTTACCCAACATTTCATATTGATTCTTATGCCAGATTTGACCACGTGCTTACTGGCGACCCCTTTACATGCAAATTTTGTGTCAAATGGTGTGTTCTCCTGGAAAAACAAACGTACGATTTCTATATATGAAGGAGGCGAAATTTGCCCTCAAAACTCGAAACCACCCCTTTAGGGGTGTACCCAGCTATTTTGAACGAGCTTCTCGAATCTGCAGCTCTATTTCGAAATGATGGTCTGGTTTTCTCAGCTCAAGGATAAGTGTTCTCCATCGCTGTGGGGCATTACTATTCTCAACTGGGGGTACAGTTTCCAGTCGTAATGTTTTTCATTGTGTCGAGGATATAAAACCTTTCCTTTTCACACTTTGATTAACACTAGTCCACATCTTGTCAGCGATTAAACATGTTTCAAGTTTAAATGTTAAATTCTGGTCTCGAGCCCTCTTGTTCGACCAAACTGAAATTACCCCTCCCACTTTGGCTCGTCCAGTGGGTGTAGCAAGGGTCGTGCCATCACCTAGGAAACGGAGGGTGCAATAATTGTTGCATTTCGATGCACATTTTGATTATATTCAGAAGATTTTGTGGCAAAAACTCAGATAGAGAAGCATTAATATTCACATCTCACTTATTCAAGACTGGCTGAGAGCAGCACTTCCATTCACTTAACATCATTACGCCATTTATTATGCCAAGAAAGATGAAGCCAAGACATTTTGCCCTCCCTGGTCTCAGCCAGAAATGGTTATACCTTACAGAGTTTTTTCCCACGGAATGAAAACAAATGTACTTGGGCTGAGGCCCAAGTACAATAATTAATATAAGTATTATATAGAAATAATAACGCGAATAATTATTGGTTCAATTTCCTTGAAATTTTCACCATAAGGGTATTTTGGGTCGAAAAGACCAAATATGATATCGATTTCACTGCCCCATGTTTCCATGGTAACCATTTTAGGGGTTGAAAATTTCAGTTTTTCTAATACCCATGAAAAGTTACTTTGATTTTATATGAAAATTATCTAGTGGGGGAGTTCGGGTCAGAGAACACAGAAACCAGACTTATTTTAATGTTTCGAGTTGCCATGGTAACTATTTTGGGATTGAAAATGTTACTTTTTCCCTAATTCCTATTAAAGAACGATTGATTGATGTAAAAATTTGATCATAAGGGTTTTTCTGGTTTGCACACCAAAAAATATCACATTCATTTTAATGTCAGATGTTTCCATGGCAACCACTCAGGAGTAAAAATTACCAGTTTTTTAAAGATTTCACCTAAAATCCAGTAATCAACAGAATGTGTAATATCAAAGTGATATTTTGGGTTAGAAAGACCAAATATCCAGTGTAAAAATCCAGTAATCAACAGAAATATTATACCAAAGGGTTATTTTGGGTTAGAAAGACAAAATATGATATCAATTTTTACTGCCCTGTGTTTCCATGGTAACCTATTTGCATTTTAAAATTTCAAATTTTTTTTCCAAATTCCATTAAAAGTAATCCCAGTTAATATGCAAATGCTCTCCTTAGTGTATTTATCACAGCATGAACTCCATGTTCATTTTTGTTTTATGTTGCCTTGGTAACCATTTTGGAACCACAGTTGTTTTTTTTTAAACCATAGACCCTCGAGAGGATCTATGCTAAAACATAATTCACTGTTTTTTATTTATTTAATGGATTTCTAAGTAACAACTAAGAAATTTGTTCTATAACAATAATAAATGTATTTCTTTGCCTTCATTCTAGGATGAATAGTAAACATAATGTATATTGGGGCCATTCTGGTCAAAATTATATTTTCTGTTAATTTTAGTGTGTTAGAATTAATTTTATATAGACCAGAAATAATTTTTGAAGTATTTTTTATTTTGTTTAATGCAGTCATCCCAAATAGGCTAAGTGTTATATAGTACAGTACTAGCTCATATGCATCGAATTATGTTTATGCCTTCAAATTAATTTTATGTGCTTAAAATTAATTCTACTAGTATCTCAATTAATTTTATGAAACCAATTCCCCTTATCACCCAGTGTACCATTATTTATCACAGGCAGTAACAGTAGCGCACAGTTTTTTTATTTAAAACATAATTCACTGGTGCTTATTTATTTTATATATTATAATGAACAACGTATTAATATTCATGTTATAATAATTTATTTTGATTTCTTTTGCCTCATTCCAGGAAGAATAATGAAGACAAATTATTTCTGATTTTTTAAGTAAAGTAAAATTATGACCATGTAGTGGTGCATTATTTTTTGTGTGACCTGGCCTGGCCTAAACTTTATGATTAGCTAGATCTCCCCTTTCCATGGTAGCAACGGCTAAATTTGAACATGGTGCCCTGTATACCTTTAAACATTTTTTTAAACCCAGCAGGCAAAGACAAGGGGAAATATTACAAGTTAAATGTTTCATGTTTAATACTTGCCAGGGCTCGAAATTAACTTTTTTCCCTGGTAGTCCACTTGGGCTACCATTTTCTGAAGTTGGTAGCCCAGTGACAGTGGATTGTAGCCACTGCATATTTTAGATCAGGGGTATTTTTTTCGGCTATCTATTTTTCAAGATTCTGCCTATGAAGTGAATTTTCTAGTCTTTTGATGTGTATACTTGCACACCTTTGATACCCAAGGAAACAGGTATAATGGACGACAGTGGGACTCCAAAGTTTTGTGACCCATTAACAACCCGTTCAACCCTCAGAGTTGTATGTAAATTTTAAAAATCACCATGACAACCTGACAAAACATGGCCTTTTCAGCACTAAGACATAGTGTAGCAGGGCTACAAATAGGCCATGGCCCTTCTGTCAGGAGGAGGCATAATTTCTGTGTCATTGTGATTGATACATTATTATCAAAATGCTACGAGAATGCGTTTTTATTGGCCATCGTTTCCTGTGTCTGTCATTCAAGTATGCCAGTTCAGATATTGAAACTTTGTTGCAAAGTTCCACCGCACGGCCGGTTGTCTTCGTAATTTCCAGAACAAAGTCATATTATGGCAAATTTTTGTGCCCAGCCTGGTTTGACTGCATTTATCTAGCTCGTCCCAAAGTGACGGACGCATCTTTAAACCTTTCAGCTTGGTGAAAAACGCATTTATTGATTCGTCAAAGGCCTGTGGATTCGCATATTTTTGCACAAGTGCTACACATGGACATAGAAAAAAGTTCGACTCACCCTAGCCCTCTCGATTGTTGAATAAAACCACGGTCCATGAGTTTTCGAAAACTGTAGTGTAGCATTCCAAAGTCTTTCACCCTGTTTTTTTCAAAGTTTGGAGAAGGGCGGCATTTCCATCTGAATGATTGAACGACGTGAAACGCAAAATTCTATCGCATATCTTCCGGCAATATGTACAGTACCGTCAGTAGAAATACTGTATACGCTGCAGTGCTGAGTTACGTAAGCTTATAAGCTTATACTCCACAAAATGGCTACAGGCGGCGTGAACTTTCTGAAAGGATTTCCTAAACGTCCTTCTTGGTACCTTAGACACTCACATGTGATATCCTGAAAAGTATTCTCTGCAGTAATTCCAGTTTCTGTCAACATTCCAACGACACGATAGCGCGAGATCGGAGACGTTCTAATGTCACGCCACGCACTCCCAATAGCGCATGCTCTGGGATTCGCGTCGCGTCTCTGAAGGGCGCGCGTGTTCCGACAGAGAAGAACGCGAATCGCAGGGTCTCTGCCAGATTACACTGCCAGGGCGAAACATGCGAAATGCAGAAAATGTTTATTCTGCAATGCCAATATGACGCTTACGAAGTAAGTCTGAATAAGTTTTAAATTATACAACAGAATGAATCCATTGTACATTGGTGCATTGATACGTTTATGAAAGAATTAGTACAGGATACGTTATGTTAGAGTTGGGGTGGGGGTGGGGAATATTCGTTCGGTGGTCGCAGCATAGCACTGCAGAGAGAGAGAGAGAGAGAGAGAGAGAGAGAGAGAGAGAGAGAGAGAGAGAGAGAGAGATTGTTAATTTATATCGGAAATCTTTTTCATAGTCGTGACTTTTGATGGAAGAAAACTAAAAACAATATTAAATTGAACCGATTGAACGTGTATCCGTAAAGTTCGCACAAAAGTTAAAAGTCTAGGCCTGCTGGTATCGCGTAAACTGCTTAGTGTCACTTTTCCGACAAGCATTTAATTACCCTTGGCTTAATGATATCCCCCTCTCTCCGTACAGTATAATGCATAATTCTGCGCTGCACGTAAAACAATTGGAAGTCACCCCTATTGACAAAATTAAAATATACAACACTTCTTTTTCAGAATTCCTACACAGCTTCAATGAACTGTTATTAGATTTCTATATAATACTTATAGCCCCTAAACTTGTAATAATAATAATAATAATAATAATAGTATTCATAATTTAAATTCTTTACATTACTGAAAAGATCTTAAGAAAGGATGACATAGTCTACCACACTGGCACCAGCATATGATAAACAAATAAAATTTCCATCCTGATCATTATGTGTTCTTCCGTTTACAATATGCATGTTTTCTTTTTTGCACAAATAGACCAATACTCTACCAGCTGGTGTTACATCCAAGTCCTTAGAATGACGAGGTCTGCAAAACGCATCTGACACGTAGCCAATATCTACTAAGCCTGGTACATGCTCCATTGTATCGTCAATTATATAATCTTCGAGAGACCCAAATCTAGCGTTGAAATCTCCCGCTTAAATAACACAGCAGTCCGGATTATCCGAACGAATTTTAACTAAATAATTATCCAAGTTTTCGATATCAAAAGTGGCACTATCTGGCTTTAAATAACAACCACCAAGAATTATGTTTTGCTTACGAGCAAATATGCCCTTGTCGAATTCAATAAAGACACAGTTTTCTAGCTCACTCTGAATTCTTTTGACATTATCAATCCACTTTCTTGTGTAAATCAGTACCCGGACTTTCTTTTGGCTGAATATGAAAATGCAATGGAGTCAGAAAACAAATTTACAGAATCTTTCTCTGTACAAAACGTTTCTAGCAGACAAAACTTTGACAGAAGGAAATAAATTCTAAATTATGTACATTCCTTTTCAAGCCCCGTACATTCCATACTAGTGAAGATAACTCACTATGAATTTCATGGCAAGGACCCTGGCCACATCCCTATTAGGGTGTATCTCTATCAAACTTGACAACTCGTTCACATATTTCATCTGTATCTTCATTTGCACTGAAAATACGCTTGCAAGTAGTGTCTTTGACCACAAGCTTGTCGTACTGAAGATAAATATTCAAATCCTACGATATTTGAATGATTTTTTTTACTTGTATGTGGGAATGTATTGAATATTTCGTGTCCAGCGCCGATATCCACTTATTAGAAGTTTTAGAAGACTGCGTCATAAAAATTAAAGAACGCGAAACATTAGCGGCTTTTATCAGCATAGGCGAAGGCGTCGAGCGTGCATTTCATTCGTTGCTTGTTGTTTCTATTTACCGCCAACGTAAAACTACGAGTACAGGCGGCAGCGGCAAGTACTTCAGGAAAGTAATATATAAGTGCCAACATCTTGTCATACGTCGGTTTTTTTAGAACAGGACCTTACATATATTATGCTAAAATAATGATCTTTACCGGACCGATAAGCTCTCTCTCTCTCTCTCTCTCTCCTCTCTCTCTCTCTCTCTCTCCTCCTCTCTCTCTCTCTCTCTCTCTCTCTCTCTCTCTCTCTCCCTCATGCGGTGAACACGGCCTTGAGAGAGCTCCGATTTTGATTTGTTTTCCTGGCACTGTGAGTACTTTCTCGTTCAATCTCGATACATCGAAACTGTTTTGTGCCTTTTTTTGGTGTGTCACGTTTTTGATCGTGTATTGACTTGCTTTGCGGCGATTCTTTTAGATTCTGTCTTGCAGTAGGTCTGGTTGGTTAGCCATATCAATATGGATGCCGCCACGCCAACTCATGATTCGGAAAGCAATGTTGATTGGAAACTTTCTAAGCTTTCCATGAAGAATAGCCTTAAGTTTGATAACTTGGACGGAGTTACCTTGGATGATTTTGTTGAAAGTGTAGCGAAAATTGTGAATCCCGAGGACATTTTGGCTGCCTCACGAATGAATAAAGCTGTTGTGGTTTTCTTGAAAACGGTTTCGCAGGTCACACAGGTATGCACTTCAGGTGTACATGTCAATGACCTGTTTGTTCAACATGATCCAACCAGCTACTAGAGTTATTATTTCCAACGTACCACCGTTCATTCCAATGCCTTTCTTTGCGAGCAATTGCGTAGATATGGCAAAGTTCTCAACAACACTTTTCGCCACAATCTCCTTAGGCTGTCGGAACCCCGATCTCAAACATGTGAAATCTTTTAGGAGACAAGTCTATATAGTTCTAAAACCAACGTTCAAAGACTGCAATGGGGTATTGCAACTTCTTTATGAAGGAAAATTTTATCCCGTTTACATATCAACAGAACCACTCAAATGTTTTCAATGTGGAAGTCCTGGACATATACGAAAGAACTGTCCTGGCAAAAATGATATATATCGAACAGTAAAATTCGAGTAATTCTGAACAGAACTCTACCGAATCCGATAAAGAACGTATTATTGTTGATCGTAACGATACTTATTCGCCAAATTTGCTGACGGAATCAGAAGCGCAGGATCCATCTTCTCAAAGAAGAGACGAAATAATCGATAAGCAACAACAGAGGCCACTTTGAATCGTCAGCATACCACAGGTGAACAGGAAAACACCATAACACCTGTTCTTACAAGTAATATTAACAACACAGCTAATAATGAAAACATTGTTAATGAAACAGCCGAGGAAACAATTGATGCAATTGCAACTCTCGACACAGACGTCCCCATGACGTCACAAAACACACCCGATCAGAACAACCAATAGAGCCAATAAAAAGAACGATCGATAGTGTTGATGAAGACAGTGACGAAGACGAAAAGTCACATAGCCAGAGCTAGTTTCAGGCGATTTCTGATACCGAAGATGAACCTATAGACTCGCCACTCAAGTACAGACAAATAGCTACGAAATTCTCAGACACAACTAACATTGCTTGTAATGAAGCAGCCAGTATAAATGAAACAGCTTCCTCTGGCGAAGAAATTAATGACAGTATTGAATGCAACGCTAACATCATTCAAAACTCTGGCCGCTTTTCAATATTAACTACAACTAGCAGTGATGACTCAGATAGCGACTCAGATGAAAGCAGTCATAATCTTACTCTAGAATCTGAAATACAAACAGACGAACTGTCACAATGTAGCACCCTGCCATCACAAAAGAAACTTGCTCTTTTTCTAGATAACATAAAAACAAAAAAAAATCACGTTGAGAGATGCCGCGAATTTTGTCCCGATTTCAATAACCTGCTCAAAGCTCTGTCACTTGCTATAAAAGCACCAACCACTGATAAACCTCTGAAGCAGAGAATATGTAAATTAATGAAGAAATTAAAGAGTGACTTGAAAAAAAGAGGAAACGAATCACCACTGTAATGAAGCGTTCTTCTTTCTTTTTCATATAGCCAACATGATGCACACATTCTTCTTCTTCTTCTCTTCTGCTCTCCTTCTTTCGCTTCTTCGTCCTCTTCCTCTTTCTCTCCTTCTCCTCTTCTCTCTTCTTCTCTTCTTCTCTTTCTTTCTCTTCTCTTCTTTCTTCTTCTTCTCTCTTCTTCTTCTTTCTTCTTCTTCTTCTTCTTCTTTCTTTCTTTCTTCTTTCTTCTTCTTCTCTTCTTCTTCTTTCTTTCTTTCTTCTTCTCTTCTTTCTCTTCTTGTTCTTCTTCTTCTCTTCTTCTTCTTCTTTCTTCTTTCTTCTTCTTTCTTCTTCTCTTTCTTCTTCTTCTTCTTTCTTCTCCCTTCTTTCTTCTTCTTCTTTTCTTCTTTCTTCTTCTTTCTTCTCTCTTCCTTCTTCTTCTTCTTCTTCTTCTCTTCTTTCTTCTTCTTCTTCTTTCTTCTTCTCTTCTCTTTCTTCTTCTTCTTCTCTTCTTTCTTCTTTCTTTCTTTTTCTTCTTCTTCTTCTTCTTCTTCTCTTCTCTTTCTTCTTCTTCTTCTTCTTCTCTTCTTCTTCTTCTCTCTTCTCTTCTTCTCTTCTTCTTCTTCTTCTTTTCTTCTTCTTTCTTCTTCTTTCTCTTTCTTCTCTTCTTCTCTTCTTCTTCTCTTTCTTTTCTTTCTTCTTCTTTCTTTCTTCTTCTCTTCTTCTTTCTTCTCTTTCTTCTTCTCTTCTTCTCTTCTTCTTCTTCTTCTTCTTCTTCTTCTTTTTCTCTTCTTCTTCTTCTTTTCGTCTTCTTCTTCTATTCTTCTTCTTCTCTTCTTTCTTCTCTTTCTTCTTTCTCTTCTTCTTCTTCTTCTTCTTTCTCTCTTTCTTCTCTTCTCTCTCTTCTTCTTCTTTTTTTTCTTTCTCTTCTTCTTCTTCTTCTTCTTCTCTTCTTCTTCTTCTTCTCTTCTTCTTCTTTTCTCTTCTTCTCTTCTTCCTTCTCTTCTTCTTCTCTTCTTCTTCTTCTTCTTTTCTCTTCTTCTCTTCTTTCTTCTTCTCTTTCTCTTCTTCTTCTTCTTCTCTCCTCTTCTTCTTCTTCTTCTTCTCTTCTTTTCTCTTTCTCCTCTTCTTCTCTTCTTCTTCTCTTTCTTCTTCTTCTTTCTTTCTTCTTTCTTCTTTCTTCTCTCTTCTTCTTCTCTTCTTCCTTTCTCTCTTCTTCTCTTCTTCTTTCTTCTTCTCTTCTTCTTCTTCTTTCTTTCTTCTTTCTTCTTCTTCTTCTTCTTCTTCTTCTTCTTCTTCTTCTTCTTTCTCTTTCTTCTTCTTCTTCTTCTTCTCTTCTTCTTCTTCTTTCTCTTCTTCTTCTTCTTCTTCTCTCTTCTTCTTCTTTCTCTCTTCTTCTCTTCTCTTTCCTTCTTCTCTCTTTCTTCTCTTCTTCCTCTTCTCCTTCTTTCTTCTTCTTCTCTCTCCTTTCTTCCTCTTCTTCTTCTTCTTCTCTTCTTTCTTCTTTTTCTTCTTCCCTCTCTTTCTTCTTCTTCTTCTTTTCTCTTCTTCTCTTCTTCTTCTTCTTCTTCTCTTCTTCTTCTTTCTTCTTCTTTTCTTCTTCTTTCTTCTCTTCTACTTCTTCTTTTTCCTCTTCTTCTTCTTCTTCTTCCTCTTCTTCTTCTCTTCTTCTCTTCTTTCTTTCTTCTCTCTTTCTCTTCTCTTCTTCTTCTTCTTCTTTCTTCTTTCTTCTTCTTCTTCTTCTTTCTCTTCTTCTCTCTTCTTCTTCTCTTCTTTCTTCTTCTTCTTCTTTTCTTCTTCTTCTTCTTTCTCTTCTTCTTCTTCTTTCTTTCTTCTCTTCTCTTTCTCTTCTTTCTTTCTTTCTTCTTCTTCTTCTCTTCTTCTTCTCTTCTCTTTCTTCTTCTCTCTTCTTCTCTTCTTTTCTTCTCTTTCTCTTCTCTTTCTTCTTCTTCTCTTCCTCTCTCTTCTTCTTCTTTCTTTCTTCTTCTCTTCTTTTCTTCTCTTCTTCTTTCTTCTTCTTCTTCTTCTTTCTCCTTCTTCTTCCTTCTTCTCTTCTTCTCTCTTCTCTTTCTTTCTCTCTTCTTCTTCTTCTCTTCTCTTCTTTTCTTCTTCTCTTCTTCTCTTCTTCTTTCTCTTCTTCTTTCCTTCTCTTCTTCCTACCAGATTGCCACACAATTCTCCCCCCATACTTATCGTGACTTGTCTCTCAATTCTTTCTAGCAACACCCGTGTTGCCGAGATGCACTGAAGCGGTATACTATACTTGAAACGCTTAAAACACAGCTCAAATGTGATTGCTTCTTTCTTCAAGAAACGCATACCACCATACGTGATGAACCTCTTTGGAAAGTTGTATGGCGGGACAGATTGAATTCTCGCATCTTGATACTCATTCAAGCGGTGTTGCAATTCTTTTTCACCCGAACTCACGGACTGATATCCTTCAGAAGGAAGATATCATTCCAGGACGTCTTCTCCACGTTCACGCTAAACTTAATAACACTATCATTTCATTAATGTCTACGCGCCAAATGACGGTCAAGCACGTATTGATACATTTCAAACATTACAACACCTTATTGCTCGCTTAGACTCCTCACCCGATCCCATAATCCTTGGTGGCGACTTTAACTGCATGTACTTTAGACGCAAATACTGACAGACGCAGTCATATCGAACCACACGGGCTATCTTCTAGCGTACTCGGTAAAACTGTAAAAAAGTTCAAACTGATCGACGCTTGGCGTCAACTTCATCCCAACAATTTGAACTGTACATGGCATGGCAATAATAACGCACATGCACGACTTGATAGATTCTACATTAGTAAACACATCACAAACAGACTTCAATCAGCTATGATTGTGCCTGTTTCGTATTCTGACCATAATATTATTCAAATATGTATTAACCAAAAAGAAATAAAACATAGAAGTGCTCACTGGGCACTAAACACTTCACTGCTTGATGACGAAAATTACAGAAAGATTATTATTGATTACTGGTATGAGTGGACCGCCAAAAAGAACGATTTTCCTTCCATTCAAGAGTGGTGGGATGCAGGTAAACTTCAGATAAAATTGCTCTCCCAACAGTACAGTATAGGGCGTCGACGAGCTCAAGCAAGCGCTAAGGAAAAATTGATGAAAGATCTCTCGAATCTAGAAAACCAAGTGTCAGCAGATCATATCAGTCATGCTGAATACGAAAATAAGAAAACTGAGCTAAATGAGCTTCTCAAAACTGAATCAAGAGGAGCCTGGGTCCGGTCGAGGTTTCAATATATTAACGAAAGCGACAAATCAACACGTTACTTTTTTGACCTTGAGCGTCGCAAGAGTGCGCGAAAAATGATAACACATCTCAATTGAATAACAGTGATGAAGAAATCATTGAAGATCCAGCTGCAATACGCAAGATGGCCAGAGATTTCTATAAAACACTTTACACTCCAGAACAAATCAGCAAGGATCAGACGGATAAACTATTAAGTGACTTGCCACAACTTAAAAATGACACTAAAGAAGCTCTCGAAACATCGATCACATTTGATGAACTTTCCAGAGCTGTTAGAAAACTTGGAAATAACAAAGCCCCAGGTATAGACGGCATTTCGGCCGAATTTATAAATGCTTCTGGAGTGTTATTGGAAAAGATTACCACGAAGTCGTTTTCCATTCAGTACAGACCGGTCAACTCCCTCTTTCTTGTCGTAGAGCAACAATCACTTTGTTACCGAAAAGTGGCGATAATGGTCTACTAAAAAACTTGAGGCCAGTCTCAATATTGTGTGCAGATTATAAAATCCTGACGAAAGCACTCTCTTTGAGATTGAAGTATGCCCTAAATGAAGTTATCCACTTCGATCAAACCTACTGCATTCCAGGAAGAACCATTTTTGATAATATACACCTCATCCGTGACACTCTGTCGTATGCAAATGAGAAACAGTTACCCCTCGCTGTGCTTTCAATTGACCAAGAAAAGGCCTTTGATCGTGTTCATCACGACTATCTGTTCAGTACTCTGACAGCCTTTGGATTTGGTAATAAATTTCTTAACTACATCAAACTTATCTATAATAACGCCGAAAGCATTTTAAAAGTCAATCATGATCTGACCACACCTTTTGTCTTTGGCCGTGGCATCCGTCAAGGATGCGCTTTGTCCGGGCAATTGTACACAATATGCATTGAACCTTTTCTACAAAAATTACGGTCTAGCGATGCTTTGGATGGTTTTCCACTGCCTTGCTCGGATTCTAGAAAACACTATCTTTCTGCATATGCTGATGATCTCAATATCTTTGTCACACGTAATACTGACTTTGAAGGTATTCAATACTGGCTTAATATTTATGAGGGTGCATCCAATGCAAAGATTAATTTTCTGAAGTCAAAAGGCCTGTGGGTAGGCAAGTGGCAGAATAGGAAAGACTCTCCTCTGGGACTTGCTTACAACAACAAAGGTTTGAAAATTCTGGGAGTTCACCTTGGCAATGACGTTACCTTTATGGAAAAAAACTGGGAAGGTTTGTTAGATTCAGTTGCGAGTACTCTTAAAAAATGGAAACCATATGCTACTGTAATTTCATATCGTGGTAGAACCCTCATTATCAACCAGTTAGCTACTTCCAAACTCTGGCACAAGCTACAGTGTCTATCACCACCACGTACACTTATTCAAAGTATTCAAGTGCTTCTTGTCAATTTCTTCTGGCAAGGGAAACACTGGCTCCCTCACGATATTTTGTATTTACCAGTGAACGAGGGTGGTCAAGCTCTTGTGCACATTCAGAGTAAGATTGACAACTTTAGAATGATGCATATACGTAAAATACTTTATGAAAATTCTGATCACCCTATTCATAACTACGCAAAGTATAATATCGGCAAATTTGGTTATAATAAATATGGCGTCCACGTTCTAGCTCTAAAAGTCCCACTCCTTCCACACACTAATAATAACAACAGAACTCAGCCATTTTATGAAGATTTGATACGTACTTGGAAGTCACTTGATGTTAAACGTTCATTACCCCAACCTTCTGTGTCTGATATTATGAGTGAACCTATTGTCAATAACCCCTTAATACTTCATCCAGTTCAACAGTCTCCGCTGTTTCTAAGACATTTAATCGAAGGCGGAGTTATATAGATAGGAGATCTTATTAACCGCAATGAAAAGCGTAAAAAGAGTACACTTGAAATTCAGACAAATGTTTCAGTTTACTCCACAAGAATTCTTGACCGTGCGATTCAACTAGTATGGGATGCAATACCTAACAATTGGCAATCACGTCTTGATCAATTCTTTCAGGGTAACTGTACAGGCAGTGACCCACCCAATTCACTTCAATTTAATATTACATTACCTCACAGTGGTATTCAGAATATTGAACCGATTTACTTCAGTAAACTGTGTAAAAAAGAGCTTTACTATTTGCTTATTAAAAAGATTCATGTCAATCATGATCCAGCAAGATTACCCATTCCATGGCACGACTTGTTGTCGGTTTCGGATGATGTTAAACCAAACTTTCAGACTATTTATTGGGAACCTGTCAGTAGACGAGACAGTGACCTTCAATGGAGAGCAATCCATGGCTGCTTAGCAACCGGACGCTTCCTATTTCTCAGCAATAAAAGGGATGACAACAAATGTCTACATTGCGATGAAATTGAAACACTCTTTCACATGATTATTGAATGCAGAGAACTACAGGAGCTACATCGTTATCTCGCACAGTTGATACAACAAATCATCGAGAAAGACTCTGTTCCACTCCTTTGGTATATCCTCGGTATACCAAAAGGACCCAAGATATTGCGACACGCTAACCAACTATGCAACTATCTCATGATTACTGCGAAGGTAGCAACAGTCTATTGCCGGTTAAACGAGAATCCAGACCCACTGAAAATGTTCAAACAACGTGTAAGATGCAGAATAAGTGTGGACTATAACTACTACAAAATGAATGGAAACTTACAAACTTTTAAAGATATCTGGGCCATCAATGATATCATATGTCAGATTAATAACAATAATGAATTGATCTTTAATATGTAAAGTGTAAGTCAGCGGAGACGAGTTGTTGTATGATTACATTTCTACTTTTATGACTCTGGAGACTACTGAGTTTCTTTACTTTTCACTTCATTTGACTTCATTTTGATATTCCGTGTATATAGAGCTTGTGCAATGTAATATTATAGTGATATGTAATTTTAATAAGCAATGTTGAATATTAAAGACATTGTGAAAAACTCAAAAAACTCTCTCTCTCTCTCTCTCTCTCTCTCTCTCTCTCTCTCCTCTCTCTCTCTCTCTCTGCTCTGTCTGTCTCGCTGTCTCTCTGTCTGTCTCTCTGAATTATAAGTTTGTTGAGGTAGATCGTCTTGCCATGGCCAGATTTTTTCTGGTAATATCGTAATATCGCATAACCTGACAATCCAGAATCATACTTACTCGATGGATGAACTTCGACTCTTATCTCGTCTCGCCAATCGATATGAATGGCAAGATACTGTAAAAGGCGTTCACGTTAAGATGTTTACTCAAACACTGTTGGTGCAAAGGTACGCCGACGGTGCGTGACATTTTGCCAGGGTGTGTACACATAAGCTCGAAAATGTCGCACTTTCTTACTCTTGCGGTGCCTGTGCACCCACAGTTCTTCAAAACTTGGCTGTTAGGATTATAAACTGTGCGGTGTGTTCATCTCACGACTAGCATCTTCACAAAGTCTGAAGCCACATAATAAAAATTAACAGCTACTGTTATCGCATTACAGTGGGAATATTTACTCAAATCAAGCTTTTTGAAAGGCACTTAAAGAGGCACTCCCACTTGGTAACATTTTTAAAACACATTTTTTAAATGCCAACGGTGGATATTTGACGTGGCGACTGGGCGCGGACCGCGAGATATCGATCATAAAAATATGACATTTCCCGAGCGTATTTTTCATATCCCGAAGTTTTACGATCGTTTCTGATTTTGACCCGAAATCCCCCGAAGGTTTGTTGTTGTGCTGATTGACGATATTCTAGGCAGTTTACAATAAGTTCGAACCACGCAATAAATTTACTTCCCACTGCAAAGACTTTATATACAGCATTATGCCTTTACCTCAGGTAAGTTTTGTAAAACTTCTCCTTAGTTTTTGTCGTTTTCATTATTCTAAATCAATTGTACTATATTTTTAACCAATACCACATAAACATCAGTTTTTACGTGTCAAATATTAGCCGCCTCCGATGACTACATTTTGTCGTCTGCCACACAGTACGCCGCGCGCGTGGTATGCGTCTATGCATACCACTCGGCGGCCGCTATGTATCAAACGCACGTAACTGTGCTAGTCACCTATGCGAATTCTGGTGGAATCAAACTTTGTTTTCCGTTTTTTCTCAGAGTCAGTAAGACTCGGCTTTCCCCAAGGGGCATGACCGATCATCGGCGCGAGTATTACTGTGGCACACAGCAGCGTAAGCGTAGACTCGTACTCCATAGCTTAGTTGACAATTGCCCCAGTGCCGAACTTTCGATGTTCAGAAGCTGAATTTAGGTGGGCCACCGGAATTCAAACTTTAACTTTTTGAGGACATGTTTTTATGGATATCTCGTGATCCGCGCGCAGTCGTCACGTCAAATATCGACCGTTGGCAATAAAAAATGTGCTTTAAAAATGTTACCAAGTGGGAGTGCCACTTAAGTCTAAGGAACGTTCTTTACGTCTGACACCGCGTGATATTGAGTGGATGTAGATATGTCCTGTTTGATTTGCATCACCATGCAAAGTTTGGTACTTGAGAAACAAAGAGCAGGAAAGTATTGTCAAAAAAAATCTAAGAGTCCGCATATCTATCCCAGAGGTGCATTTTATCATAGATATTAAGCTGACAAAGGGCCGTAGGAGATAGATACGTGGAAATTGGATGAGAAATTTAATTCATTAAGTCCTATATTGTTGTTCATCTGAATGTCGCTTGACTGTACTGCTCCAGTGCTCGTTCAAGGATTGCTTGTAGAGAGAAGTGACGTAGTCTAAGAGTACTGCGGCGTTTCTCTTTCTGAAACTTATTACCCAAAGATACTGAATTGTACCGTAGATATCTATGAAACACCAATACATTTTATCTGTTGGCCTGTCTGGTTCTTTGCGAACACAGAGAAGAACTGGTACATCTTCTAAGGGACTGGTCAGAAATTTACAGGGGATGGGCCGGGCTTTTTTGCGGGGGTCTCTATGTTTTCGTGCAACTGCCAGTGTACTTGTAATCTCTTCAAAACGTGATAAATTCATGTTTTGATTACAGCATTCTTCATGACAGCAAAATGATGCAAATCAAACAGGACATATCTACATCCGCTCAATATCACGCGATGTCAGACGTAAAAACGTACCTCAGACGTAAGTGTCTTTCAAAAAGCTCGCTTTGAGTAAATATTCCCACTGTAATACGATAACAGTAGCTGTTAATTTTTATTATGTGGCTTCACCTTCAAATACATTGGCAGCTTCAAATACATTGGAGACTTTGTGAAGATGCTAGTCGTGAGATGAACACACCGCACAGTTTATAATCCTAACAGCCAAGTTTTGAAGAACTGTCGGTGCACAGTAAGGAAGGATGACATTTTCCAGCTTAAGTTTATGTGTAAAACACACCAGGCAAAATGTCACGCACCGTCGGCGTACCTTCGCACCGACAGTGTTTGAGTAAATATTCTAACGTGATTGCTTTTTACAGTATCTTGCCATTCATATCGATTGGCGAGACGAGATAAGAGTCGAGGTTCATCCATCGAGTAAGTATGATTCTGGATTGTCAGGTTATGCGATATTACGATATTACCAGAAAAAATCTGGCCATGGCAAGACGATCTACCTCAACAAAACTATGAGAGAGAGAGAGAGAGAGAGAGAGACAGACAGACAGACAGACAGACAGACAGACAGACAGACAGACAGACAGACAGAGCAGAGGAGAGAGAGCAGAGAGAGAGAGAAAGAGAGCTAGCTTATTGGTGCGGTAAAGATGATTATTTTAGCATAATATATACCGACGTATGACAAGATATTGGCACTTATATATTACTTTCCTGAAGTACTTGTCGCTGCCGCCTGTACTCGTAGTTTTACTTTGGCGGTAAACAGGAACAACAAGCAACGAATGAAATGCACGCTCGATGCCTTGACCTATGCTGATAAAAGCAGCTAATGTTTACTACTACCTACATGAACGGTAAATCAAAATCTTTCTTTTTGTTCCCTGTCCCCTACAGCCTCAAGCAAATATTTTTCATTTAGTCTTAAAACAGATATAGCCCGGGGCTCCGTCAACGGTTCAGAAAAAATATGAAAGAACAAGTCGTAAATTAAAAGTAATGTTCAAGGAAGAACCTATCTTGCCATGATTCTGTGCACCTATATGAGGATTGTAACATTGTGCAGAGAAAAATCAACATTAACGGTAAACTTTAACAATATTATGAAGACATGTACCAACGGATCTTGATGTAATAATTCTAGAATCAGGAGGACCGGAAGATGCCAAGATTTCCTCGCGTTCTTTAATTTTATGACGCAGTCTTCTAAAACTTCTAATAAGTGGATATCGGCGCTGGACACGAAATATTCAATACATTCCCACATACAAGTGAAAAAAATCATTCAAATATCGGTGCAAATATCCATTGACAGATTTTATCGTTTTGATTTTCATTGCCCTGTAGTGGACATATAAGTAGAAAATCATCAGGTATACATAAAACATTTCGCGCAAAGCTATACAATAGTCAGGCCACTTGTTTTGTAATTTCAAAGTTGACGAAAATATTTTTTCAGAAATGTAACTGTTAAGTATCCCATTGATGTTTTGTTACCTCGGGTTTTACAACAGTGGTGTTGTCACATGCCTTATCAGGGCTCGAAATTAAGTTTTTTTCCCTGGTAGTGCCATTGGGCTACAATTTCTGAAGTTGGTAGCCCAGTGACAAGGTCTGGTAACCCATGCAAGAATGAAAATTTTTTGTGAAGGGTCTTTTTATTTATATCTAGACAATGAAATATTTATTATGCATGATTCTATCCAGGAAGTGTAGTTCCACCAGATTTTTAGCTGACTTTGTGCGACTCCAATTAAGGGTCTCATACACATTTCTGCGATTTACTCCGTTCCGTTTTTGTCAATATGTATCGAACTTCTGGAGAGTGTAACGCGTGGTGCCACGTTGACGGATTGGCCTTATCTTTACACAGGTGGTAGTTAGTGACTGTTTCTACAAAACTATACGCCAGAATTCCGATAATGTTCAATAAATATCGTGACAAACGTAGACAAAAGTCGTTAATTTATTCAGAATCCACCACTTCTCACTTTCATGGCTAATTGTGCAAAAACAAAGCGGAGTATCAAACATCCAAGACAAACCGCTCACCAATGGCCATCACCCCCCTCATACTTACACTTTTTAAGTGAAAAACTCATACTTTGTGAGTAAATAACAATAAAAATGAGTTTTCATTGGCCATCATTTTCCGAGCCTGTCATCTAAGTACATCTAGTTCAGATAATAATATTTTAGTGATGGTTTGTCGCAACAAATTTGACTGCACTGTCGCCTTTTAACTTGCATAACAAAGGCATAGTCTCGCCTTTCTGTGTCCAGCTAGGTTACCTGTATGGGCGTCGATAATCTCACAGCGATCAACATCATGTCGCCTACCAAGTAATTTCATGTCCCACGCTTTGGTAGTCCGTATGGACTACCATTTCATGGGTTTTGGTAGCCAAGGGAAAGTTGGTAGTCTGTAGATGCCGGACTACCGCTAATTTCGAGCCCTGCTTATGCTGACTAGTGTTCTTTCAGTCTATCTAATGTATTCAATGACTTTGATTCTGTATGAGAGAATATTTCTCTCATCATAGATAGAAAAAATAGACTAGACCACGACACGCTGTCTTCACGTCACAGATCTGAGCTAGCCCGAGACTCGAGCTGTCGACTAGAAAGTAAAGTCCTGAGACGTAATCTGTATACACGTTGTACCCGCTGTTTTTAAATACATCTCGATATTTAAGGGAGAATGCGCCTCGAAGTGAAAGACTTAAACTTTCAGCTTAAACTTTCCTGACGGAATCTTTTGACAATTCTCTCTCGGGAGTTACGTAAGCAGTCATGCTGATCACTGGTATGTACAGCGCTTCATGATATTTTGAATATTACCAAGTTATATTTCCCTCCGAGTTTTCAAATGTGCATCATAATGTGTTTAAAGGTTCAGATTCTAAGATGATAGCAGATGGGAATGGATTTACAGAGTTACAGAAGGAGAATTCGGTATTTTGGTGGTGGAGACCCTGCTAGGCAACGGAAACCAGCAAAGATGGCGGCGATATGTCTCTCAGCCCTCAGGTGCCGTGTTGCAAAGTAAAACAGGCAGTATTTTGACAGTTTGCTACAAACTACAATATGAAAGGGCAGAAAAGAATATTCATTGTTGGGCACTGCAAGTTAAGCATATGTTATGTAACCTGGGTTTTGCAGAAGTGTGGTTGCTACAAGGTGTTTCAAATGAGAACGTTTTTACAAACATTTAAAGAGCGCTGTAAAGATTTACAGATGCAGAATATCATGTCCGACTTACAATCTGTTAGGAAGCTAAATACATATCGTTGTTTTAAATCTAGCCCAAGTTTAGAAAAATATTTGACATGTGTGTAATATCGAAGAAGATTTACAGAAGTGCTCTGACTCGCTTTAGACTATCCAGTCATGTACTGCGCATTGAACAATGTAGGTGGGAAAGGATAAAACCCCCAAGAACTGAAAGAAAATGCTTAGTATGTAATTGTGGGCAAGTCGAGGATGAATACCACATGTGTCTTATCTGTCCTGTATATAGAGAACTGCCAGCTAAATTCTTCCCTAGTTATTTCTTTGACCCCCCCTGTAGAATATAAGTTTTATCAACTTATGTCAACAAAAAACGTTTATTTACTGAATCAGCTGAGTAAATATATATTTTTTGCGTTTCAAAAAAGGGAACATTTGTTACAAACCTAGATAAATTCCTCCTCATATACCAATATGGTTAAATGCAGACTTGTATTTTGTTTTGTATTTAAAAGGCCATTGGCCTTATGTATACGGAATAAATGATTATTCATTAATACACATATCTCAACACATTCCCTCTCTTTTTGGGTCGCTTCAGTCTATTTTCCTTCGTTTGGGCCTAGGATTCCATCCTGACCCCCATTACTCGGGAATTCTGCTAGCTCCCACACTTTCGACCTCGCAGGATTGATTCCAACCTTGGTTCAATTGCCTGATAGCATAGTTTTGTACAGCTTTCTAGCGAAGTTTTGATGTTATTACATGCACTTGCAGTTTCCTATAGGTTGCCTTTTTATTAATAATAATACTCTGTTAGTTTATCCTCAATGCATTGTGGTGTGTTTCACAAACTCTTTTGAGAAAAATAATGTTTTGCGATTTTAGAGAAAACTGAGACGGTAAAAAGTTTTCTCACACCAAGAGCTTAAAAATGAATCCCCTCAAGTGGTAGACCAGAAAACAATGGGAAAAATTGCATGGTCCAAATATCTGTTCTCAAGGCGTATCTTAAAGATCGAAGGAACTACAACTGCAGCAAGAACTACCATTCAGTACTTTGTCTCCTTTTTAACAAAGATAGGGGCTCTTTGAAGCCAGATGCGGTGTTTGTAGTCATTGCGTCATTAGATAGTGTTATGCGTGGTTGATAGCCAGTCAAATGAAAAGCAGCAAATAATGTAATGATGATTGATGTAATTCAGTAAATGGGATTGAACTCACAACGCACGGCACTCGGTCACATAGAGGAGACATTACAGTCAAAACCGCTCTGCTGAATCAAAAAGAAATGTTATGGTGGGTAAAAATATCCTCACTACCTTCACAATTACAGCTGTATATATATCCGTGGACATGTTCAGAGAGATAGATTAGGGTGTTAAAATACGATGATAAACCGTGATTGGCCTTTTACTTGAGAATAAAAAGAAAACAAAAGCGGCAAAAATTCACGGAATGGTTGTTCAGGAAAACGTCTTCAAAAGTGTGCAAGTGTGTTTGCTTTTTGTCTAGAACTTTTAAAAATAACGCGGGTGTTTCTAGACAAGAAATAAAGGCTTTCTAGTTAGCTTTTGTCTTGTTACCATCAATGAATGTTAAAGTACGGCCACCTGTCACCTAGTTCACACAAACTCGGTCACTGACAGAAATAAAAGTATGCTACCATTTCGTGGGAAAGCACGTGATTGATTTTGCAAATTAGCCCGGGAATGCTGGTATGCTGATTAATTAACAGTGAGTTGTTTGTTCGTTCCAAAATTCATATGTAAACAACAATAGTGAATTTTACATGTATAGACGCTGCGTCGAAAATCTGAATAATTGGTTTGTCATCATGGTTTGAGGAGTAGATCGACAACTTACACAAAAAAGTGGTGGGAAAAACCTGAAAAGTTGAAGCTACTGTTTCTGTAAAATTCATAACCACTTATGATTAGAGGGTTCGCTAAATCGTAAACAGATTTTGATTAAAATAATTATCCTTTTTTGAAACAAAACCTCTTATTAGCAGTACACACTTAAAGAGTGTCATCAGCTACCTTTTTACGCACTTTGAACATTTTACTTGTATGTGATGCACACGTCTGCACAAATACGGTCTGTTGATTGGTTAATCAGTCTTCAGCTTCTTCCAACCAACGCGGTATACATGCTAGGTATATATAAAGGCTTAGGTGGTCTTCTTGTAGAATAAAGTTTGACTATGCACGACTGATTAAGAAATTAATCAATCCACGAAAGATGCATGACAGATAACGGCTACAGCAAATTGCTATCGATTTTAAGGTACGTGTCCATGTTATTGCGCACTTGCAATCATTCGTGTAGTAAGTATTGTGTTTCATTGTCAGTACTTTTAAGTCTAGGAAAAGCATCAGTTTTATCAATGTTTTGCGGACGTCGTTGCAATTCGAAGGCATGTGATCCCGTGAGATCTCGGACAACCAACACAGTCATGATATATCTACCACAGGTGATTAAATTTTGTGTAAACCTATATAGTTGCTCTTCGTGTACACATATTCACAATTTTTTCACTAAATGTATCTAATTCATGTGTTACTTTGTTGTATACTGAAGCATAGTCTGAAGTACTGGTCAAACTAGTTTATATATCCTGGGAGGGTGCGGGGGCTTAGAAAATGGATAGAGGAGCATTACGTTTTTCTCCCTGCCCACTGAAAGTACTTTTTTTCAACCTTGACCATTCTGACAAACTTTTTTATTTTCTCTCTCAAAGGAATTGTTTTACTACGCTTTCACCTCACTGCAGATATTGCCTTTCCTTCTTGTTGAAATGCTGTTCTTTAAATAAATTGGGAAAGATATGATAAGCTACATAAAGGTGACATCTACTTTGCAGGCATAGAGTATCTGCTCTAAGTCATAAAGAGAACATAAAACATTAAGTGCAGAAATTGAGATTACTGAATGACGACATGGCCGATCACTTTCCAGTGTTTAAGTTTGTTCTAGTTGGTAAGAGCATTCATAATGAACTGACTACGGCTTTGAAAGACTCGGCATGGAGAGGATAGGAAATATGTTCTCATGCCAATTTAATACGGTAAAATTTCAACATTACAAGTCAAGATGGAGTAATTGTTGTCAATTTGGGGTGTTTGAAACATGTAGTTTTCATGAAGACTCAAAATTATATCGGACACAAAATGATTTCTCAGCATCACCTTGATAACAGAGACTACTGAGAGCATTCCGATTGGAAAATGGTCTAATATAGGCCACAGCTTAAGTTTGGAAACGTTTCTGCATTTCTTTAATGATGCCTGCACATCTCAATGCAGCTTCTGTATGTTTATACGCAACAGGTTTGTCTGGGTTTGTAAAATTCCAAAACTTTGTGTGATATTTAGTTAGGCTCTGAGTCCGGGCATTGCTATCAATTGTGATTCGGCTCCTAGTTGGATATCAACAGATGTATCCTATAACATGTTTTTAAAGACAAAATCAATCATTTAAATTTGGTCTACTGAAGGCAGATGAATGTGCATATGTCTAGTCCTTGTCTGATTGTATTGCTCATGTTGTGCTGATAATCGTATGGAATTGAATAAGAGGTGTTATTGAAATACTCAATATTGCGGTTGGGTAATGAAGCCCCTTAATCTATTAACCAAAACTTCGTGGACAAGTCATGATAAGCCTAGCCAATCCATGTCATGAACAAAGTGGGATATCAGATACCAGATGCAGGCGATGCTGACGATGCTGAATGATGAGTATTCCAGCACGCTTTAGGGAATAAGAAAGAGAATCTGTTGCAAAAGATCAATAAACAAACTAGTAAAATGTCAAATAGATATAGCAAACTAGGTCCATGTTAAACAACAGGAAAGATATGACTAATATATCAATCATAAAGGTCTGCTGAAAAAATGCAATAAAATGAGATGTTATAAAAATTGGGCGCCCAAAGAGCGCGCCAAAATAAAAATGAAAAGTAATTACAGAAAGTAGAAATCAGTGCATTATATTAGCTTCGTGTCTGCTTACATTTTTTAAACACTGTGAGCGTAAAATGAAATGTTTCGATTAAACCAAGGGCGACCACCGAATCACTCTTTAACGTTATGTGGTACTCTGAGGCAGGTGGGTATGCGTATCATTTCCATAGAAATGTGTCAGCTGTGCTACATAAAAAGCGAAGTCGGAAGTGATGTTTCCTGAAACGTGTTTCCTTGAAGATGAACGTTGTCCTTTCGTTTGGCGCTGTTAGTCTCTTGAGTGTAAAATATGCCTTATGTTCCATTCTGTCGACTAATGTTGTCAAGAAAATGCCTTTTTTAGTAAAATCGGTGAATTGTGAAGGCTTTTCGAATTACGTGAATGGATATAGGTAATTCATCTCCCTCAGAGTGCAACCGAAGATATTGAGTACGTTTCCCTTAACCAACACATCTATTGTCTAAGCGACTAGTCGTTTTAAAAATGACATGAAACCTCCTCATACTACATAATTGGAAATCGCAGAGAATCTAAAGTTTATTGCAAAAGCAATAGTTGATTCGAAGGATGAAGGGGTACATATTTTGGATAGAAAACTTTCAATTTTAATATAAATAATAACAAAAAAACCTTCATACTCATTTATGAAATTTAACATCTCGGGTCACAGGAAAAAAGACAATTTGGTTTTGCATTATCTATTCTCATTCTTAAATGGCAAGGGTTGAAAGACTGACAATGGAAAGTGAATCACGATTAAGCAAAACAGAAATGACTCTTAATTGATAGTCGACCCATTCTTGAAGTGGCTTCTCTCAAGGACAATCTATAAATCAGATGCAGCCAGTGGAGCTGTTCATCGAATAAGCTCTTCCGGGAGCAATTTTGAGGACAGGGGATATTTCAATTTTGCTTTGGCAAGGGACATATTTTAACTGGCAGGGAGCAGATTTTCTTGGTCGGGCAGGGCAGATATCGGTTGGTTGGCCTGGGGACCAGGATGGGGAAAAGGAGGAGAGGAGAAGTTACTTATAAAACAGGGACAGGGGAAAATCGACAGGGTTTTTCATCACAAGGCAGGGGAGCTTCACGTCTGCAGGGGAAATATAAAATTTTACGGAGCCAAAATTTGAAGGGGAATTTTTTTCCAGGGCAGGGGAAATCGACAAGTTTTTACCAGAGGGCAGGGGAGCTTAAAAAATTAATTTGGTTTCAGTAGGGAGAGGAAACATTCAAAAATAGTTGGAGAGTGGGTAAAAATGAAGTTTGGGCACGGGAGGGTAAGTCTAAAAGTTTTTAGTTGGACGGCAAAATATTGAACAGCTAATTAATGACCCCGTGGCCTAAAAATAAGTCAGTTCACATAACTTGTCCTGCATAATATATCTTATCATTATAAGGACCCTTTAAAAGGACACTGTCCGTCGGCAGCACCTAATAAATCTCATTTCATGACTGTTGCAAACTTTGTCAAAGATAGCAGCATAAAATGGATAACTAACAAACAAGTTAGTTTAAATTATGCCAAGGCGACCTAGCTTATCAGATCCTGATCAACCGAGGGCGGACGATTCCACTTATTCAGATAAAAGTCGATGTCCATGTGATTTGAGGTCGAATTGCTCGCTGCCTAGCATGCCTACGTCCAGCATGTGTATGTCCAGTGCATAGGTTGTAGAAAACATTCAAGTCTACCAGAACAGTGGTCCGATTGACAGAGTCTGAAGTGCACAATTGTCAAATGCCAGGACTTTTGAGTATAGCAGTGCAAATGTGTAACGGGGAAAATGATTAAGGGAGAATGCACTTCGGATTCTCATACTTTTATTTGTTCTACAACTCGTTGAGATTCATTTTGAGGCTCATATAGCACGATTAGAGAAACCGTGCATTGAGTGAATAAAGTTTCTGCATGCATATTTTTGTGAAATCGAACATTCTATTTTCGCCAAGCCCTGCTTTTTGAATATGAAATATCAGTAAATATATTAGGTAAGTAGTTTCTCAAGATTGTGACCCCTTAGTACATCAAAGGATGAACCGAGATGACTTTTTATCTGTAACTCATTTCTCGGCCGGTTTTAAACTATTTACGGCAGAGGGAACAGAATAATGATCGTCAAAGCACAATCTTGAGGAATTCCCAACGCGTATTTGTCGATAGAAAGATGACAAGTCACACCTCCATAACTGTCATAGTCAAAAGTGTTAAAGTGTCAAAGTATGCTTCAGAATTAAGTATCTAAGCAATAAACATTGTTTCTATCAACTCAAATCTTTTCCTGCTTTGTCACTCCGTGTTTCATCTTTCAACGTCGTGTACTTTGTCGTTTGACAATCTACTTTCAAATTGAAGGTCTCTAATAACAGAAAACTATGCATTTCGTCTCCTAAACCATACAGTGATTCTAGTGATATAGGCCATCATTAAGAAAACAACAGGGTAGATTTTTGCACAAATTCAGTGCAAAGTACAATACATATCGAGATACTTTATCATAGGCTGGATTGAGGACCTGAGGAGAGAAATAATGGACGTGTACTGGTTTTGGCCGTGTAGCACCTTGAGCGTCAGTACAGACCAACATGACTGTTTACGAAGGGATCCCTTATCGTGTTTGTTCGTAACATGATTTATGGATCGGAGTACGAGTCCTGGCCTAGAAATTTTTTACAGATTGGAGTCACGCTGATCGCCCTTCGGTCAATGCTTTCAGGCTGATCAAGGTACTTTTAAGTCTAGGGAAAAGCATCAGTTTTATCAATGTTTTGCGGACGTCGTTGCAATTCAAAGGCATGAGATCCCGTGAGATCTCGGACAACCAACACAGTCATGATATATCTACCACAGGTGATTAAATTTTGTGTAAACCTATATAGTTGCTCTTCGTGTACACATATTCACAATTTTTTCACTAAATGTATCTAATTCATGTGTTACTTTGTTGTATACTGATGCTTAGTCTGAAGTACTGGTCAAACTAGTTTATATCCTGGGAAGGGTGCGGGGGACTTAGAAAATGGATAGAGGAGCATTACTTTTTCTCCCTGCCCAACTGAAAGTACTTTTTTTCAACCTTGACCATTCTGACAAACTTTTTTTATTTCTCTCTCAAAGGAATTGTTTTACTACGCTTTCACCTCACTGCAGATATTGCCTTTCCTTCTTGTTGAAATGCTGTTCTTTACATAAATTGGGAAAGATATGATAAGCTACATAAAGGTGACATCTACCTACAGGCATAGAGTATCTGCTCTAAGTCATAAAGAGAACATAAAACATTAAGTGCAGAAATTGAGATTACTGAATGACGACATGGCCGATCACTTTCCAGTGTTTAAGTTTGTTCTAGTTGGTAAGAGCATTCATAATGAACTGACTACGGCTTTGAAAGACTCGGCATGGAGAGGATAGGAATTATGTGCTCATGCCAATTTAATACGGTAAAATTTCAACATTACAAGTCAAGATGGAGTAATTGTTGTCAATTTGGGGTGTTTGAAACATGTAGTTTTCATGAAGACTCAAAATTATATCGGACACAAAATGATTTCTCAGCATCACCTTGATAACAGAGACTACTGAGAGCATTGCAATTGGAAAATGGTCTAATAGAGGCCGCAGCTTAAATTTGGAAACGTTTCTGCATTCCTTTACTGATGCCTGCACATCTCAATGCAGCTTCTGTATGTTTCTACGCAACAGGTTTGTCTGGGTTTGTAAAATTCCAAAACTTTGTGTGATATTTAGTTAGGCTCTGAGTCCGGGCATTGCTATCAATTATGATTCGGCTTCTAGTTGGATATCAGCATATATCATATAACATGCTTTTAAAGACAAAATCAATCATTTAATTTGGTCTACTGAAGGCAGATGAATGTGCATATGTCTAGTCCTTGTCTGATTGTTTTGCTCACGTTTTGCTGATAATTGTATGGAATTGAATAAGAGGTGTTATTGAAATACTCAATATTGCGGTTGGGTAATGAAGCCCCTTAATCTATAACCAAAACTTCGCGGACAAGTCATGATGATTCTAGCCAATCCATGTCATGAACAAAGTGGGATATCAGATACCAGATGCAGGCGATGCTGACGATGCTGAATGATGAGTATTCCAGCACGCTTTAGGGAATAAGGAAGAGATCTGTTGCAAAACAAAAGAACAATGAAAAAACCAGTAAAATGTCAAATAGATATAGCAAACTAGGTCCATGTTAAACAACAGGAAAGATATGACTAATGTATCAATCATAAACCTCTGCTGAGAAAATGCAATAAAATGAGATGTTATAAAAATTGGGCGCCCAAAGAGCGCGCCAAAATAAAAATGAAAAGTAATTACAGAAAGTAGAAGTCAGTGCATTATATCAGCTTCGTGTCTGCTTACATTTTTTAAACACTGTGAGCGTAAAATGAAATGTTTCGATTAAACCAAGGGCGACACCACCGAATCACTCTTTAACGTTATGTGGTACTCTGAGGCAGGTGGGTATGCGTATTATTTCCATAGAAATGTGTCAGCTGTGCTACATAAAAAGCGAAGTCGGAAGTGATGTTTCCTGAAACGTGTTTCCTTGAAGATGAACGTTGTCCTTTCGTTTGGCGCTGTTAGTCTCTTGAGTGTAAAATATGCCTTATGTTCCATTCTGTCGACTAATGCTGTGAAGAAAATGCCTTTTTAGTAAAATCGGTGAATTGAGAAGGCTTTTCGAATTACGTGAATGGATATAGGTAATTTATCTCCCTCAGAGTGCAACCGAAGATATTGAGTACGTTTTCCCTTAACCAACACATCTATTGTCTAAGCGACTAGTCGTTTATAAAAATGACATGAAAACCTCCTCATACTACATAATTGGAAATCGCAGAGAATCTAAAGTTTATTGCAAAAGCAATAGTTGATTCGAAGGATGAAGGGGTACATATTTTGGATAGAAAACTTTCAATTTTAATATAAATGATAACAAAAAACCCTCTATACTCATTTATGAAATTTAACATCTCGGGTCACAGGAAAAAAAGACAATTTGGTTTTGCATTATCTATTCTCATTCTTAAATGGCAAGGGTTGAAAGACTGACAATGGAAAGTGAATCACGATTAAGCAAAACAGAAATGACTCTTAATTGATAGTCGACCATTCTTGAAGTGGCTTCTCTCAAGGACAATCTATAAATCAGATGCAGCCAGATGGAGCTGTTCATCGAAAAAGCTCTTCCGGGAGCAATTTTGAGGACAGGGGATATTTTAATTTTGCTTTGGCAAGGGACATATTTTAACTGGCAGGGAGCAGATTTTTCTTGGTCGGACAGGGCAGATATCGGTTGGTTGGCCTGGGGACCAGGATGGGGAAAAGGAGGAGAGGAGAAGTTACTTATAAAACAGGGACAGGGGAAAATCGACAGGCTTTTTCATCACAAGGCAGGGGAGCTTCACGTCTGCAGGGGAAATATAAAATTTTACGGAGCCAAAATTTGAAGGGGAATTTTTTTCCAGGGTAGGGGAAATCGACAAATTTTTACTAGAGGGCAGGGGAGCTTAAAAAATTAATTTGGTTTCAGTAGGGAGAGGAAACATTCAAAAATAGTTGGAGAGTGGGTAAAAATGAAGTTTTGAGCGCGGGAGGGTAAGTCTAAAAGTTTTCAGTTGGACGGCAAAATATTGAACAGCTAATTAATGACCCCGTGGCCTAAAAATAAGTCAGTTCACATAACTTGTCCTGCATAATATATCTTATCATTATAAGGACCCCTTTAAAAGGACATTGTCCGTCGGCAGCACCTAATAAATCTCATTTCATGACTGTTGCAAACTTTGTCAAAGATAGCAGCATAAAATGGATAACTAACAAACAAGTTAGTTTAAATTAGGCCAAGGTGACCTAGCTTATCAGATCCTGATCAACCGAGGGCAGACGATTCCACTTATTCAGATAAAAGTCGATGTCCATGTGATTTGAGGTCGAATTGCTCGCTGCCTAGCATGCCTACGTCCAGCATGTGTATGTCCAGTGCATAGGTTGTAGAAAACATTCAAGTCTACCAGAACAGTGGTCCGATTGCCAGAGTCTGAAGTGCACAATTGTCAAATGCCAGGACTTTTGAGTATAGCAGTGCAAATGTGTAAACGGGGAAAATGATTAAGGGAGAATGCACTTCGGATTCTCATACTTTTATTTGTTCTACCACTCGTTGAAGTTCATTTTGAGGCTCATATAGCACGGTTAGAGAAACCGTGCATTGAGTGAATGAAGTTTCTGCTGGCATTTTTGTGAAATCGAACATTTTATTTTCCCCAAGCCCTGCTTTTTGAATATGAAATATCAGTAAATGTATTTAGGTAAGTAGTTTCCAAGATTGTGACCCCTTAGTACACCAAAGGATGAACCGAGATGACTTTTTATCTGTAACTCATTTCTCGGCCGGTTTTAAACTATTTACGGCAGAGGGAACAGAATAATGATCGTCAAAGCACAATCTTGAGGAATTCCCAACGCGTATTTGTCGATAGAAAGATGACAAGTCACACCTCCATAACTGTCATAGTCAAAAGTGTTAAAGTGTCAAAGTATGCTTCAGAATAAGTATCTAAGCAATAAACATTGTTTCTATCAACTCAAATCTTTTCCTGCTTTGTCACTCCGTGTTTCATCTTTCAACGTCGTGTACTTTGTCGTTTGACAATCTACTTTCAAATTGAAGGTCTCTAAATAACAGAAAACTATGCATTTCGTCTCCTAAACCATACAGTGATTCTAGTGATATAGGCCATCATTAAGAAAACAACAGGGAAGATTTTTGCACGAATTCAGTGCAATGTACAATACATATCGAGATACTTTATCATAGGCTTGATTGAGGACCTGAGGAGAGAAATAATGGACGTGTACTGGTTTTGGCCGTGTAGCACCTTGAGCGTCAGTACAGACCAACATGACCGTTTACGCAGGGATCCCTTATCGTGTTTGTTCGTAACATGATTTATGGATCGGAGTACGAGTCCTGGCCTAGAAATTTTTTACAGGTTGGAGTCACGCTGATCGCCCTTCGGTCAATGCTTTCAGCTGATCAAGGTTTACTTAACGGAGCAGTCAATTGTACTCTACCATTTCCTGCCCTCGCTAGCTCCTATTTCCCATCCCTTGTCTTATCTCTCTCTCTCTCTCTCTCTCTCTCTCTCTCTCAATTACGACGATGTGGTGTCGAGCTTCTTTGGGCAGCAGATGGATTCGAGTCAAGTAGAACAGTTGGCTGAACTTATTTCCGACCGAGATAATTGTGGCCTGCGTTACCTTGTTGCGGGCTTGACTTCGGCTGAAAGGTCACGACCCCTAATTTTCATAATACCGCGCACTGCTTTCAGTCGATTGTAATTGGATAGTTTTCATTTGTATTGAAAGCTGCGGAGCAAACAAGATTGCGAATGAAATGTTATTCTTTATTCCTACGGAGTTAGCATAAAGAATGACACAGTTATTTTTTCAAATATCGGGAAATTTGAGAATTCCGAGAACCTCCGTATTGCCTAAGATTTTTATTTCCGATTACGAAAACAGCTAGGGTTGATACGCAAGGGAATAAAGTTTTTTTAAGGTTTGGACTATCAATTTTCGAGGAAGCGTTAACTGGTGGCAAACTCTGCCAAAATGATGCTCATATGTAAAGATGATGGGTGAAGACATGCTTACACTTTATGGCGCGTCTAACCAATGTTCCCACAAATACCACATGGATTGAACTGTTGGCCCAACCCTAAAAGGCTTTACGACGAAATTTGCTGTATTTGAGACTTAATCAGTGCAAAATAAAATGTTTTATGTCACTGCATTGATGAAAAACAAGGAACTTATGTATAAATTGTGTGTCCACAAGAATTATTTTTGACCAAAAAACTTCTGGCATTTATTTAATTTTGGAAATCAGAAATGTAAACTTATGCATCTCGCTGTATACAAGCGGTCTGTTTGACCGAAGGCTTCGATTTCCATCCCATTTACTCAAAATAGTGGACACCCGTCAATTATGTGCGTCATGTCATAGAAGCAGGGAAAGTCAAGCAGTCACTGTTGGCTGTTTCAGAAATATGATCCATTGGATTTCAGGATGTTCAAGCGCACTTTGTTTCGCCTTCCAAATTTGACAGATTATATTTCTTTCAGATTTCACACGTTCTGCAAACTTATTTCTGAAATTAAACTTTCTTTTTAAAAGGCCGAGCTTTATAGTAATGCTTATTTTCAAAAATTAGCGTGGTTCCAAAATGTTTTCTAGAAACAACATTTTTGCCCTGGAAATTTTCTTTTGAAATAGTTTCTGTCTGCCTTTTGTTGTAGATGTATGCAATGGAGAAGGAGACATTTGCAGCAAGGGAACTGAAGAAGGCGCTGTTCAAAAAGGTATGTGGCTTTTTAAGAGGTGGCGAGGACAACCATCTTAGCTAACCTTAATTCGGACATGTTTGAATGAAACAAAGCAATTGTAAATGATTTCTAGGTTTTAAAAAAGCAAGTCATAATTTTTAGGAGGGATGATTCTTTTGCAAGATTAATGTTGAAAAATATTTCCCATGACAGTCAAAGTAGTTTAATAATTCTAAGGCTAAACATGTGATTATTCATTTTCCAATTTACTCGACATTTGAAGCATTAGATGTTTCAGTGTCCTTATAAACCTGCATGATTAGATGAGTATCTTATTTGCATACCCAACTGTTATGTCATTTTCATCGTATCACACAATTACATCATCTATGGCTTTTATTGCTGGTCTTTTGGCCATATACGGTGGCCCCTACACGCCACGGAACTTTATTACTTCCGAATATGAACTATCATTTTTCTTGACTATATCTTTAATATTTGTATCACATTTTATTTCTCCACTGCGAACTTTTAATTTTGAACGGAAAACTTTATTTTGGAGTTAAATGTTTTAAAACACTTTGAACAAAAAGTTTTATTTTTAAAAAGTGAACTTAACTTTAACTTAAACAAAATATTTGTTTCTCAAAATTATTCTTTATTCTGTAAAACAAAAGTAAAAGTTGTTCAAAGTACCAACTTCCCTATATGTCATGGAAAATTATTATTTTTGAATGTAAACTCATATTTCTTGACAATATATTTAATATTTGTAAGAAATTTTTTCTCCACAGCGAACTTTTATTCTGAACGTGGAAACTTTATTTTTAGGGTAAACTGTTTTTAACAACTTTTAACAAAAAACTTTAATTTTTAAAAATTAACGTTAAACAAATATATGTTTCTTAAAAGCGTTTTATATTTTGTAAACAGAAGTAAAATTTGTTCAAGAGTTTGAGATTTTTGCTAAGCGCGAAAGGTGTTACTTAAATGGATGATATAACCTTATGTCTTTAGAGCAGGAAACTTAAATTCTTAAAGTTAGTTTTAATTTTAAAGATTTCTTTGTGCAAAAAAGATTTTTTAGAGCAACAAATTGTAATACATTGAAAAAAATGTTATAAATTAAGCGAAATTATTTTCTGAAGACAACAAAATTGATTGCTTTAAGATATATTTTCTACATATGAGTGTGATTTAAGAATTTGGTAAAACTGAACTGAGAAGGAATAAAGAGCGCAATTTAGTTCTACAGAGAAATATTTTATGTGAGGGCGCAATTACCTATATATCATGCATAGCAAACTCTTTCTAGCGAGAGTAACATATTTTCGGGAAGAGTAAAACATTTTTTCCGACAAGCGCAAAGCTTTATTTTAACGGCGGCGGCGGAAGTTGAAGTATCCCACCATGCAACACCCGAGTTTGACAGGGAGAAGCCATAGTGCTTTGACCCTGATTGTTTGGTCCGAGTCCCCGAAGAACGGTTTTATGTTTGAGTGATTCGTCCTGACGGCCGACGGTGTACGACTGGACCGCATCGGGGTTCTTCACCAGTTGCTGTGTTGTTAAAGTAGCTAGGCGACTGATGCCGTATGTTGTGGGTTCGAATCCGATTGAAAACTATCCGTATTTTCTATCCTGGGTCGGTAACACTGCTGGTGGACAGAATTGTCCCCGAGGTTATCGTTCGCCCAGTTAAAGCGATGAAATTCGTTTCTTCGCTTCGATAAAGTGTGTATGTGCGATGTATGATAGTGAGCATGCGTGCGTGAGTGCTTCACGAACTCTACAACGTGTTGAGAGGTCTCAGTCAGAAAAATGTAACAACTTAGCCGCTATTGAACCACTCTTTTTTGGGAGTGGAGATTTAGCCGACTGGTTCTGTCTCAGGCCTCTCAGCTAGGCGACTGATGCCGTATGTTGTGGGTTCGAATCCGATTGAAAACTATCCGTATTATGTATACCCTCCGTTTTTGTTGTGTGATAGTCATGTTCTCCAAGAGGAGAAGCCAGATTCGTAATTGAAAGAGTCTTCTCCTGAAACTGAAACACAATTCGCGCTCAGCAAAAATCTTAAACTCTTGAACAATTTTTACTTCTGTTTTACAAAATATAAAAGTTTTTAAATACAGTTTACCCAAAAAATATTTTCCGCGTTCAGAATTAAAAGTTCGCTGTGGAGAAATAATTTTTTTACAAATATTAAATATATTGTCAAGAAATATGACTTTCCATTCAAAAATAATCAATTTCCATGACAAGTAGGGGAGTCGGTACTTTTGAACAATTTTCACTTTTGTTTTACAAAATAAAAATACCTTTAAGAAACTTATATCTTGTTTAAAGTTAAAGTTAAAAATACTTTTGAGAAACAAATATTTTGTTTAAGTTAAAGTTAATTTCACATTTTAAAAAGTTAAACTTTTTTGTTCAAAGTGTTTAAAACTTTTTATTCCAAAACAAAGTTTCCCGTACAAAATTAAAAGTTCGCGGCGGAGAAATAAATGTTCTTACAAACATTAAAGATGTTGTCAAGAAAAATTATAGTTTATATGCAAAAGTAATAAAGTTCCGTAGCGTGTATGGGCCACAGTAGCCGTGGCTTTCTTTATTCTTTAAAATTTGACACTTTACGCTTCAACTGTAATTATGACATTTTGTAAACTCAATTAATAGATTATTGTTTGAATTTTTCTTCTGACATTCTGTTAAACTTTTACGAATAAATGCAGTTTGCAATTTGGTTAGATACATAGGCAAAGTACTTTTTAATGGAATTGTAAATGCTACCATATACTCGTACTATCATCTCTCAATCCTAGCGACGTTTACCGTAAATATCAGCCGTTATAGTTTACCGTAACGTCGAGATTTCATAATAAACGTCATCGGTTTTAGTGTTCCCGAACTACATTTGCAAGTTCTATTAAACAAAGTAACACATATATAAACATAACACAATGTGGCTGCCACTCTCCGCCTACGATGTGATGTTGCTGACATAAAAATTTGAAGAGCTTTGAGGAACAAGGACATTTCGGGTAGCCAAATACGGGAACAATGTGTTGAATCTTGTGATTTTATCCCATGGTTAATCCATTAGAATATTAATTATTGTAGACAAGCTATAAGCAAACATTTTACCGTTCGTATGGGAACGGCACTTTCGAACAGGCAGTGAGTGCTTGGTGTAACAGCTATGTTGCTTGCGCGACACCTGTTGACATGACAATACTAAGTGTAAAGAAAGAAAATGGCCGCCCCTTTCCGCTGCGTACGACGATCGAGCGTCATCGGAATCGGGAGAGATTTAAAGCAGCTAAATTTTTTTGATTGGTTATACTTCTTCCCAAGCGACTATATTTACGTCATTGTATATTTTATTATAGTGTTCATTGTGATATGGATTTGTCATGCGTGGTGTTCACTTCTACCATAACCAGGTCGTATACTTTTATAAATGAAGCCCGTTTACACAAATATTTCGATAGTTATAGGCAAGGCAGAATAAAATCAAAGGCAAAAAACTGAAGTTCTTTCCTATCATTTGTCAAATTTCAATGATAAATTTGACAAATCGGTTATTACCCATATGGCCATTTCATTGCGTTTGCATCAGTATGAGTGGCATCTGTGTTGTGTCAGACACTCGACTTCGTCTTGTGTCTCATGCAGCATAAATGACACTCATGCTAATAATGGGTAATAACCTCTTAATGTCTAGTAATGTCTAACTATTCTTGAAAATCCTCAGAAATGTTTTTCATGGCTATATTATTCCTCCTACTGTTTTTGTTTAGTAATAACTGTTATTTAGCATATGTTGTTTGCAATTGCAGTGTCATGGGTTTTCCTGCTTACGGGATGCAGCATCTTCATTCGCATCATCGATGCTGAAGACAGAATCCAGTTTTACGGGAACCAAGGACCAAGTCAGAAAATACATGTCAAGCAGACTAACTTACAAAAAAGATGACCGAGAAGTGTATGGTGAAACTGGTCTTCTAAAATCGGGAGAGAGAAACGATGGGTGGTTTGGCCATTGTACACAACACGAGGACTCACAGTGTTTGGAAGAGGGTGATAATCAAGAAAGAAAGCAAGGAGACGATCTGCCAAATAACACTATGAAAATATAACTAGCTCAGATTCTGGCCATTCTAGCAAATGTGAGGTAATATCCATAAGCGATGAAAGCAATTCAGAAACAGAGTTTGGTGATTTGACACGTCATGTCAATTTGACAGAAGTCAGCCAGAAAAAGTTAACGTTTGAAGACACTTCAGAACAAGTTGCAGAAACTTACCCTAATCAAGAAGCAAGCAATAAAGACAGTTCTCAGCGCATCCCACAAAGGAGTCTGCAAATGCGTGATGTGATTAAAGCGATTATCAAGAGATATGAATGTAAGCGAGGTAATAGTAACGTAGATACAGAAACAAATGAAAGAATGGTTTTTCTCCGAGAAAAACTCACAGACGTCATGATCAGAAGAGCGCTTTTAGAGCAAATAAATGAAGAGGAAAGGTGTACAGGACAGGCTGCAACCAAATCCAATCTTGAAATGGGGAGCTTGCAAAGTGCTGGAGATGTTCCATGCCAGGAATCTGTGAAAAATATGGAGGCAAGCAGAGAGAACTTTCCGAACCTTGAGAAAAATGAAAATAACCAAAATTTGTGGTCTCAGCAGAACAGACCTCTTGTACACAGACCAGTGAAAACTGTGAAGATATCTCTGAACTGACCATGTCCCAGCATGCCATGTCAAAAGGAGAAGAGACTTCATTACATAATACCGCAGGTGAGCCAGGCCATAGGAATGATAAACCTGTCCCATCCCCGACTCCGAGACATGAAGTCACAGATCAACTCCATCCAAGTAATGTAGAACAGCATGCAAAGGACGGTGGAGAACAGCGGAAACCTCTTGACCTTTCGAGGAGAAAGCCAGCGGAAAGAGTTCTCCATGGAGCAACATTTGCAAACAGCAGTATGGCTTTTTATAAAGTGGAGCAACATGATTCTGAGGACAAGGCAGAAGAAAGTAATGGGTCTTCAAATGATGAAGCATCACCAGACAGCGAGGAATCGTCAAAAATCCAGTTTTACGACGTATCTACACAAGCCAAACGGAGCTATAAGTGTGGGCTGTGTGGTAAAGTCTTTACCCAGCTCTCAATGCTTAAGGGGCATGTTAAAACCCACACAAGAGGGAAGCCATACACCTGTAAAATCTGTAGCAAAGCATTCAGCCATTCCAGCAACTTCAATCGCCATGAACGGCTAGTGCACACTGGTGCACATGACGGAGGGCGCCATTGGTGCCCAGTGTGTTTCAAGGCTTTTTCATTGTCTCACCACCTAAAGGAACATTTTCGAATGCACAATGGTGAACGTCCGTACCAAAGCAAGACCTCTCGACAAAGGTTCAAACAGTTATCCACATTAAAAACACAGCAAAAGCAACATAATAGTAGCTCACCAACCCATAACAGCGGCCAACAGGTATCACCAAAGTTAACTGCACCACATACCCAAGCTCTCTCCCCAAATCCCCAAGCTAGATCTTCAGACTCTAAAGAGGGTAGACTGGTTGCCCATACCCATCCATGTACATCTCCTACAATGAACCACCGTAATTTGCCAAAAGAAAGCAATAACTCTGCTAGACCGATGCAAAGACTTCCTTATATGGAAACATTGAAGTCAATGCTGTTACACAGGGTTTCCCGTGTGCCAGACACAGAATTGGTGCAGAGAGTATTTCAAGGCAGCTCCCCCAATCTGGATCAGCCTCCTTCCTGTCCCTCTTATATGTCACATTGGTACAGGACAACATCAGAGCATCAGTCATTCATCCAAACAGAGGAGCCAACAAATGGCCAGAACTCGGACTGTGAAAATGGATCTGTACAGGAAGGTTTGTCACCAACCGATCAAAGCAGCCCCTGAGGGGCACCTGATCCAAAGGAGAAGACCATGTACCCACCTCCACTGATTCATGTACCATCAATGTATCACAGGTAGAAGGTGCATACTGCCACCGAATTAATGCCATGAATCCAGTGCTAACAGATCTCAGACACAGGAAAGCACCACCCAAAGTATAATGCTGAGTGCTATCGAACTACAAGCACCCCTCCCTGTTCATCATCAATGTATATTTCCAATAATTCATCACTAAGTTCGCATTTAAACAATGCAAATGGTGTTAAGGAAATCTTTTCCAAGCTTCACATGAGCTAACAAAACACAAATGTAATGAAGAATACCAATCAGCCACGAACATCTTTGTGGGAACACATCGAATCGAATTGGAACAACATAAAAAGAATCTTGTACCCTGTGATGGTACTCGGGAGTCAGTTGTGAAATCTGTTATCTCGATGAAAATACTAGGTTTAGTGCCACCGATGATAATAGTTGCGTTGATAGAGACGATTTGACAGAAAGTGACAACAGTAGGATTGTTTAAATGTCCAGAATCAATAGTGATATTGACAATGGCAGTCACAACCATTCACCCCACAATGGGACGATCTCAAACGATCTCAAACGATCTCCAGACACCTGAGCAGGCGTCGCAAGACAGGATTACAGACATACATCCTGACTTGGACATTATACAACGTTTCTTTGTTCTGTCTACAACAAAGGCTTATCGTGCGCAGGCACTCCAAGTGAGCATCTGAGCATCTGAGAGTCAGTTGTGGCTGATGCTGCAAACGTCACCAAAGACATAAGGCTGCATTAAAAAAATGGCGGGGATGGACGAATTCAGGGGGCTTCGAAAAGACGATGGATAGTATAGCGGGACTTAGAACTTTTGCTTTGCCTATAAGTGGGAACCTGAAAATATTCTGGTTACAAAAATGTTAATGTCATCCAACGTTTCTAATGTTAGTAATAATTAAATAAAATCAAGAACCATTTTGTCGAATTTCATGACTTTTATCTCAAACACATCTAATATGTATGAATGCCATTGCATTTCGTAAAAACACAAGTAGGTCTCGTAATGGGGCTAAAGCTACAACTGTTGATAATTTCTTTCAATACTTCTATGCAACAGGAAAGATACAACGAATATATCAATCATGAGGGTCTGCTGAGAAAATGCAATAAAATGAGATGTTATAAAAATTAGGCGCCCAAAGAGCGCGCCTGAATAAATATGAAAAATTATTACGGAAAGTAGAAGTCAGTGCATTATATTAGCTTTGTGTCTGCTTGCATTTTTAAACAGGGTAAAATAACAGGTGTCCATTAAGCCAAGGGCGACCACCGAATCACTCTTAAACGTTATGTGGTACTCTGAGGCAGGTGGGTATGCGTCTCATTTCCATAGAAACGTGTCAGCTGTGCTACAAAAAAGCGAAGTCGAAAGTGATGTTTTCTGAAACATGTTTCCTTGAAGATGAACGTTGTCTTTTTCTTTGACGCTGTTAGTCCCTTGAGTGTAAAATATGCCTTATGTTCAATCCTGTCTACTGAATGTTGTCAAGAAAATGCCTTTTTTGGTGAAATCAGTAAATTGTGAAGGTTTTTCGAATTACGTGAATTGATACAGGTAATTTATCTCCCTCAGAGTGCAACCGAAGATATTTAGTACGTTTTCACTTGACCAACACATCTATTGTCTAAGCGACTTGTCTTATTAAAAAATGACATGAAAACCTCCTCATACTACATAATTGGAAATCGAAGAGAATCTAAAGTTTATTGTAGAAGCAATAGTTGATTCGAAGGATGAAGGGGTACATATTTTGGATAGAAAACTTTCAATTTTGATATAAATGATAACAAAAAAACTTCATACTCATTTATGAAATTTAACATCTCGGGTCACAGGAAAAAAGACGGTAAGCAAAACAGAAATGACTCTTATTTGACAGTCGACCCATTTTTGAAGTGGCTTCTCTCAAGGACAATCTATAAATCAGGTGCAGCCAGTGGAGCTGTTCTTCGAAAAAGCTCTTCTGGGAGCAATTTTTGAGGACAGGGGAAATTTTAATTTTGATTGGGCAAGGGACATAATTAAGCTGGCAGGGAGCAGATTGTTTTGGTCGTGCAGGGCAGATATCGCTTGGTTGGGCTGGGGACTAGGATGGGGAAGTTACTTGTAAAACGGGGACAGGGGAACATCGACATTCAAGCTTTTTTCATCACAACAAAGGGGAGCTTCACGTCTGCAGGGGAATTATAAAACTTTACGGAGCCAAAATTTTAAGGGGAAATTTTTTCAAGGGCAGGGGAAATCGACAAGTTTTTTTCGCAACAGGGCAGGGGAGCTTCAAAAAATTTCAATGGGGTTTAAATTGGGAGGGGAAACAGGCAAAAATACGTGGGGAGTTGGTAAAAATGAAGTTTGAGGGCGGCAGGGTAAGTCGAAAAATTTTCAGTTGGAGGGCAAATTATGAACAGCTAATTAATGACTCCGTGGACTTAAAACTAATCAGTTCACATTACTTGTCCTGCACAATATATCTTATCATGATAAGGACCCTCTTTAAAAGTGCATTGTTTGTTGGCTGCACCTAATAAATCTCATTTCATGACTCTTGAAACTTTGTCGAAGATAGCAGCATAAAATTGATAACTAACAAACAAGCTAGTGTAAATTATGCCGAGTTGACCTCGCTTATCAGATCCTGATCAACAGAGTGTGGGCGATTCCACTTATTTAGATAGAAGTTGATGTCCATGTGATGTATGTCCAGTGCATAGGTTGTAGACGACACGAAGTCTATCAGAACAGTAATCAAATTGACAGAGTCTGAAGTACAAAACTGTCAAACGCCAGGACTTCCGAGTATAGTATTCAATAAACATGTAAACGGGGAAAATGATTAAGGGAGAATGCACTTCGGATTCTCATACTTTTATTTGTTCTACCACTCTTTGAGGTTCATTTTGGGGCTCATAGAGCACGGTTAGAGAAACCGTGCATTGAGTGAATTAAGTTTCTGCAGGCATATTTTTGTGTAACCGAACATTCTATTTTCCCCAAGCCCTGCCTTTTGAATATGAAATATCTGTAAATGTATTTAGGTAAGTGGTTTTGTAGCTCAGAGATTTGCAAGGTGACCCATCAATACATCACAGGATGAATTTACTTATGGCAGAGGGAACAGAATAATGATCGTCAAAGCACAATCTAGAGGAATTCCCAGCGCGTAGTTTTCGATAGAAAGGTGGCAAGTCACACCTCCATAACTGTCATAGTCACAAGTATCAAAGTGTCAAAGTATGCTTTAGAATTTAGTAATGTAACCGATAAATATTGTTTCTATCAACTCGAATCTCATCATCCTTTGTCGCCCCATGTTTCATCTTCCAATGTTGTTCATATATTTATTTTGTTTTTTGGCAATCTACTTTAAAATTGATTGACTCTAAATAACAGAAAACTATGCATTTCGTCTCCTGAACCATACAGTAATCCTAATGATATAGGGCCATCATTAAGAAAAAAACAGGGAAATTTTTGCACAAATTCAGTGCAAAGTACAATACATCCCGAGATACTTTATCATAGGCTGCATCGAGGACCTGGGTAAAGATGGCATGGACGTGTACTGGTGTTTGCCGTGTAATTCAAGGTCACCTGGCACGTCGGTACAGACCCACATGACCGTTCACGTAGGGATCCCTTATCGTGTTTGTTTGCAACATGATTGATGGACCAGAGTACGAGTCCAGGCTAAGAAATTTTATCAAGGCTGGAGTCACTCACGTCAATTGACCTGGGGTCAACGCTATGTCAGGCTGATCGAAGTTTACTTAAGGAGCAGTAAATTGTACTCTACTATTCCCTCCTCTCGCTAACTCCTATTTCCCATCCCTTGCCTTACCGTCCCTTGAAGCTTGAAGCCTAATTCCCTCCTCATCCTCCTTATTCACATTTCCTCTCTCTCTCTCTCTCTCTCTCTCTCTCTCTCTCTCTCTCTCTCTCTCTCTCTCTCTCTCTCTCTCTCTCTCTTTCTCTCTCTCTCTCAATTAAGACGGTGTGATGTCGAGTTTTTTTGACTCAACCAGTTCTCGTGCGAATCAGTTTTGGCAGCAGATGGATTCGAGTCAAGTAGAACAGTTGGCTGAATTTGTTTTCGACCGAAATAATTGTGGCCTGCGTTACCTTGTTGCGCGCTTGACTTGGGCTTGAAGGTCGCCACCCATAATTTGCCCGAGACTCATTCTACCGCACACTACTTTCAGTCGGTATTGACGCAAAAAGACGATTTTGGTTGTATTGTTTTCATTTGTATCGAAAGCTGGGAAACAAAAGCTATATTTCAAAATGTTATTCTGTGAAAATCGGTAATTAAATTTATTTACCCCTTCTTATGGAGATAGCATTCAGAGAACCTACGTATTTTTTAGATTTATTTCCGAACACAAAAACGACTAGGGTTGATACCAAAGGGAATAAAGTTTTCTTAAGATTTGGACCATCAATTTTCGGAGAAGCGTTAACTGGTGGCAAACTCTGCCAAAATGATGCTCATATGTAAAGCTGGTGGATGAAGACATACATTCACTTTATGGCGCGTCTAACCAATGTTCCCACAAATACCACATGAATTAAACTGTTGACCCAACCCTTAAAGGCTTTACGACAAAATTTGCTGTATTTGAGACTTAATCAGTGCAAAATAAAATGTTTTATATCACTGCATTGATAAAAAACAAGGAACTTATGTATAAATTGTGCGCCAACATGAAAGATTTTTGACCAAAAACTTTTGGCTTTTATTTAATTTTGGAAATTCAGCAATGTAAACTTATGTATCTCGCTTTATACAAGTAGTCTTTTGACCGAAGACTTTGACTTCGATCCGATTTACTCAAAATAGTGAGAACCCATCAATTATGTGCGTCATATAATAGAACCAGGGAAAGCCAATAGGTCATCATTGGCTCTTCAGAAACATGAACCATCGGGTTTCAGGATGATCAAGCGCAGTTCGCTTCCAAATTTTGACAGCGTTATATTTTTCGGATTTCGCACGGCATGCAAACTCATTTCCCAAATCACTTTTCTTTTTACTGGCCGAACTTTACATAATGCTTATTTCCGAAAATCAGTGTGGCTCAAAAATTATTTTTCTTGAAACAACATTTTGCTCTGCAGAGTTTCTTTTTGTCCATTTTAATCGCCACTTTCAAGGTATATCCCTAGAATAATCTACTCATTTATATGTGGACTGAACACTGTGGCTATTGGCTAGCTACAGCAAGAACTCCGGCTGCGATTATAAGTAATACCTTGAATTGCTGTTTTTGTAAATCTGCCCACCGACAACCTGTGTGTTTTCTCCCACATATCAGCAACTTTTTTAGAAATGGTACGGAAATTTGTTTGAAGTTTTACCAACCTGATGGTTTTGGACTGTGTTTCAAATTGATACTGCGCAGTAGCCTGCAGATCAGAAAAAGCCACATAACTTCTAGTTTGGTATCGCAGTTTTAAGTTTGCCAGTTTTTTATTTCCTCCAGTCGATAGCATAACCTGTGACCATGCTTGTTGAGAGTGAATCAGGTATGAAAACGTTCAACACTTCTTTATTATCCCCCAGTAATATTCAAGGAACAGAGTTTTTTATCGTTAGCCTTGGGTATACTAGTATTCTGTACTGAAGATATGTAACGTTCTTGTGTGTCGCGCATCAAACAAATTGCCCCCTCCCACGTTTGCTTGAGCTCTAATTCGCTTTGTCACAATTTGAAACATATATGATCTTTGCAAAATAGGATAATGAAATGTCAATCCCTCCTCAAGTACAGTAGAAGTGAATTAAATCTAGTAATACAAGTGATTCACGTACAACCCGAGGCAATTATTTCTAATTATTGGACAACGGTGAGCAAAAAACATCCCTTGAATGTAGTCAAATCAGTTTTTGAGATTTGATAATTGGCGGGAAAATTGTAATTTATGTTTCTAGGCCCAACGTAAAACGGGTCTGAAAAAAGATGGTAATAACGATGATTGTTGAGATGGTTTTAGTACTTGTAATGTACTAGTAGAGTTATAGCGTTCATCGTCAGCATTATTGTTTATGTCTATCGTCAAGGGCAGAATGAATGAGGGCGCAACGGAATTATTCACAAGCCCATTCCGTAAATGATAGCCGAAAATACAGTGGTGTTTGTTTGCCTGTCATGATAAAGAAATTACAGATATAAATAAACGTTTCAAGTGTCTACAGGTGTCCATGATCAAAACTTTTCATTTTTGACTCACGTATTCACACACGGGAGGTATGTCACATCGATGTATGTGTGTCTGCCTGTCGGTCGGTCTGTCTGTTGGCGCGATATCTAAAAAAACCCTGCTTATTGGATCAGAATCAACCCTATTACAATACATTCAGTTGGCAAATTGCAAGAACTGATTTACTTTTGGATTGTGTGGTTTGCATATTTTATGCTTACTTGCATAATTAATGATTGAAGTAAAAAAGAATACACACTGACAATTGCAATTTACATTACATACAATTTGATGAGAGTTTGTTACAAATGTTAATCACACCAGGACAAGTCAGCAGTGAAAGACGCTAAGAGATGACGTGTAAGATAATGACTATTTTCATATGTATCTTACAAATATCAGTATTAGGGATATATATGTATATTTACATATATATATATATATATATATATATATATATATATATATATATATATATATATATTATATATATATATATATATATCAATTGACTCGATCGAAGTTGACAAAACTTGGTGAGCATTTTTACTACATCTATTACTAAATTTGCACATTTAATGAACTTTCCTAACCAGGGATGTTTATCTTTCCACACAGATTCAGCATTTTCATCTTTTGCACCTATCTATGTGTTCCACAGGAGGTCGGGAGGGGGAGGATAGACGGGCTAACAAGAAAAATTTCACATTTTGTCCAACAAACATCAAATTCCCCATCCACCGGACACAAAAATATGTCAAACACCCAAGGGGAAAACAGAGGCTACATGTAGATATAGTTTTAAGCTTGACGTGTGTCACAATTCTTGACACAGAGCATTCTGTGTTCATCAAAGCACCTGTCCTGGGAAAACTATTTGCGATCAATTTCCCTGTTGCTCGACACTCTCCCCTCTTGTTGGAGACACAGATTGTTGCATTACTTTAGCACTCCGCGTGATATCCAAATTTTACATATTTTCTGTCTGCCTTTTGTTGTAGATGTATACAATGAAGAATGAGACACTAGCAGCAAGGGAACTGAAGAGGGCACTATTCAAAAAGGTAGGTGGCTTTTTAAGGTGGGGCGCTGACCAACCACATTAGCTTACCTAAAACATACATGTTTATAAAAGTCAAAGCAATTGTAAATGTTTCTAAGGTTTGAGGAAGCAAGTTTCATAATTATTTTGTAGTTTAATTATTTTAGGGCGAAATATGTGATAATTTATTAAGTAATAATTGTTATTTAGCATGTATTTTTGCGATTGCAGTGTGATGGATTTTCCCTTTGACGGGGTGCAGCATCTTCATTCGCATCATCGATGCTGAAGATGGAATCCAGTTTTACGGAACCACGGACCAACTAAGAAAATACATGTCAAGCAGACTAACTTATCAAAATGATGACCAAGAAGTTTCTGGTGAAACTGGTCTTCTAAAATCGGAAGAGAGAAACGATGGGTGGTTTGGCCATTGTACACACTCTGAGGACTCACAGTGTTTGGAAGAGGGTTAAAATAAGACTACGTACAATGTAACCAGCTCAGATTCTGGCCATTCTAGCAAATGTGAAGTGATATCCATAAGCGATGAAAGCACTTCAGAAACAGAGTTTGGTACGTAATTTGACACATGATGTCAATTTGACAGAAGTCAGCCAGAAAGAGTTTGAAGATACTTCTGAAACACATTGCAGACAGTTACTCTAATCAAGCAGCAAGCAGTAAGGACAGATCTCGACACATCCCGCAATGGCATCTGCAGATGCATGATGTGATCAAAGCGATTACCAAGAGATATGAATGTAAACCTTTGTTACAGACTAAATTTTCTTTGACTTACTGATATAGTTTTTGTAATTTCGGGATCTGTACAAAGGTCAGTGAACGAAAGGGCTGAACTTTTCAAATCTGTGTAAGGGTTAATGATCATTATGAATTTTCACACATCTTAATACAAACTTCGTTGTTATGAACATTTAATGTATTGACGCCATTGACACCTAATTATCAAGGATAAAGATGGACACTTTTATTAGTGACATCTAGTGACACCTAATTATCAAGGACAAAAATAGACACTTTTATTTGCGACATCTAGTGTCAAGGCAGTAAAGTAAATTCTTATAGTCAATATTTAAAATTCCAGACAGGACCCTGACTTGTATAACGATGATGTCACTTATGCAGATTATGTATGATTTTATATGATCAATAGCCAATCATGAAATATAGTTGATTTGTGATTGGAGGATTGACACTTTTAATCTAATTAATATGTTAGAATTTTTTTTAAAAAAAGGGATGATCAACCACTATTTTCAGTCGGAGATAGCGGGGCATCTGATGTGTAAACTTTACACTTCAGGTAATAAAACACCATCGATTGATATCCAACAACTCTGTGAGTCTCTACTCTGTTAAGATCTCGAAGTACCTCTCAGCAGTGAGTACGCTCCCCAGACCGGCGAGATAAGACTATAACACTTGGTGGAGATATCCGACGGGTAACAAGCAAGCTCACATCGTGAAGTATATGACAACTCATTATGGAAGACACTATCTGACGATGGCTGACAAAAAACCGGCAGCCGACCACGATGGCGACGACCCATGACCCGATAACGACAAAATGATGCTTGGAATTCGACTACGAGATATAAGCTTAAGACTCCGGTAAGAACCGATTCTGTGAAACATGAAAGACACTTACACCTCAACAAATAACTTAAGGGAGCAGACGACGTTCGAAAAATATCAACTTCGAGGAACGACTTAGAACAACTAAGAACACCGATGATGTGGCCACGAAATGGGAAAACTAATCAGCATGAACCGGACGGCGAAGACCGATCGGACGCGCACATCACCGGCCTCTTCAGTGAAGACATTCGTGAGTAACGTATCGACGTTCGAAGCATCAATCAAGGACTTTATGCATGAAATAACTGACTAACTTTCGATAAACTCTAAGCAAACGATTCGCACGAAGACTCATCACGTATAGTGTATTTCACGGTTATGGTTCAATTATTGAAATGCCTCCGATCTCTTCTTTGATGGAACAGTTAAAAAGTGTGTAATAACTTATAAGGTAAGAGATATCATTTCCGGCGTTTAGCCGATTGTAATACATGTATGATTTGAATTTATGACAGATTATCTTTGCTTTTGTTATCAAAGAGCGCTTTCTATCGTATAGCAAATTTACAAACGTTTTTGACTTTTGAAGCATGAGAAATTTCGATATAAAGTCATGGGTTGAAGGATTGAACTTTATATACATTATGAGGCCGGCTTAGCAGCATGAATGTTTTGTGTAGTGTAATCCTACCTTCTGAATTAACTTGGATTTCTTGGTTGTAATTCGCCAATTACTTTTATCATTCATATGTTTAATGTTTATGGAATTCAGATGCGAAACGTATTTCTGTAATTGATGCATTGCCTGTGTAAACAGTACTTGAAAAAAAAGAATAATGTCTTGGTATTTTTGAGTTTATTTAGAAGCCGAGTTTAAGAGATTTAAAGGGAATTTCATACAGTCACGACGAGTAAAAGTGACTCTTTGTGTACGAAGTTATGGAGAAACTTCATGTAAGAGAAGATTTTATATGCGTTATTTTTTATTTTGAGGATGCACTTGTTGAAGCATCGACGTACAGTAGCTAAGACATTATTGATTTGAGTCTTGTTTATACAGAAACAATGTGTATTGTGAGTGGTAATTATTTCATGGTTTAAGGAATATCTTATTTCGGGAATTATTTTGTATTGAATTTGCTATTCTGCTATAAATAGCTTTCCAAAAAGGGGAAAGAGAGAAATTGAGAACTTTTACGCCCCGCAAGAAGGGAGCAGCACGAGGTTAAAAGGACGGGAATAGTTTTAGCTGTCATTCTCTGAAACTATGAATTGAGAAATCGGCGATAAAACCCACTCTGCCTCCAATAACGATTTTATTTTGTGAGTGTAGTTGATAACATTTTGATAAGCCGGCATCGAAATGGTAAATTACAATATCTGGTAAAATGGAAGAATTATTCTCATAAAGAAATACATGGAATATGCTGAGAACTTGCATGATACTTTGTTGGAATATCTTCGAAGAATCCTGTAAAAATAACTGGTAAACCTGTGATAGCTCATTTCCACGTATTTTAGATGAGGTAGCTCTAAAACAGGGTCGCTGTTAGAGTTGTGGTCATGTGAATAAATGAAAAGAAGTCAAACTTCGTGCGAATTACTGTATGTTTGTTTGTGTAAATGGAGTGCTCCAGTATGTCTGAGTATATGTATGAATGGAATGACCCGATTCCTTGACCCTGCGAGTTACATAACCACTTCTTGTTGTTGGATTCAGATCTAAAATTAAAAATACTTCGACTGTTTACAATCAGGGTGTTGACTTCAAGGTGTGTACCGCTGACTAAGGTCAGACACAGACTTACCTAACATAAGTTAAATTAAGTTCAACCTTGGAAATATTATATGAGAAGTTGTTTTTTCCCTTTCAAAATGGATAAAAGAGTTGAACCGAATGTCTCGATTGAACTACTTCCTCGACGAAATCCATTGGGAAAGAGTAAGAAAAAACCAGTAAAGATAAAAAAAAAGGTAAACCTTTAGCCTCAATTATGAGAAGGGAAGATGCCCGGGCCCTTCTGACGATTTCACACGTGTGGCTATCGAACAGTATGGCACTCCCCCATAAAAAATAATGAATTTCTACGGAAATTTGGGTTAAAGTCTGAACCCGTATGATAATTATTAGTGGGGAATAATGTGTGAAGCTTAATTAATGAAATTATCTATTTTTAAGGCGCCGTGTATGTGTGTATATGTGTGTATACATATACATATATCCGTATACTCGATTTTTGAATATTTAGTTTATTTCTTATCGATATATATCTTTCTTTTAATTGCATTTATATCTGTATGTATTTTTATATCTACTTTATATCCTTTTTTATAATTGTATCTATTCGTCGACGGTATTTATGTATTTTAGTCGTTTTATAATATATATCTTGTTTTACTTTATATATGTGTATGCCATTTATACTTTAGTCTTAGCATGTATTTTATGGATTTTATTTATTTTTTTAGTATGTTGTATGTTATCCAAACATTTAATCGACCATTGCATTTTTCTATTGCATTTATTCACTTTATCTAATAATAATTACTTGTATGTTCGATTGTTTTAGAATATTCAAATGCGGGACGCATTCCTTGAAATGAGGGGAGTGTTACAGACTAAATTTTCTTTGACTTACTGATATAGTTTTTGTAATTTCGGGATCTGTACAAAGGTCAGTGAACGAAAGGGCTGAACTTTTCAAATCTGTGTAAGGGTTAATGATCATTATGAATTTTCACACATCTTAATACAAACTTCGTTGTTATGAACATTTAATGTATTGACGTCATTGACACCTAATTATCAAGGATAAAGATGGACACTTTTATTAGTGACATCTAGTGACACCTAATTATCAAGGACAAAAATAGACACTTTTATTTGCGACATCTAGTGTCAAGGCAGTAAAGTAAATTCTTATAGTCAATATTTAAAATTCCAGACAGGACCCTGGGACGATTACGTAAAAGAATGTTGTATAACGATGATGTCACTTATGCAGATTATGTATGATTTTATATGATCAATAGCCAATCATGAAATATTAGTTGATTAGTGATTGGAGGATTGACACTTTTAATCTAATTAATATGTTAGAATTTCTTTTTAAAAGGGATGATCAACCACTATTTTCAGTCGGAGATAGCTGGGCATCTGATGTGTAAACTTTACACTTCAGGTAATAAAACACCATCGATTGATATCCAACAACTCTGTGAGTCTCTACTCTGTTAAGATCTCGAAGTACCTCTCAGCAGTGAGTACGCTCCCGAGACCGGCGAATACGACTATAACACCAGATAATGGTAACGTAGATACAGAAAAAAATTAAAGAATGTTTTTTCTCCGAGAAAAACTCACAGACGTCATGATCAGAAGAGTGCTTTTAAAGCAAATAAATTGAGAGGAAACGTGTATAGGACAGGCTGCAACCAAACCAATCTTGAAATGGGGAACTTGCAGAGTGCTGGAGTTTTTTTCATGCCAGTAATCTGAGGAAAATATGGAGGCAAGCAGGGAGAATTTTCCGAACCTAGTGAAAAATGAAAGTAACCAACATTTTTGGTCTCAGCAGAAAAAGACCTCTTGTACACAGACCAGTGAAAACTTTGAAGATATTTCTTAACTGAGCTAGATCTTCAGACTCTAAAGAGGGTAGACTGGTTGCCCATACCCATCCATGTACATCTCCTACAATGAACCACCGTAATTTGCCAAAAGAAAGCAATAACTCTGCTAGACCGATGCAAAGACTTCCTTATATGGAAACATTGAAGTCAGTGCTGTTACACAGGGTTTCCCGTATGCCAGACACAGAATTGGTGCAGGAAGTATTTCAAGGCAGCTCTCCCAATCTGGATCAGCCTCCCTCTCATATGTCCCATTGGTACAGGACAGCATCACAGCATCAGTCATTCATCCAAACAGAGGGGCCAACAAATGGCCAGAACTCGGATTGTGGAAATGGATCTGTACAGGAGGGTTTGTCACCAACTGATCGAAGCAGCCCCCCTGAGGGGCACAGTAGTCCAAAGGAAAAGACCATGTACCCACCTCCACTAATTCATGTACCATCAAGATATCACAGTCAGAAAGTGCATACTGCCACCGAATAAATGCCATGAATCCAGTGCTAACATATCTGAGACAAAGGAAAGCACCACCCAAAGCATGACGCTGAGACCATCGAAACACAACGCATCCCTCCCTGTTCATCACCAATGCATAATTCCCATAATTAATTACTAAGTTCGCATTTAAACAACCCCAATGGTGTTAAGGACATCTTTTCCAAGCCTGACATGAGCTACCAGAACACAAATCTACTGTAGAATGCCAATCAACCGCGGATATCGTTATGGGAGCACATCAAATCGAAATTGGAACCACATAAAAATAATTTTGTGCCCAATGAGGGTACTCGGGAATCAGTTGTATGGGACAAATGGCCAGCGAGGACTGAAAATGATGATAGTGATGTGGACAAGGCTGACTACAGTGACAGTGAAATCTGTTATCTCAACGAGAATACTATGTTTAGTGCCACCGATGATTATAATGGCGTGGATAGAGATGATGTGGCAAAAAGTGACAACAGTAGTATTGTCAAAATGTCCAGAATCAACAATGATATTAACGATGGCAGTAACAAACTTTACATCCTTACAAGGATATCATAAAACGCTTTGTTTGTTCTGTTTGCAACAAAGGCTTGTCGTGTGCAGGCACATCTGAGAACATCTGAGAGTCAGTTGTGGCTGAGGTTGCAAACGTCACCAAAGACTAAGGCTGCCTCAAAAAATACTTGTGGGGCTGGACGAATTCAGGGGGATTCGAAAAGGCTAGGGGTAGTAGAGGAGGATTTGAAACTTTTGCTTTGCCTGTAAGTGGGAACCTGAAAATATTTGGGCTTCCAAAATGTTAATGTCATCTAATGGTTCTAATGTTAGTGATAAACAAAATCAAGAACCATTTTGTCGCATTGCATGACATTTATCAAAAAACATCTAAAAATGTATCAATGCCATTGAATTTTATCAATAAGAAACAAGTAGGCCTCGTAACGGAGCTAAAGCTGCAAGTGTTGATAATTTTTTTTTTCAATATTTCAATGCAATGTACCAAATACAGTTCCTTGCTACCTCCCTGCAGCAAGCTGAAACACACACAATATTCAGTTTGTCGACAAAACATGTAACTCTACATAAATATTTGGTGATAATTGAAGTTCATATGACGCTTATGACATTGACACATTCTTGTACACAAAATCAGGTCAGAGAGCATCATATAGAAACCAGGAGGTTAGACAGTTGTCAGGGATTTTTGAATTCTGGCATGTTAGAATAATCAAATATTTAAAAGAAAATACAGTCAAAATGCTTAATTTCCTAAAAAGTGTACAATGAAAGGTCATTGTTTTTCACAAAAATCACATTATATATAAAACCATCCAATTCAAGTTCATGCAGTGATCGAAATTTGCACATTCTCATCTTAAAATAACATTAAAGTACAATTTTGCACAGTAAAGAATCTAATTTAAATGAAAACATAAGTGATTAAATGGAATTTGTTACCAAATTTGCCATGATTACACCCAAATGTAATCAATTAAAATGAGATTTAATCGATGGAATTTCAAGAATTCCCGATTTGCACACTCACAAGCAGAATTGCGCAATACATGTGTATTCTTTCTGGGCGTACATATACCTATAATCTGGGGCTATATATAATACTTTTGGGGGACTAGAGAAATGGTGATCCTATAGACAGGGGAGGGGGACTTGAGGTTTTTTTAGGGTATCGAGGTGGATGTGAAATAAAGAGATTTCAATTGCAAATCCTCCAGCCATTCCCACCTTCGTTTGTGAATGCAGCCTTATGCGTAATGATTTAGTAGTCAGGCGTACCAGTGTGCAGTATGTATTTAAGCATTTGACCCGCGGCATCACCTAAAGGGACAGTAACGCTTACATAGCGGTGAACGGACACACAAGTGTTATATTATTATTATTATTATTATTATTTATTATATTATTATTATTATTATTATATTACAAGTTTAGGGGCTATAAGTATTATATAGAAATCTAATAACAGTTCATTGAAGCTGTGTAGGAATTCTGAAAAAGAAGTGTTGTATATTTTAATTTTGTCAATAGGGGTGACTTCCAATTGTTTTACGTGCAGCGCAGAATTATGCATTATACTGTACGGAGAGAGGGGGATATCATTAAGCCAAGGGTAATTAAATGCTTGTCGGAAAAGTGACACTAAGCAGTTTACGCGATACCAGCAGGCCTAGACTTTTAACTTTTGTGCGAACTTTACGGATACACGTTCAATCGGTTCAATTTAATTTTGTTTTTAGTTTTCTTCCATCAAAAGTCACGACTATGAAAAGGATTTCCGATATAAATTAACATCTCTCTCTCTCTCTCTCTCTCTCTCTCTCTCTCTCTCTCTCTCTCTCTCTCTCTCTCTCTCTCTCTCTCTCTCTCTCTCTCTCTGCAGTGCTATGCTGCGACCACCGAACGAGTATTCCCACCCCCACCCCAACTCTAACATAACGTATCCTGTACTAATTCTTTCATAAACGTATCAATGTACCAATGTACAATGGATTCATTCTGTTGTATAATTTAAACTTATTCAGACTTACTTCGTAAGCGTCATATTGGCATTGCAGAATAAAAATTTTTCTGCATTTCGCATGTTTCGCCCTGGCAGTGTAATCTGGCAGAGACCCTGCGATTCGCGTTCTTCTCTGTCGGAACACGCGCGCGCCCTTCAGAGACGCGACGCGAATCCCAGAGCATGCGCTATTGGGAGTGCGTGGCGTGACATTAGAACGTCTCCGATCTCGCGCTATCGTGTCGTTGGAATGTTGACAGAAACTGGAATTACTGCAGAGAATACTTTTCAGGATATCACATGTGAGTGTCTAAGTACCAAGAAGGACGTTTAGGAAATCCTTTCAGAAAGTTCACGCCGCCTGTAGCCATTTTGTGGAGTATAAGCTTATAAGCTTACGTAACTCAGCACTGCAGCGTATACAGTATTTCTACTGACGGTACAGTACATATTGCCGGAAGATATGCGATAGAATTTTGCGTTTCACGTCGTTCAATCATTCAGATGGAAATGCCGCCCTTCTCCAAACTTTGTAAAAAACAGGGTGGAAGACTTTGGAATGCTACACTACAGTTTTCGAGAACTCATGGACCGTGGTTTTATTCAACAATCCAGAGGGCTAGGGTGAGTCGAACTTTTTCCTATGTCCATGTAGCACTTGTGCAAAAATATGCGAATCCACAGGCCTTTGGCGAATCAATAAATGCGTTTTTCACCAACCTGAAAGGTTGAAAGATGCGTCCGTCACTTTGGGACGAGCTAGATAAATGCAGTCAAACCAGGCTGGGCACAAAATTTGCCATAATATGACTTTGTTCTGGAAATTACGAAGACAACCGGCCGTGCGGTGGAACTTTGCAACAAAGTTTCAATATCTGAACTGGCATACTTGAATGACAGACACAGGAAACGATGGCCAATAAAAACGCATTCTCGTAGCATTTTGATAATGATGTATCAATCACAATGACACAGAAATTATGCCTCCTCCTGACAGAAGGGCCATGGCCTATTTGTAGCCTGCTACACTATGTCTTAGTGCTGAAAAGGCCATGTTGTTGTCAGGTTGTCATGGCGACTTTAAAATTTGCATACAACTCTGAGGGTTGAACAAAACTTTGGAGTCCCACTGTCGTCCATTATACCTGTTTCCTTGGGTATCAAAGCTGTGCAAGTATACACATCAAAAGACTAGAAAATTCACTTCATAGGCAGAATCTTGAAAAATTGCCTTTTTTTTGTCTGGTTAACGAAAAAAATACCCCTGATCTAAAATATGCATGGGCTACAATCCACTGTCACTGGGCTACCAACTTCAGAAAATGGTAGCCCAAGTGGACTACCAGGGAAAAAGTTAATTTCGAGCCCTGGGCAGTATTAAACATGAACATTTGACTTGTAATATTTCCCCCTTGTCTTGGCCTGCTGGGTTTAAAAAAATGTTTAAAGGTATACAGGCACCATGTTCAATTTAGCCGTTGCTACCATGGAAAGGGGAGATCTAGCTAATCATAAAGTTTATGGCCAGACCAGGTCACACAAAAAATAATGCACCACTACATGGTCATAATTTACTTTAGTTAAACAATCAGAAATAATTTGTCTTCATTATTCTTCCTGGAATGAGGCAAAGAAATCAAAATAAATTATTATAACATAAATATTAATACGTTGTTCATTATAATATATAAAATAAATAAGCACCAGTGAATTATGTATGAAATAAAAAACTGTGCACTACTGTAACTGCCTGTGATAATAATGGTACACTGGGTGATAAGGGGATTGGGTCATAAAATTAATTGAGATACTAGTAGAATTAATTTAAGCACATAAAATTAATTTGAAGGCATAAACATAATTCGATGCATAATGAGTTAGTACTGTACTATATAACACTTAGCCTATATGGGATGACTGCATTAAACAAATAAAAAATACTTCAAAAATTATTTCTGGTCTATATAAAATTAATTCTAACACACTAAAATTAACGGAAAATATAATTTTGACCAGAATGGCCCCAATATACATTATGTTTACTATTCATCCTAGAATGAAGGCAAAGAAATTACAATTATTATTATTATAGAACAAATTTCTTAGTTGTTACTTAGAAATCCATAAAATAAATAAAAAATAGTGAATTATGTTTTGGCATAGAGCCTCTCGAGATTCTATGGTTTTAAAAAAAACCTGTGGTTCCAAATGGTTACCAAGGCAACATAAAACAAAAATGAACATGGAGTTCATGCTGTGATAAATACACTAAGGAGAGCATTTACATATTGACTGGGATTACTTTAATGGAATTTGGAAAAAAAAATTGAAATTTAAAATGCAAATAGGTTACTATGGAAACACAGGGCAGTAAAAATTGATATCATATTTTGTCTTTTAACCCAAAATAACCCTTTGGTATAATATTTCTGTGATTACTGGATTTTTACACTGGATATTTGGTCTTTCTAACCCAAAATATCACTTTGATATTACACATTCTATTGATTACTGGATTTTAGGTGAAATCTTTAAAAAACTGGTAATTTTTACTCCTGAATGGTTGCCATGGAAACATCTCACATTAAAATGAGTGTGATATTTTTTGGTGTGCAAACCAGAAAAACCCCTTATGATCAAATTTGTACATCAATAAATCGTTCTTTAATAGGAATTAGGGAAAAAGTAACATTTTCAATCCCAAAATAGTTACCATGGCAACTCGAAACATTAAAATAATTCTGGTTTTTGTGTTCTCTGACCCGAACTCCCCCACTAGATAATTTTCATATAAAATCAAAGTAACTTTTCATGGGATATTAGAAAAACTGAAATTTTCAACCCCTAAAATGGTTACCATGGAAACATGGGGCAGTGAAATCGATATCATATTTGGTCTTTTTGACCCAAAATACCCTTATAGTGAAAATTTCACGGAAATTGAACCTATTATTATTCGCGTTATTATTTCTATATAATACTTATATTAATTATTATTATTATTATTATTACAAGTTTAGGGGCTATAAGTATTATATAGAAATCTAATAACAGTTCATTGAAGCTGTGTAGGAATTCTGAAAAAGAAGTGTTGTATATTTTAATTTTGTCAATAGGGGTGACTTCCAATTGTTTTACGTGCAGCGCAGAATTATGCATTATACTGTACGGAGAGAGGGGGATATCATTAAGCCAAGGGTAATTAAATGCTTGTCGGAAAAGTGACACTTAGCAGTTTACGCGATACCAGCAGCCTAGACTTTTAACTTTTGTGCGAACTTTACGGATACACGTTCAATCGGTTCAATTTAATTTTGTTTTAGTTTTCTTCCATCAAAAGTCACGACTATGAAAAAGATTTCCGATATAAATTAACAATCTCTCTCTCTCTCTCTCTCTCTCTCTCTCTCTCTCTCTCTCTCTCTCTCTCTGCAGTGAAATTGCTATGCTGCGACCACCGAACGAATTCCCCACCCCCACCCAACTCTAACATAACGTATCCTGTACTAATTCTTTCATAAACGTATCAATGTACCAATGTACAATGGATTCATTCTGTTGTATAATGTAAAACTTATTCAGAGCTACTTCGTAAGCGTCATATTGGCATTGCAGAATAAACATTTTTCTGCATTTCGCATGTTTCGCCCTGGTAGTGTAATCTGGTAGAGACCCTGCGATTCGCGTTCTTCTCTGTCGGAACACGCGCGCGCCCTTCAGAGACGCGACGCGAATCCCAGAGCATGCGCTATTGGGAGTGCGTGGCGTGACATTAGAACGTCTCCGATCTCGCGCTATCGTGTCGTTGGAATGTTGACAGAAACTGGAATTACTGCAGAGAATACTTTTCAGGATATCACATGTGAGTGTCTAAGATACAAGAAGGACGTTTAGGAAATCCTTTCAGAAAGTTCACGCCGCCTGTAGCCATTTTGTGGAGTATAAGCTTATAAGCTTACGTAACTCAGCACTGCAGCGTATACAGTATTTATACTGACGGTAATGTACATATTGCCGGAAGATATGCGATAGAATTTCGCGTTTCACGTCGTTCAATCATTCAGATGGAAATGCCGCCCTTCTCCAAACTTTGAAAAAAACAGGGTGACAGACTTTGGAATGCTACACTACAGTTTTCGAGAACTCATGGACCGTGGTTTTATTCAACAATCGAGAGGGCTAGGGTGAGTCGAACTTTTTCCTATGTCCATGTAGCACTTGTGCAAAAATATGCGAATCCACAGGCCTTTGGCGAATCAATAATGCGTTTTTCACCAAGCTGAAAGGTTGAAAGATGCGTCCGTCACTTTGAGACGAGCTAGATAAATGCAGTCAAACCAGGCTGGGCACAAAAATTTGCCATAATATGACTTTGTTCTGGAAATTACGAAGACAACCGGCCGTGCGGTGGAACTTTGCAACAAAGTTTCAATATCTGAACTGGCATACTTGAATGACAGACACAGGAAACGATGGCTAATAAAAACGCATTCTCGTAGCATTTTGATAATGATGTATCAATCACAATGACACAGAAATTATGCCTCCTCCTGACAGAAGGGCCATGGCCTATTTGTAGCCCTGCTACACTATGTCTTAGTGCTGAAAAGGCCATGTTGTTGCCAGGTTGTCATGGCGACTTTTAAAATTTGCATACAACTCTGAGGGTGGAACGGGTTGTTAATGGGTCACAAAACTTTGGAGTCCCACTGTCGTCCATTATACCTGTTTCCTTGGGTATTAAAGGTGTGCAAGTATACACATCAAAAGACTAGAAAATTCACTTCATAGGCAGAATCTTGAAAAATAGCCTTTTTTTTTGTCTGGTTAACGAAAAAATACCCCTGATCTAAAATATGCATGGGCTACAATCCACTGTCACTGGGCTACCAACTTCAGAAAATGGTAGCCCAAGTGGACTACCAGGGAAAACGAGCCCTGGGCAGTATTAAACATGAACATTTAACTTGTAATATTTCCCCCTTGTCTTGGCCTGCTGGGTTTAAAAAAATGTTTAAAGGTATACAGGCACCATGTTCAAATTTAGCCGTTGCTACCATGGAAAGGGGAGATCTAGCTAATCATAAAGTTTATGGCCAGGCCAGGTCACACAAAAAATAATGCACCACTACATGGTCATAATTTTACTTTAGTTAAACAATCAGAAATAATTTGTCTTCATTATTCTTCCTGGAATGAGGCAAAGAAATCAAAATAAATTATTATAACATGAATATTAATACGTTGTTCATTATAATATATAAAATAAATAAGCACCAGTGAATTATGTTTTAAATAAAAAAAACTGTGCGCTACTGTAACTGCCTGTGATAAATAATGGTACACTGGGTGATAAGGGGAATTGGGTTCATAAAATTAATTGAGATACTAGTAGAATTAATTTAAGCACATAAAATTAATTTGAAGGCATAAACATAATTCGATGCATAATGAGTTAGTACTGTACTATATAACACTTAGCCTATTTGGGATGACTGCATTAAACAAAATAAAAAATACTTCAAAAATTATTTCTGGTCTATATAAAATTAATTCTAACACACTAAAATTAACGGAAAATATAATTTTGACCAGAATGGCCCCAATATACATTATGTTTACTATTCATCCTAGAATGAAGGCAAAGAAATTACAATTATTATTATCATAGAACAAATTTCTTAGTTGTTACTTAGAAATCCATTAAATAAATAAAAAACAGTGAATGATGTTTTAACACAGATCCTCTCGAGGGTCTTTGGTTTAAAAAAACCTGTGGTTCCAAAATGGTTACCAAGGCAACATAAAACAAAAATGAACATGGAGTTCATGCTGTGATAAATACACTAAGGAGAGCATTTGCATAGTAACTGGGATTACTTTTAATGGAATTTGGGAAAAAATTTGTAATTTAAAATGCAAATAGGTTACTATGGAAACACAGGGCAGTAAAAATTGATATCATATTTTGTCTTTCTAACCCAAAATAACCCTTTGGTATAATATTTCTGTTGATTACTGGATTTTTACACTGGATATTTGGTCTTTCTAACCCAAAATATCACTTTGATATTACACATTCTGTTGATTACTGGATTTTAGGTGAAATCTTAAAAAACTGGTAATTTTTACTCCTGAATGGTTGCCATGGAAACATCTCACATTAAAATGAGTGTGATATCAATTGGTGTGCAAACCAGAAAAACCCTTATTGATCAAATTTTAACATCAATCAATCGTTCTTTAATAGGAATTAGGGAAAAAGTAACATTTTCAATCCCAAAATAGTTACCATGGCAACTCGAAACATTAAAATAATTCTGGTTTTTGTGTTCTCTGACCCGAACTCCCCCACTAGATAATTTTCATATAAAATCAAAGTAACTTTTCATGGGATATTAGAAAAACTGAAATTTTCAACCCCTAAAATGGTTACCATGGAAACATGGGGCAGTAAAATCGATATCATATTTGGTCTTTTCGACCCAAAATACCCTAATGGTGAAAATTTCACGGAAATTGAACCTATTATTATTCGCGTTATTATTTCTATATAATACTTATATTAATTATTATTATTGTTACAAGTTTAGGGGCTATAAATATAATGTAGAAATCGAATAACACTTCATTGAAACCGTGGAATTCTAAAAAAGAGGTGTTGTTTATTTTAATTTTGTCAATAGGGGTGACTTCTAATTGTCGTACGTGCAGCGCAGAATTATGTATCATACTGTACGGAGAGAGGGGGATATCATTAAGCCAAGGGGTAATGCTTGTCGGAAAAGTGACACTAAGCAGTTTAAGCGATACCAGCAGGCCTAGACTTTTAACTTTTGTGCGAACTTATCGGTTCAATTCAATTTTGTTTTCAGTTTTCTTCCATCAAAACTCACGACTATGAAAAAGATTTCCAAGAATATAAATTAACAATCGCCCTCTCTCTCTCCGTGATTGGCATTGCAGAATAAACATTTTTCTGCATTTTGCATGTTTCGCCCTGCCAGTGTAGTCCGGCAGACACCCTGCGATTTGCGTTCTTCCCTGTTGGAACACGCACGCGCCCTTCAGAGACGCGAAGCGAATCCCAGAGCATGCGCAATTGAGTCTAAGTGCGCGTGACAATAGAACACTATTGACGTCAAATCACATGAACAGTCTTCTTATTTTCTATGATGTGGACGGATCAAATTAATGTAACAAAGTGCATGATTTTTATCGCGATTTTGTTTTATTTACGCGGATTACTTTTATTTCATGAGTAAAGCGGCCCGTCACCCAGGAGATGTGCAAATATTTACAGGTAAACTTGCATTCATAAATCCGATTGAGCCTAAAGTTTGTTACACCAAATGGTATATCCATCTATCAGACATACGGATTCGGTCACGTGCGCGTGTCAATCAATGTCTCGAGCTGGACCGATGCCAAGGCAAGTCTGCCATCGGCGGACACAGCTTTCACCGCGCTAGCGACGGATAACCATAGTATTTTGAGTTATTTACAATATTAACAATTATATTTTTGAAGCTAATGCAATGACACGATCGAAACAGTAATTATCATTCTTAGAGATGCCGTGGCTTTTAAAATATCACAAGTTTACGACCTTTAAAATATCACAAGTTTACGACCTTGACGAGAGCCCGAAAGATTCAGATCAATGACACACAGAGTGTAAGTTTATACGCTAGTATCCGCAGGTGGCCATCTCGGTCGTCAATTTTTCGTCTTACGGACTTTGATGTTTGCTGTGACACATATATCGCCCGTAGGTACATCCCAATTTTGTTACTTGGCGGGAATTCTGTTCTGTTGTGAGTGTTGTCCGAGTCAACTTTCGAAATACATCGGATTCTACAGCGCTGCACTGCAGAGTTAAGGCTACAGGTCGACAGCTTATATCTTCACTGCAGCCTTACGCTGCAGGTTTGATTCCGATCGAGAAACAACGGAATAATTTGTGTGATGAAGGAAATTTATCGTTGTTCGTCGAATGACTTTATGCTTGTGCCTTCTATGTCGCTTTCCGGAAGATTATACGGTACTCATTGAACTTTCGTTGAGGTGTATCTTTCGGGTTTATCGCCAACCGGGATTGCCAGGTACGACGTAGCTTGCAGAGTGGCGATCGCCAGGTACGACGACGTCCACATTGAGCCTGACGACTGGAGCCGTGACGTTACTGAGCCATTAAAACGATCGACGGTATCCTTATTCGATTCTTGGGAATAGCTAAAGCTTTAGCGACTCGAAATATCGTTTGACATGCCTTCTATGTTTCCATATCTTGACTTATCGGGTCACCTTTTTGTCAAAATGCCATGAGAGTACGGCATCGATCAAAACAAATCGGTCTGTGTCGTGACTTGTACATACGACGGTACCATTGCAGGAAAAAAGGTCCGGTTTATGACGTACAACAGGGGTAATATGGATCTCTTATCTGTGCTGGTGTACGTCACACATGTGGAGATACGGGCCAGTTCATGTGCTTTGAATTTTGAATTTTCATAGAATACATTTAATCTTTACAAATAATCATCGGATGAAATTTCAACATCATGTTTGCTGTTGATATCTGCTCTTTCAACACTCTATTCTCATCACGTACATTTATATCAATTGTCGAAAATTCATAAAAGCACATAGTTAGTTTTGTTTGTAAAAAAGTATTCATCGTTTGTTCGTAGAATACAATGTATAGTGAATCAACATTTCGGTGAAATTCTAAAATCAAATTTCTTGCACACATATGCCCTTTTGACAACCCTAGTCTAATCAAGAACATTGATATCAATTATCAATCAGATTTAGCTTATTTTGTATCGGAAAAATATTCACAGTTTTCTCATAGGGCTTACATGTATAGTGCATCAACATTTTTGGTGAATTCTAAATTGACATTTTTTTGCCCATATGTATTTTTAACTACCGTGTTCTTACCAAGTACATTAACATCGATTATCAAACGTTTATAAATGCACAGATGTTGCTAGTTTTATAGTAGAAAAATGTTCATAGTTTTCTCATACTCTGTTATGTATTGCGAATCAACATTTTTGATGGAATCCTAAAATCACATCTTTTGTATACACATGTACTTTTCACCTTCCACTTCAAGCAAAGAGCATTTAAATAAATTATCAAACATATATAAATGTACAGATATAGCTTGTTTTGAGGCGAAAATTGTGAACAGTGTGCTCAATAGCTTCCACTGTATTGTGATTCGATATTTTTGGGAGAAGCACTGTATCGGCCACATCTTGCCTTCTTGAAGTTGCGATAGTTGCGAAAGATGAGGACCCCTCCCCCAAGGCATTGCGTTGTAGTCTACGAACAAACGATGAAAACTTTTTTACAGTACAAAACTAACTAAATATGTGCTTATTTTACAAAGTATTTAAAAATCAAAACAAAATAATTTGAAAAAGACATATTCCTCATCAAATTGTGAATTTTCTTCTGTTCACATATGGGGAGGGAGTGATGTTAGGTGATGAAGCATTGTAAATAGGCTTGTGACCCCACATTTTTATTTGATGCATATAATGTTCAATATCTGAACAATAATTTATGAGAAAATAAACAAAATTGTTTGGATAGAAAATATAAATAATTCTACAAAATATGGATAAGGCGTGGTCATTACTTTTAAGTTTGCAACAGCTCGAAACAAAGAACATTGCTGCAAACAGTACAAAGATGACAAATTTCTCCACAATTTGAAAAAACCTGACTGAAATCATCCCTGGACACCTGAATATAAAAATTGTTGAACAATTGGACTAGCGGTTTAAGAGAACAAGACTTTATCACCAAAACAGAAAAAAAATTCTCAAAAATATGAACAGGCAAATTTCAATACTATTTGAAGTAATCTAAATAGGATTATCCCGAGGAATGTGAATGCCAAATTTCAAAGCAGCCAGACCAGTAGTTTCAGACAAGAAGCCAAATGTTGACAGACGATGAATAACGACAGGTAATCAGCCTATCTGATAAGCTCCACTTAGCTTACAGTAGAGCTGAGGAACTGAACAGCAGGATCTAAACGGGAATGATATCTTTATCATGGGCAGTTAATGTTCAAAAGGTAAAACCACATGAAGAATTCTTATAAAAGTGGAATTATAAAATGTTGATCTCTGTTCATTAAATTTGTGTTTCTTATCAATGTCTCCTTGCAACCTTGACGAAAATTGTATCATTATTTATAAAAGATTACAAAATGGTTGATTCCCAGTCACTGTTACTCAGCTTGTCACTTGAAGGAAAAGTGTATTGCAGTAAAGGTAAAGTAACCTTTTAAAATCTCGTTGGCCTATTTCTATGTCAGTGTGAGGACACTTTTGGTTTTAACTGCAGTCCAGACATTTCTTTTACACAGACTTGAAATTGGTCATTGTTCAATTATTCGCGTGAGAAATGAATGATAGAGTTAAACTCTGATCTGTTGCTCAGTATCATCTGTGTGGTCCCCGATTTGGTTAGTCCTTTGTCCGGCTGGACAGTACTCTTTCACTGTTTATACAGCTTGTTCATGTAGTGAATAACATTTCTTTTCACAGCCAGGGCACTGGCAGGAATTATGATGTGTATCATTTTTTGATAAACAAGCTCCAAGGAATTGTCACACTTCAGCTCACAGATATCACACTGAAAGTCTCTCATCACGATTGGATGAGTGTTCTTGTGATTTTTCAGAGTCGAAGACTAAATAATAATAATAATAATAACAAGCAGTATTGCTGAAGGCAATGAGTACTTGGGCCGAGATAGAGTAATTTTTAGGACTGTACTACTATTCAAATATGGTCTTGAATTTCCTCCTGTCAATTAGGCATTTGATTAACTGGTTATTAAATGAAGCAATGGCATGACAACGGCAAAATATGTCTAGCAACTTTTGTGGAGTTTGAGGCAGGGGTTCTTATTTATAGTGAAATTGCTTAAACTCCTTAAATATTCAAATTACAGCAAATTTCTTTTGTTCTCGATGGTAGATGTCTAATATTTAGATGGGCATATTTAGATTTCTACCCTATAGTTATCCATATATACCAAAAATCGGACATCCAGCTCTATTGGCTTGCTCAGAATTAGATATGCGAATAATTAATGAGGTAAATATGTGGTGTCATAAGGTGTCCCATCATACCAAATATGAAGGGTGTAGCACTTGTGGTTACTGAGTTGTGGACAAATATATATATTTGATGTCAAAGGTCATTGAGGTCACGTGACATTTTGTCATAATAATTGTATTGCTAAGTTATTCCTATATACCAAAAATCAGACCTCTAGCTCTATTGGCTCGCTCAAAATAAGATATGCGCATAATTAATGAGGTACAATATATGGTGTCATAAGGTGTCCTATCATACCAAATATGAAGGGTGTAGCACTTGGTGTTACTGATTGTGGACAAATATGTATATTTGATGTCAAAGGTCATTGAGGTCACGTGACGTTTTGTCAAACAAATTATATTGTTAACTTATCCCTATATACCAAAAATCAGACCTCTAGCTCTATTGGCTCGCTCAAAATTAGATATGCGCATAATTAATGAGGTACAATATGTGGCGTCATAAGGTGTCCCATCATACCAAATATGAAAGGTTTAGCACTTGTGGTTACTGAGTTATGGACAATAATGTATATTTGAGGTCAAAGGTCACCAAGGTCACATGATATTTTGTCAAAATGTCTGAGATATCTGCGTGAACCGATGGACTCACTGATGGACTCACGGACAGATATGACCCAATCTATAAGCCCCCTGGACTTTATCCGTGGGGACAAAAAACTGTGTCACTGCATCCTTTAGGCAATATGAATACGATGAGAAACTAAATTTTTATTTTTCTTGGCCTTATAAATGAAAGTCTATGGAGAACTGCCTTATACATGGGAGTCTATGGAGGTGTAAACTAAAAAGTCCTCTAACACGGCCAAATTCGATCGCATTGTGAAACAAATCGACGTGCATCTGTATGGGGTTGGGTACTATTCTTGTGCAAAGTTTGAAAGAAATTGACCAGGGCATGTCTGAGATATCTGCGTGAACGGACGGACGGACGGACTGACATGACCAAACCTATAACTCCCCCAGGACTTCGTCCTTGGGCACTAAAAACAACGCAACAGTTATTACAGCTACACCGGCGGTAGGTTCATATCCAGAGCCCCGTACGGTCTGCCGCCGTCGCTTGAAAACAATCTCATAAACCTGGCCATATGGGCAACTGTGTGTGAGCAGCTGGATGCTTGACTTCCCGGAGAAGGCGAGCTGTTACGTTCAAGCTCAGGATTATTTGTCGATCAAATTTCAGTAAATTTACCTAGTTACCTAGATGAAATTTTGTCTATATGCTGAAATTTCGCCGAAGTTTGACAAAATTGCATCGATTTTTCAGGTTCATATCCGACATTTTTGAGTTTTGAGTGCAGACAGAAATAAGTTTTGAGGCAACATGGCTGCGACCCCATGTTGACCCCGGATGCGCTATTTTGCGGGCTGCGGGTTGCGGGCTGCGGGCATAAAAAAATGCGTGATTTTCGGTATCATTTTCGCTAGTAGTTAGAATAAATGCCAAAATAGTATCTAGATGTATTTGTTTATGGAATAAAAGCCGTGAACTTCTTGAATAATGCCGTTATTTCAGCTTACATCTGGTAAAGCGCCACCAACGTCAGAACAGTCCATTTCCCATCCAACATTCGCCGTTGCACAGCGCACTGCCGATCGAAGCTTTCGAAATGATATGACTGAACACGGATGAGTAACAAATGAGCACAAGACAGATTTCACAACAACTCGCTATATTAACTTTTTATGTTATGATTAGGGGTGGACCATTTGATATCCGGGGGGGGCTTGGAAGATTTGGGGGAAAAAAAAGATGCCAGGTGGAGTTGCTCGGGAAAAAAAATCTGGCTTTAAGTGGCTGATGGAAAAACAATTATGACCATTGCGACTCGGAAAAAAAAATGTTGGCAATTGTTCGATGCACACTGCAGCATCAATAAAAATCAAGCAGTAGCTCTGGAGTTTTATAAAGCATAAACCATTTCAAGCTTGAGGAACAACTGAATATGAACAATTGTACAGTATACATGACCTTCTGATTAGAGGAAGTATGCTGAAATTGAAATTGCTCACCAGTGTTTTCCAGAAATGTGTAAATCTGAATGTATGGATTTTGTCAAAATACCACAAGAAGAGAGACAGCCTGCAAACATTTTACTATTATCGTTTGCGTATAGAAAACTCATAACAATGAAAAAATGCGTAGAGACTCAATCCAATGCGTAATATATTACGCATTGGATCGACTCTCTACACATTTTTTCATTGTTATGAGTTTTCTATATACTCATGTTTTATTCGTAAATGCGAACACTGTTATAGTGAATTATCTTACCAATGTTTTTCTTAACAAAAATGAGTTTGATGGTTTTGGGGAAACTACTATGTGGTAATGAAGAATGGGAAATGGGCAATGAAATGAGCAGACAGCGGGTGATTTAAGATTAAATGTTACATCTTCACTGCAAATAAAACCATAAGTGTGTCATAAATAATACAAACAAAACAAAATCATGTTTGTTTGTTTTGTTGTATGTGAGCCACGTCTAAGACACACAACAAAAGTACTGTTTCAGTCTGTAAATGTCACCTCAGATGCCACCAGAGAAAACCATTTCCACTCCAAAATTTCATTTTTCGCCTTGCGAGAGGGGGGACACCCCCCTCTCGCGCTCTCCCCCCTCGTTCGCTACGCTCACTCGCCGCTCAGTCGCTTCGCTCCCTCGCGGTCCACCCGCCTACTTTCTTAATTACCCGGCTACTTTCAATGTAAGGACAACACTGACAAGTAAATGCCATAAATATACATGATTTACAAATATGTTTTTGTAAAGTTAATCAAAAATGTACATGTATTTACATATCTTTATTTAGTTTCTTGAATATAGTCTGTGTGCGATAGAACAGCATCTTGTTACTGGGTGTGAAAAACCAAGCAAACAAACATTGCACCGAAATTTGGTAAAAAAAAAAATCTCGAAGAAGGAAAGTGAAAAAAAAGTTGCCAGCATATGCCCTGTAGAAAAAAATAATTCATGGTGAAGCACATGGGAAAAAAAATAATGGCTCTCCACCAATCTTCCAAGCCCCCCCCCCCCCAGGATATCAAATGGTCCACCCCTTAGGATGGATAGTTTAAAAGTAAGTTTCGGATCGTTGACAGCACAGATGAACTGGGAGATGAACTTCAGTTCGTTGAAACTGGACACGCCTAATAATTTGTTACTTTTTCATAGAATGCCATGCCCTTCTCACACTTCAGATTAGTTCAACCGCCGATAAAAGCACAATATTCAAAATCGTTTCAATGCCGTTTAAAATTATTCTATTGTGGTGAACACGATAATAGTCCTAGGAAACTTTTCATAGTCACGCTAGATCAAATGCATGGAGCGACTATCATACTGCAGGTGCAAGTCATACCACGTTCATGATATTAAGAGATACACAATTATTGAGAGCTACAGAACACAAACTCATTCAAAAATATTCCTATTAGATCGATTCCTGAAAATAAGTCAACGCACCGGTGTGTTTTTCCCGCTGAAATTCTCGCGTAAAATGTTAGCGGAATGTCGTTCTCTGCGGTCGCGACCTCGGTTGAACCGAAACGGCAAAGTAAACTAAGTCCTTTGTTGTACGTCTTTTTCTTTTTAAAGATTTCATGAAAAATACAAGGCATTTAAATACACATCACTTCTACGCTTTTTGAAGTCAAATCTTTCTATAACTTACACATTGCATTTAAGTAGGCATTGTTTAATTTTCTGTATGTGTTGCCCTGGAACCGAATTGTGAATGGATGCATTACAAAGAATTTACTTCCTATCGCCTGATACTAGAAATGTAACATTTTCATTCCGCGATAAGTGGCGACATTTCCGAGGCGCGAATTTTTTTTTTGTCAGTCTGGTATTATTTCTCACTGACATCCATGGCAAGAAAGAAAAGTGATTCAGATCCGAAATTATTTGTAATGGCCAGGCAGCTCGGAATATATAAAGTGGTCCTCGGAATCGCCGCTTTTAATTTAGCAGATTTTGATTTTTTTTTTCAGAAACTTGACGTATTTTCACCCACTTGGTTTGGTCTGTTATAGCATATTTAGTCCAAAAATCAAGTTTACAGCATTTATGTTTTCAACAGCCTTCAAATGTACAGTATTATGTTAACATCATATGGAATATGTTGTGTTTCATTAATTTAATCATCTTGACCTGATGGTGAAATATGGACTTGGCAGGAAAAGGGATACTGTACGATAGACCTGATCATGATTATTGATAATAGACACCTTCTAAAGGTTTTATTTCGTATATACTAAATGCCATATTACATATATTAGAAATCTAGCCATAATTCTAAAAGCCCGCAGCCCGCAACCCGCAGCCCGCACTTTAGCAGATACCTGTTGACCCCTAGCCCTGCGTACGATGCTATGTGCTACAGCTAACACACAGCATCGTACGCAGGGCTAGCCAGAGAGTTGCCGACATCGACGGTTATTTACGAGAAGTGAATAAAAGACTGTCATTTTTGGAAGCGATCGAGTAGCTGAGGTAGGCTGGGATACGACTTGGGCCCAAGAACGCTGAATTTCGGCAGTAATTTGGCTTTTTACGTCAAGTCCCAAAATGGATTTGAAGTCACCGACCCTACGTACGCGTACGGGTCTTTGCAGGGCTGTGGTGAGCGGGGCGATTACCTGTAGCGGAACACACAGCATCGTACGCAGAGCTAGTTGACCCAAGTGAAAATGTGTTCGCGATCAAATCTTCCTATATTTTTTTCAGAATTTTCGACAAAATCATTGCTTCTTACATATTTTGTAAATATAAAATATTAATATAAAAATGCGATGTGCCATGTCTCCAGATTTCTAAAATATCGTTCGTTGACCGTTCGACGGAATACTCATTTCGCAAACTTGTGACGCAGTTGAAATTCAATACTGACCGCCAAATAATCTTAATGAGACTAATCATTCTAGACATCCTCCAAATTATCCAACCATTCGCGTTAAAGTTCAGCTCGCTTAGAGGATCATAACATTCTTCGCCTTCGTTTAGATCGACCCTAATCTCTCCCATTTAGGAAATAAATACACAAGCTACCTTGACAAAACTTCGTGCACCATCCAGGACCAAACACACTACAAATCTGTCTTGACGTCATCATCTCCTTACATGGTAATCGGCATACCGTATTTTTTAGCAAAGGAGACACAGAATACGTCGGAGTATTCAGTTTCAAAACGTATTACATTGTGTGATGTTGTCAAAAAAAGGTAATGTTACTGCAGTGGTATAAATTACAAAACACAAAAGTTCAAATCAGTTTATTTTGGACTGGCTTACCCAACATTTCATATTGTTTCTTATGCCAGATTTGACCACGTGCTTACTGGCGACCCCTTTACATGCAAATTTTGTGTCAAATGGTGTGTTCTCCTGGAAAACAAACGTACGATTTTTATATGAAGGAGCGAAATTTGCCCTCAAAACTCGAAACCACCCCTTTGGGGTGTACCTAGCTATTTTGAACGAGCTTCTCGAATCTGCAGCTCTATTTCGAAATGATGGTCTGGTTTTCTCAGCTCAAGGATAAGTGTTCTCCATCGCTGTGGGCATTACTATTCTCAACTGGGGGTACAGTTTCCAGTCGTAATGTTTTTCATTGTGTCCGGGATACAAAACCTTTCCTTTTCACAATTTTACTTCGGTTAACACTAGTCCACATCTTGTCAGCGATTAAACATGTTTCAAGTTTAAATGTTAAATTCTGGTCTCGAGCCCTCTTGTTCGACCAAACTGAAATTACCCCTCCCACTTTGGCTCGTCCAGTGGGTGTAGCAAGGGTCGTGCCATCGCCTAGGAAACGGAGGGTGCATTAATTGTTGCATTTCGATGCACATTTTGATTATATTCAGAAGATTTTGTGGCAAAAACTCAGATAGAGAAGCATTAATATTCACATCTCACTTATTCAAGACTGGCTGAGAGCAGCACTTCCATTCAGTTAACATCATTACGCCATTTATTATGCCAAGAAAGATGAAGCCAAGACATTTTGCCCTCCCTGGTCTCAGCCAGGAATGGTTATACCTTACAGAGTTTTTTCCCACGGAATGAAAACAAATGTACTTGGGCTGAGGCCCAAGTACAATAATATAACACTTGTGTATGCATTCATCGCTATGTAAGCGTTACTGTCCCTTTAGGTGATGCCGCGGGTGAAATGCTTAAATACATACTTGACACTGGTGCGCCTGACTTTTAAATCATTGCGCATAAGGCTGCATTCACAAACAATGACGGGGGACTAGACGATTCGCGATTGAAATCTCTTTTTTTCAGATCCCCCTCGATACCCTCAAAAAACTCTAGTCCCCCTCCCCTGTCTATATGATCAAAATTTTTCAAGTCCCCCAAAATTATTATATAGCCCCAGATTATTAGGTATGTACGCACAGAAAGAATAAACACGTATTGCGCAATTCTGCTTGCAGATGTTCGACACTACCTGTCATCAGCAGTTTGTAGAGCCATATTCTTAAATTGGTTCATTTTTACGGCATCAGTAGTCTAAGTCGACTTGAGTTAATGCAATTCTGGCCAAGTCAATGACACCTGCTGCAGTTGAAGACTACACAAAATAACGATCATGAGAGAGTGTGCAAATCGGGAATTCTTGACCAAATATTGCCAATTTTGACAACTAGGCACAGTAGCCTACGAAAATAAAAATTTGTTTTCGAAATTACACGACATATATGACTTAGATGCTACCTTAAAATGTTTTACAAAAAGACAATATTGGAAGTTTAAGATGTTCCATCAATTAAATCTCATTTTAATCTAAGACATTTTGGATGTAATCATGGCAAATTTGGTAACAAATTCCATTTAATCATTTATGTTTTCATTTCAATTAGATTCTTTAATTAGCAAATTTTCCTTTAATGTTATTTTACGATGAGAATGGGCAAATTTCGATCATTGCATGAACTTGAAATGAATGGTTTTATATATTAAGAAATTTTCGTGAAAAACAATGAACTTTCATTGTACACCTTGTCGAAAATTAAGCATTTTGCCCTTATCTTTTTTAAATATTTGATTATTCTAACATGCCAGAATTCAAAAATCCCTGACAACTGTGTATCCTCCTGGTCTTCTATGTGATGCTCTCTGGCCTGATTTTAAGCACAAGAATGTTTAAATGCCATAAGCGTCATATGCACTTCAATTATCACCAAATATTTATAGAGAGTTACATGTTTTGTCGACAAACTGAATGTTGTGTTTCGGCTTGCTGTAGGGAGACAGCAAGAAACTGAGTTTGATATATTACATGGACGTATTGAAAGAAATTATCAACAGTTGCATCTTTAGCCCCGATACGAGACCTACTTGTTTCTTTTTAACGAAAATCAATGGCGTTCATAATTTTTAGATGATTTTTAGATAAACGTCGTGAAATGCGACAATATGGTTCTTGATTTTGTTTAATCACTAACATTAGAACCATTGGATGACATTAACATTTTGGAAACCAAAATATTTTCAGGTTCCCGCTCATAGGCAAAGCAAAAGTTTCAAGTCCCCATCTACTACCCCCAGCCTTTTCAAATCCCCTGAATTCGTCCAGCCCAACCAGTTTTTTGTACGCAGCCTTAGTTTTGGTGACGTTTGCAACCTCAGTCACAACTGACTCTCAGATGTTCTCGCAGAGTGCCTGCACACGATAAGCCTTTGTTGCAGACTGAAAAAACAAAGCGTTTTATAATATCCTTGTCAGGATGTATCTCTGTAATCCTGTCTTGCGACGCCTGGTCAAGTGTCTGGAAATCGTTTCAGATTGTTTGAGATCGTCCCATTGTGGGGTGAAAGTTTGTTACTGCCATCGTCAATATCATTGTTGATTCTGGACATTTTGACAATACTACTGTTGTCACTTTTTGCCACATCATCTCTATCCACGCCATTATAATCATCGGTGGCACTAAACATAGTATTCTCGTTGAGATAACAGATTTCACTGTCACTGTAGTCAGCCTTGTCCACATCACTATCATCATTTTCAGTCCTCGCTGGCCATTTGTCCCATACAACTGATTCCCGAGTACCCTCATTGGGCACAAAATTATTTTTATGTGGTTCCAATTTCGATTTGATGTGCTCCCATAACGATATCCGCGGTTGATTGGCATTCTACAGTAGATTTGTGTTCTGGTAGCTCATGTCAGGCTTGGAAAAGATGTCCTTAACACCATTGGTGTTGTTTAAATGCGAACTTAGTAATTAATTATGGGAATTATGCATTGGTGATGAACAGGGAGGGATGCGTTGTGTTTCGATGGTCTCAGCGTCATGCTTTGGGTGGTGCTTTCCTTTGTCTCAGATATGTTAGCACTGGATTCAAGGCATTTATTCGGTGGCAGTATGCATTTTCCCCCTGTTATATCTTGACGGTACATGAATCAGTGGAAGTGAGTACATGGTCTTTTCCTTTGGACTAGTGTGCCCATCAGGGGGCTGCTTCCATCAGTTGGCGACAAACCTTCCTGTACAGATCCATTTTCACAGTCCGAGTTCTGGCCATTTGTTGGCCCCTCTGTTTGGATGAATGACTGATGCTGTGATGTTGTCCTGTACCAATGTGACATATGAGAGGGAGGCTGATCCAGATTGGGGGAGCTGCCTTGAAAAACTCTCTGCACCAATTCTGTGTCTGGCACACGGCAAACCCTGTGTAACAGCACTGACTGCAATGTTTCCATACAAGAAAGCCTTTGCATAGGTCTAGCAGAGTTGTTGCTTTCTTTAGGCAAATTTCGATGGTTCATAGTTGGGGATGAAGATTGGTACGTATGGGCTACCAGTCTACCCTCTTTAGAGTCTGAAGATCTAGCTTTGGGATTTGGGGAGAGAGTTTGGGTATGTGGTGCAGTTAACTTTGGTGATACCTGTTGGCTGCTGTTATGGGTTGGTGAGCTACTATTATGTTGCTTTTGCTGTGTTTTTAATGTGGATAACTGTTTGAACCTTTGTCGAGAGGTCTTGCTTTGGTACGGTCGATCACCATTGTGCATTCGAAGATGTTCCTTTAGGTGATGAGACAGTGGAAAAGCTTTGAAACACACTGGGCACCGATGGCGCCCTCCGTCATGTGGACCAGTGTGCACTAACCGTTCATGGCGCTTGAAGTTGCTGGAATGGCTGAACGCTTTGCCACAGATTTTACAGGTGTATGGCTTCCCTCTTGTGTGGGTTTTAACATGCTCCTTAAGCAATGAGAGCTGGGTAAAGGCTTTACCACACAGCCTACACTGATAGCGCCTTTTGGCTTGTGTAGATACGTCGTAAAACTGGAACTCTGACGATGCCTCGCTGTTTGGTGATGCTTCATCATTTGAAGACCCATTACTTTTTTCTGCATTGTCTTCAGGATCATGATGCTGCACTGTATAAACAGCCATAGTGGTTTTTGCATATTTTGCTCCACGGGGAACTCTTTCTGCTGGTTTTCTCCTCGAAAGGTCAAGAGGTTTCCACAGTTCTTCATCGTCTTTTGCATGCTGTTCTCCATGACTTTGATGGAGTTGATCTGTGACTTCATGTCTCGGAGACAGAGATTGGACAGGTGTATCATTCCTATGGCATGGCTCATCCGCGGTAGCATGTAATAAAGTCTCTTCCCCTTCTGACTTGGCATGCTGGGACCTGGTCAGTTCAGAGATATCTTCAATGTTTTCACTAGTCTGTGTACAAGAGGTCTTGTTCTGCTGAAACCCGAAATGGTGGTCATTTTCATTCTTCTCAAGATTTGGAAAGTTCTCTCTGCTTGCCTCCATGTTTTTCACAGATTCCTGGCATGGAACATCTCCAGCACTTTGCAAGCTCCCCATTTCAAGATTTGATTTGGTTGCAGTCTGTCCTGTACACCTTTCCTCTCCATTTATTTGCTCTATAAGCGCTCTTCTGATCATGACGTCTGTGAGTTTTTCTCGGGGAAAAACCATTCTTTCATTTGTTTCTGTATATACGTTACTATTATCTGGCTTACATTCATATCTCTTGGTAATGGCTTTGATCACATCATGCATCTGCAGACGCCTTTGCGGGATGTGTCGAGATCTGTCCTTACCACTTGCTGCTTGATTAGTGTAAGTTTCTGCAACTTGTTCAGAAATATCTTCAAACTCTTTCTGGCTGACTTCTGTCAAATTGACATGACGTGTCAAATCACCATACTCTGTTTCTGAATTGCTTTCATCGCTTATGGATATCACCTCACATTGGCTAGAATGGCCAGAATCTGAGCTAGTTACATTGTACGTAGTGTTATTTTCACCCTCTTCCAAACACCGTGAGTCCTCAGAGTGTGTGCAATGGCCAAACCACCCATCATTTCTCTCTTCCGATTTTAGAAGACCAGTTTCACCAGACACTTCTTGGTCATCCTTTTGGTAAGTTAGTTCGCTTGATATGTATTTTCTAAGTTGGTCCGTGGTTCCGTAAAACTGGGTTCCGTCTTCAGCATCGATGATGCGAATGAAGATGCTGCATCCCGTCAAAAGGGAAAATCCATGACACTGCAATTGCATAAAAACGTGCTATTTAACAGTTATTACTACACAAAAAGTAGGATGAAAAACAGCTATGAAAATAGTTCTGAGGATTTTCAAGAATAGTTAGACATTAAGAGGTTATTACCCAGTATCAGCATAATTGTCATTTATGCTGCATCAGACACAAGACGAAGTCGAGTGTCGGATACAGCACAAATGACACTCATGCTGATTCGACGCAATGAACTGGAGATATTTGTCATACTTATCAACAGCATCTGACAAATGATAGGAAAAAACTTCAATATTTAATCTTTTATTTTATTCGGCCTTGTCTATAACAAGCGAAATATTTGTGTAAACGGGCTCCATTCAGAAATCTATATAACCTGGTTAGAGCAGAAGTGAACACCACGCATTACAAATCCACATTTCAATGAACACCATCAAATATAATCGCGTGGGAAGAATTATACCCATCAAAAACTTTCGGCTGCTTTAAATCTCTCCCGATTCCGATCACGCTCGACCGTCGCACAGTAAGTGAGACTACCCACAATTCTCCATGATCTGTACACACGGAGATCACTCACTGAGCTGAAACAAATTTCTTCTGTACGGAGAAAAACTCGGTCCATATTTCAAAATTCTGGCAACATAGTTCTGATCATTATAATTTTCTGATTCTCACTGTGAATAATGAGAAGATCAACCCCTTTTCCGCGGAGGAGATAGCAATTTTGTAATTTTGTCGACATAGATTTTTGACAGCCATACACAATATTTTCAAGGAAACTAAGGGAATAAGTTGTATCTGTGTTGGCAAAAGAAAGGGTATTGATTTTTTTCAATGTTCGTAACAAAGGATGAGAACATCCTAGTTGCTGATAACTTTATCTTGACAAGTGTGCAAATTTTAGCACCTCCAAACATCGACTTCTCATTCAATTTACTCTTGAATTTTAAGCATAATCAATAATTTTGGAACATAGTTTTAACAAATAATCCTGAACTTAAATTGTAAGTTAAAAATTGTTAAAAACTGATAAAATTGAAAAAGCCTTTAGCAAAAACTGTCTGAGTGAACAAATCGAGGGGAATTGTGGGTAGCCTCACTTACTGAGCGTCGTACGCAGTGGAGAGGGGCGGCCATTTTGTTTCTTTACACTTTGTATTGTCATGTCAACAGGTGTCACGCACGCAGCATCGCGTTACGTCACTGCCTGGTCGAAGGTGCCGAGCCATGCGAACGGTAGAATGTTTGCTTATAGCTTGACCAAAATAATTAGAATTCTAATGGATTAACCATCACAAGGTTCAACACATTTTTCCCGTATTTGGCTGCCCGAAGTGTCCTTCTTCCTCAAAGCCCTTCAATTTTTTATATAGACTCAGCAACATCACATCGCAGGGGGAGAGCGGCAGCCACTTTGTATGTTTTACTTTGTGTACTATGAACTTGCAAATGTAGATCGGGAAAATGAAAACTCGTGACGTTTATCATGCATATCTCTACGTTTACGGTAAAATATCGTGGCGGACATTTAAACGTAGACAGGAATGCTTAGGATAGAAAGATGATGGCAATAGCATATGGTAACATCCATTCTCACTTATTATCTATTTACAACTCTATTTAAAAATACTTTGCCTGTGTATCTTACCATATATGACTTGTAAAAATTCAACAGAGAGTCAGAAAAATTCAATAACCTATAAATACAGTTTACAAAATTCATAATTAAAGTTGAAGCGTAAAGTGCCAAATCTTTAAAAAAAAAAACCACGGCAAACAGACTGGCACTAAAGTTACACATGATAAATTGTGTAAAATGATGTAAAATTATTTTGAAGTTCGATGAATAAGAAACATCCAATCATGCATGTTTATAAGGCCACAGAAAAATCCAATGTTTCAAATGTCCGGTAAAATTAGTTAAATAATTACATATTCGGCCCAAACTACAACTTGACTGTCATGGGCAATGATTTTCAACATTTAACATGCAAAAGAATCATCCCTCCTAAAGTTATAACTTGCTTTTTCAAACCCTAGAAACCATTTACAATTGGTTTGTCTCATTCAAACATGTCCGAATTAAGGTTATCTAGGATGGTTGGTCAGTGCCGCGCCCTAAAATGCCACGTACCTTTTGGAACAGTGCCCTCTTCAGTTCCCTTGCTGCTAATGTCTCCTTCTCCATTGCATACATCTACAACAAAAGGCAAACAGAAACTTTTTAAAAAGAAAATCTCAAAGGCAAAAGGTTTTTGAAACCATGCTGATTTTTGAAAATAATCATGATTATAAAGCTCCGCCAGTTAAAGAGAAAGTTAATTTGGGAAATGAGTTTGCATACCGTGCAAAATCCGAAAGAAATATAATCTGTCAAAATTTGAAAGGCGAAACAAATTGCGCTTCAACACCCTACAATCAAATTGATCATATTTCTGAAACAGTCAACGATGACTGATTGGCTTTCCCTGGGTCTATTATATGACGCACATAATTTACGGGTGCCCACTATTTGAGTAAATCGGATGGAAATCGAAGCCTTCGGTCAAACAGACTGCTTGTATAAAACGAGATGCGTAAGTTTACATTTCTCTATTTCCAAAATAAAATAAAAGCCACACGTTTTTGGTCAAAAATATTTCATGTAGACACACAATTTATACAACAAGTTCCTTGTTCTTCATCAATGCAGTGACATGAAACATTTTTTACATATTTTACTCTGATTAAGTCACAAATACAGAACATTTCGTCGTAAAGCCTTTAAGGGTTGGGTCGACAGTTTAATCTATGGGGTATTTGTGGGAACATTGGTTAGACGCACCGTAAAGTGCAAGCATGTCTTCACCCACCATCTTTACATGTGAGCACCATTTTGGCAGAGTTTGCCACCAGTTAACGTTTCTCGAAAATTGATAGTCAAAACTTTAAAAAAACTTTATTCCTTTGCGTATCAACCCTAGTTGTTTTCGTAATCAGAAATAAATATCTTAGACAACACGCAGGTTCTCGGAATTCTCAAATTTCCTGATATTTGAAAAATTAATTGTGTCAGTCTTTGTGCTAAGGGGTAAATACATTTGATTTCCAATTTTTAAAGAATAACATTTTGAAATCTATTTTGTTCCGCAGCTTTCAATACAAATGAAACCTATCCAATCAAAATCGTCTTTTTGCGGCCATACCGACTGAAAGCAGTGTACGCTATTATGAGAATTAGGAGTCGCCACCTTCCAGCCCAAGTCAAGCCCCCAACAAGGTAACGCAGGCCACAATTATGTCGGTGAAAAGGTAAAGTACAATTGACTGCTCCATTAAGTAAACTTTGATCAGCCTCACATAGCGTTGACCCTAGGTCGATCGACGTGAGTGACTCCAGCCTGAATAAAATTTCTTAGACTGGACTCGTATTCTGATCCATCAATCATGTTATAGATAAACACGATAAGGGATCCCTGGTCATATGATCTGTACCGACGAGCAACGATAAACGGCCAATACCAATATCCGTCCATGCCATCTTCCCTCAGGTCCTCAATGCAGTCTATGATAAAGTATCTCGAGACGTATTATACTTTGCTCTGAATTTGTGCAAAAATCTTCATGTTGTTTATTAATGAAGGCAGTATATCATTAGGATCACTGTATGGTCACCCATTGGGCATTTCAAAAACATGGTGACCCCCTACCCTTATCACCAAAGTCAAAAACAGGGTGACCCCCATGAATCCACCGGCCCGCCAGGCCGAACAAACTGACCAGTCCCTTGGAATAGGGAGCATTCGCTTTTACGGGTAGGGGGTCGGTAGAACTTGAGCGATAAATGAAATGTAAAAAGCGACCCCCCTCCAAATCAAATTTCTAAAGTGTGACCCCACCAAAATTAATCAATTGTAAATTCTGACTGAACCCCCCCCCCCCAAAAAAAAAAAAAAATCATCAGATTTGATTTATCAAACCTTTGCACCTTATAGCCCTGGGCTGAAAAATTAGGCCCTTCAAAAGTGTTTGCAAGAAAAAGAGTTACCCACCCCAGTTTTCACCAAAAAAACAGCAACCCTCCCCCAGATGTCACAGTCCGTATCAATAATATCTTAATTGACTTATAATTTCTCATTTGACCTTTGAACTTTCAAAGATTCCTTTGTGAACTTTACAAATAATCACTGGGTGAAATTTCAATATCATATTGGTTTTTCAGATCTGCTCTTACAAATATAATATTCTCTTCACGTAAATTTATATCAATTGTCAAACTTTTTAAAAGCACAGATTTTAATAGCTAGTCTTGTATTGTAAAAAATATTCAAAGTTTCCTCACAGACCACAATGTATAGAGAATCAACATTTTTGGTGAAATTCTAAAATCAAATTTCTTGTACACACATGAACTTGTAACTGCCCTAGTCTAATCAAGTACACTAATATCGATAATCAAGAGTACATAAATACACAGATTTACCTAGTTTTGTATTGGAAAAAAATTATTCATAGTTTCCTCATAGACCAACATGTATAGTGAATCAACATCTCGATGAAATTCCTAAATCCAATTTCTTGCGCAAACATCCACTTGTAACCACCCTAGTCTAATCAAGTACATTAATATCAATAATCAATCGTACATAAGTACACAGATTTAGCTAGTTTTGTATTCGAAAAAAAAATATTCATAGTTTCCTCACAGACAAGATAGCGAATCAACATTTCGGTGAATTTCCAAAATCAACTTTCTTGCTCTCACAGGCACCGGAACTACACTATTCTGATCAAGTACATTGATATCAATTATCAAGAGTACATAAATACACAGATTTAGCTAGTTTTGTATTGGAAAAAAATTCATAGTTTCCTCATAGACCAACATGTATAGTGAATCAACATCTCGATGAAATTCCTAAATCCAATTTCTTGCACAAAACTTCCACTTGTAACCACCCAAGTCTAATCAAGTACATTAATATCAATAATCAATCGTACATAAATACATAGATTTAGCTAGTTTTATATTTAAAAGAAATTATTCATAGTATCCTCATAGACTACTCATAGATTATGTATGGACGATCAAACAACATTTTGGTGAAATTCCAAAGTCAATTTTTTTCTATAACTCCATACAACCTTTTGAAAAATTTGATCCCCCCCCCCCCCTAACAACGGTTTCTTGAAGTCAAACCTCCCCCATTTCCACCGACCCGGACCCCTCCCTCCCTGTAAAATGCGAATGCTCCCTTATGGATGTGTGATTTGCTGTCTTTCTATTGAAAACTACGCGCTAGGAATTCCTCTAGATTGTACATGAACGATCATCATTCTGTTCCCTCTGCCGTAAATAGTTTTCAAACCGGCCTAGAAATGAGTTAAAGACAAAAAAGAACTTTCATCGCGATTCATCCTTTGATGTACTCGGGGGTCACCTTGCAAACCTTGGAGCTACGGAAACTAATGCCTAAATATATTTAAGCAAAGAAGCACACCCAGCGACGGTATACCACGATATTTTGACCAGTTCACGACATATATGCAAGAGCGATAGCGAGTGCATATATGAAGTGAACTGGTTGAAATCGAGTGGTATACCGTCGCTGGGTGTGATTTATTGCTACTATATCATAACAGTATATTGGAATTCTAGCGTTGAACGTCATAATCGGATTTTGCTCAAGCTGAGAGCACGCGTATGCCAGCCGTGGTATATCGTCAATACACCACGATTCTTTTCGCGTCTCGACCAATCAGATCGCAGTATTTGCACCATCAAAGTGATATTTCATGTTCAAAAGGCAGGGCTTGGGAAAAATAGAATTTTCAATTTGACAAAAATATGACTGCAGAAATTTTATTCACTCAATCCACGGTTTCTCTAACCGTGCTCTATGAGCCCCAAAATGAACACAACGGGTGGTAGAACAAATAAAAGTATGAGAATCCGAAGTGCATTCTCCCTTAATCTTTTTCCCCGTTTACATATTTATTTAATACTACTATACTCAGAAGTCCTGGCGTTTGACAGTTGTGTACTTCAGACTCTGTCTATTGGATTACTGTTCTCGTAGACTTGAATGTTGTCAACAACCTATGCACTGGACATACACATGCTGGGTGTACGCTTGCTGCGCCGTGAGCAATTCGACCTCATGCCACATCACGAGAATACATGGACATCGACTTTTGTCTAAATAAGTGGAATCGCCCGCCGTCGGATGATCGGTATCTGATAAGCGAGGTCGCCTCGGCATAATTTACACAAACTTGTTTGTCTGTCAACCATCTAATGCTGCTATCTTCGACAAAGTTTCCAACAGTCATGAAATGAGATTTATGAGATTGTCCTTGAGACAGGCCACTTCAAAAATGGGTCGACTCAAATAAGAGTCATTTCTGATCGTGATTCACCTTTTCAACTTCAGTCTTTCAACCCCTGCTATCTAAGAATAAGAATAGATAATGCAGAACAAAATTGTCTTTTTCCTATGACCCCAGATGTTAAATTTCATAGATCAGAATGAAGATTTTACTTTAATTAATGGTTATCATGTATATCAAAATTGAAAGATTTCTAATAAAAAAGTATCCAAAATATGTACCCTTCATCCTTCGAGTCAACTATTGCTTCTATAATAAACTTTAAAATTTCTGCTTTTTACCAATGTAGTATGAGGAGGTTTTCGTGTCATTTTAATAAGACATTGTCGCTTCGACAACAAATGTATATTGGCTTAGTGAAATGCTATCTCAACTCTTATTTTACAAACCCAGACAATCCAGTTGCGTATACACATATACCGAAGCTGCATTAGGATGTACAGGCATCAGTAAAGGAACGCCGAAAAGTGTCCTGATTTGAGCTGTGGCCTCTATTAGACCATTTTCAAATCGGAATGCTCTCAGTAGTCTCTGTTATCAAGGTGATGCTGGGGAATCATTTTGTGTCCTATGTAATTTTGAGTCTTCATGAAAACTACATGTTTGAAACACCCTAAATTGACAACAAATGACTCCTTAGCTTGTAATGTTGAAAATTTTCCGTATCAAATTCTAGTGAGCACATAATTCCTATCCTTTCCGTGCAGATTCTTTCAAAACATCAGTCAATTCATCATGAATGCTCTTACCAACTAGAACAAACTTAAACACGGGAAAGTGATAGACCATGTCGTCCATCAGTAATCTTAATTTCTGCACTAAATGTTTTATGGTCTTTTTACGGGCAGATACTCTATGCCTACTGTTAGATGTCACCTTAATGTAGCTCATCATATCTTTCCAAATTTATGTAAAAAAAGCATTTCAACAAGAAGGGAAGGCAATATCTGCAGTGAAGTAAAAGATCGTGGTAAAAAAAACCTCCTCTGAGAGAGAAAATAAAAAACAAGTTGTCAGAATGGTCAAGAAAATTAATTCTCCTTTATCAACCTTCAAAGCCGCCCCCCACCTCGGGATATAAAGTAGTTCGACCAGTACTTAAGACTGTACATCAGTATACAACAAAGTAAACCGTGGATTAAACGCATCCAGTGAAAACATTGTAAATATGTGCAACTAGGTTTACACAAAATGTAATCATCTTTGGTAGATATTTAACGACTATGTTAGTTGTCCGACGTCTTACGAAACTAATTGTCTTCGAATTGCATCGATATCCGCAAAATATTGGTCCGCGAAATTTAAACAGTGCTTTTCCTTATAGTTAACGAGCTGACAACACAATACTAAATACACGAATTATTGCAAGTGTGCAACAACATGGACACATACCTTTAAATCGACATTTGCTGTAGCCGTTATCTGTCATGCATCTTCCTTTGATCGATACATTGTTGTTGTGGCAGCAGTGGATGAGGAAGCTTTATTCTACAAGAAGACCACCTAAGCCTGTATATATACCTAGCAGGTATACCGCGTTTGTTGGAAGAAGCTGAAGACTGATTAACCAATCAACGGGCCGTATTTGTGCAGACTTGTGCATCACAAATAAGTAAACAAGCTCAAAGTGCGTAAAAAGGCAGCTGAGACACACTTTTAAGTGTGTACTGCTAATAAAGAGGCTGTGTTTCTAAAAAAAGGATAATTATTTTAATCAAAATTTGCTTACTATTTAGCGAACCCTCTAATCATAAGTGGTTATGATTTTTACAGAAACAGTAGCTTCAACTTTTCAGGTTTTTCGCACCACTTTTTAGTGTAAGTTGTCGAGCTACTCCTCAAACCATGATGACAAACCAACCATTAAGCTTTTCGACACAGCGTCTATACTTGTAAAATGCATTATTATTGTTTACATATGAATTTTAGTACGGATCAAAAAGTCAATATTAATTAATCAGCATACCAGAATTATCGGGCTAATTTGCAGAATCAGTCACGTGCTTTCTTATGAAACAGTAGCATACTTTTGTCACGGTCAGTGACCAAGGTTGTGTTAATTACTTTACAGGTGGCCGTACTTTAACATTCATTGATGGTAACAAGATAAAAGCTACCTAGAATGTCTTCATTTCTCATCTAGAAGCACCAGCGTTAGTTTTAAAGTTCCAGACAAAAAGCAAACACTCTTGCACGCTTTTGACGACGTTTTCCTGAACACCCCTTAAGTGAACTTTTACTGCTTTTGTTTTCTTTGTATTCTCAAGTCAAAGGCCGATCACCATATGTTAACACCCCAATCTATCTTCATGAACATTTCCACGGATATATACATAGCTGTAATTCTGAAGGTGTGAGGATATTTTGTACACACCATGACATTTGTTGGGGATTCAGCAGAGCGGTTTTGACTGTGATGTCTCCTCTATGCGACCGAGTGCCGTGCGTTGTTAGTTCGAATCCCATTTACTGAATTACATCAATCATCATTACATTATTTGCTGCTTTTCATTTGACTGGCTATAAATCCCGCATACCGCTATCTCATAACGCAATGACTACAAACACTGCATCTGGCTTGAAAGTGCCTCTAGTATTTTCTTACAGAAAAACGCTTATCTTTGTTGAATTCTAGAAGATACTGGCCGAGGTCCATATGGTACAGGTTCAGTGTTTGTGATCTAAATGTACAGGTATAACCCTTATCCTGCCAGACAGTATCACTTTCCAATATCTGCCCAATCAGGAAAGGCGCATTCTACCTTAAATACTGAGATGTCTTTGAAGAACGGCGCCGGGGGTACGATATGTACACAGTTACAGTGTCATGACTTTATTTTCTAGTCGACAGCACCAGTCTCAGGCTCAGCCCTGCGGCCTGAAGACAGTGTGTCATGCTGCAGTCTATCTTGTCACGCTAATTCTACTTATCTGTGCTGAGAGAAATATTCTCTTATACAATACCAAAGTCACTGAATACATAAGATAAACAAGCATTACCGGGCTAAATTGCAGATTGAATCACGTGCTTTTTCACGAAATAGTGGCATAGTTGGCTTACATTCAGTGACCGAGGTTGTGTGAACTACTTTACAGATGGCCGTACTTTGACATTTGTTGATTGTAACAAGATAAAAGCTACCTGGAAAGCCTTTATTTCTTGTCTAGAAACACCAGCGTAATGTGTAAAAGTTCTGGACAAAAAGCAATTTAACGCATGCACACTTTTGACGACGTTATCCTGAACAACCATTACGGAAACTTTTGCTGCTTTTGTTTCATTGTTTTAGCAAGTCCAAGGCCAACCATCATTTGTTAACATCCAAATCTCTCTTTTGAACATGTCAATGAATAATAATAATAATAATAATAATAATAATAATAATAATAATGGGTTCTTATATGGCGCACATATCCACAAGTACTTGTGCTCAGGGCGCTTTACAATCATCATTATCCTTGGTCGCTGGACCTTATTTGTTATCACTAAACTCCCTGGGGAGCAAACAACAGCTCACATGTGCAGCAATCAGCGCAGCAGAGCTAAACGGGCACATTACAACCACTGTCCTACCAGGTACCCATCACTCCTGGAATGGGGAGAAGCAATAACGAATAAAGTGCCTTGCTCAATTGAAGGACACAACACCATAGCAATATTTGGGCTCGAACCCACCATCCTGTGATCGTGCGTCCACTACTCTAGCCACTGGTCCATGATGCCTCTATATTCAGCTGTTATTCTGAAGGTAGTGAGGATATTTTGTAAAGACCAAGACATTTCTTTGGGATTCGGGCAAGCGAGTATGACTGTGATCCCTCCTCCGGTGACCAGGTGCCTTGTGTTGTGAGTTCGAATCCCATCGAGAATTTACTAAATTACATCAATCATCATTACATTATCAATTTTGCTGTTTTTCACCTGCCCGGCCATCTCACATGCATACCGCTATCTAAAACCGCAGTGACTACAAACATCACGTCTGGCTTCAAAGTACCCCTAATATTTTTATGCTGAAAAATAACTCTTAACTCTTTGTTGAATTCTAAAGGATACTGGGCGAGATCTATATGGTATAGATTCAGTATTTGCAATCATAAATGTACAGGTATATGTCGAAAGGCACATATTTAACCCTTATCCTGCCAGAGAACATCACTTTTCAATATCTGTCCAGTCAGGAAAGAGGTATAGCAAATACCATCAGAGCAAACCTTGATCGTAACGATTCTCCCCCTCCCATGTGTACTGAACCTTGCTTTCATGGAGAAAATCTCAGTCATTTCAAACCAGTTTCTGATGACGTAGTGAAACGCATCATACTAAGGTCTCCTGCCAAAAGTTGTGACCTTGATGTTATGCCCACCAGTCTCTTAGTTGAATACTTAGACATCTTATTACCCACCATCACCAAAGTCATTAACAATTCTCTCACTTCAGGTATTTTTCCAGACGTCTATAAAACTGCTCTTTTAAAGCCCTCGCTTAAGAAACCATCTCTTGATCCAGATGATTTAAAGAATTATCGACCCATCTCAAATTTGCCCTTCCTTTCGAAAATCATAGAACGAATTATTCTTATGCAGTTAAATGACCATCTTATTTCAAACAAATTGTTGAATCCACTTCAGTCAGCCTATAGACCACATCATAGCACAGAAACGAGTTAACGATCTCCTCACTGCACTAGACAGGGGTGAAATTAGCATTTTGACTTTGTTAGACCTCTCTGCTGCGTTCGACACTTTAGATCACGAAATTCTCCTTCATCGACTTGAACACTCTTTGGAATAACTGATTGTGCGCTCTCCTGGTTCAAATCCTATCTGTCCCATAGATCACAGATTGTTTAAATTGATGGCCGTAAGTCACATGTGTCACCTCTTTGCTTTGGTGTCCCACTGGGCTCTGTTTTAGGACCCTTTTTGTTTGTATTGTACACGGAACCCCTTTTTAATATCGTTAAGTCACATTCTGTGAGTCACCATGCATTTGAAGATGACAATCAACTCTACAAAGCAACCAAAATTGATGAGATCCACTCCGCCATAGGTTCCATACGAGATTGCATTAATGAGGTCAAAACATGGATGAAGTACAACAAACTCAAGTTAAACGACAGTAAAGTAAAGCCATGCTTGTCGTATCACCCAGACTGCAAGGCAGATTGTCCCTTCCCGACTCAATGTTAGTTGGTGATGCAGTTATTAAGTTTTCCTCATCTGTGAAAAATCTTGGTGTCACTTTAGATAGCCATTTAACCATGTCAGAGCACGTACATAATGTATGCAGAGCTGCCTATGTTCAGCTGAGGCAGATGAGTTATATTCGTCATCTGCTCACTGTTCAAGCCACTGAGACTCTTGTTATTGCTTTTGTCCTATCTCGTTTAGACTACTGCAACAGTCTTCTTTCTGGCTGCCCAAAACACCTCATTGACAAATTGCAACGTGTTCAAAATGCATCTACTAGTCTTATGTATAATGCAAAAAAATCACACCACATACTACCTATTTTGAAATCGCTACACTGGTTGCCCGTTGCTAGTCGTACACAGTACAAACATCCTACAGTTTTTTCGACTTGGTTTCAGGGACTGGACCACAATATCTCTCTGACCTTTTGCAAATGTATACTCCCTCAAGACACCTACGTTCTTCATCTGACACACGTCTTTTTAGAATGCCGCGTGTCCTTTGGTGAAAGGCCTTTTTCCCACTCAGGATCGAAAATTTTGAAAAGTCTGCCTGTCTACATACGCCATATGGATTCAAATATTTCATTCCCCATGCCCTCAAGACATATACTTTTCAGGGAGTAGTGTATTTTGTCCTGCGCCTCGAGCTCATTTTGAGATTAGGCGCATTATAAATATTCTTTATTATTACCTAGACATGTCCAACTACTTAGCATGGTATGTCATATCAACGTCGTAATTTGCCCATGCCATAATTCAATGAAATATACAGAAAGATTGTAGAAATAATCCTTGAATAAGGGAGCAGGAAGGGGTCAAGATTCCATATAATGTCTCTCATTACTGAATAGTTGTACTTGCCGCAGTTGTAGTTACTTTGATCGTTAAGGTATACATGCGCCTTGGGAATAGATATTTGGACCCTCCAACTTTTCTAATTCTCTTCTGATCTACCCCTTGTGGGGGTTCATTTTAAAGCTGTTGGTATGATAAAAAAATTCCCGTCAAAAGTAACATTAATTTCCTCCTAAAGTCAACACGGGGATGGTGGCCATTTTCAATGTCAAATATCGGTAAATCGTCTATAAATTGTTTCTCCAGTACCAAAATTTGCATGGTGACCCCAGATTTTTATTCTTGACTTTGAAGAGAATTGGCAAAAGATTCCTTGAGGAAAGTTTGAACAAACAGTTTAAGTCTTTCAAGTTCGAGGCGCATTCTACCTTAGATATCGGGATGTTTTAAAACACGGCGCCAGGAGTAATGTCAGGAATTTATTTTCTAGTCGACAGCTCGAGTCTCCGGCTCAGGTCTGCGGCCTAAAGACAGTGTGTCGTGGTGCAGTTTATCTTGTCACGCTAGTTCTACCTATCTATGCTGAGAGAAATAATCTACGTTACAGAATCAAAATCATCGTAGACATACTGAAGAGCAATCAACGTAAACAGGTCAACTTCGCAAAACCTGATAATCAAAAACAGAATCATACTTACTTGATGGATGAACTTCGACTCTTATCTCACATCACCAATATTGATATGAATGACAAGATACTGTAAAAGGCGATCACATTAGGTCATATACTCAAACGAGGTCGGTTCAAAGGTACGCCGACGGTGCGTAACATTTAGCCAGGAATGTGTTTACACATAAGCTCGAAAAATGTCGCCCTTCCTTACTCTTGCGGTGGCTGTCCACCCATAATACCTCAACACTTAGCCGTTAAGATTATAAACTGTGCGGTATGTCCATCTCAAGACTAGCGTCTTCACAGAGTCTCCAATGTATTTGAAGCTGAAGCTGAAGCCGGCTTTGATAATAATTAACTATGCAGCTACTGTTATCGCATTAAAGTGGGAATATTTACTCAAAACGAGCCAGTTGAAGGGCACTCTAGTCCGCAAGGTACGTTCTTTATGCCTGACATCGATCGCGTGATATTGAGCGGATGTAGATATGCCGTGTTGAAAGGCGGTGATATCTCTGCCCTGATATTCTTTGTCAAACCCAATGAGTCAGCAATTACTAGTTGTGTTTTATAGCATGAAATGAGCACAGACGAAGGAAGAGACTTATTAGCAATAGTTTACTTATATGCCAGTGTAGCAACCCTATCATCGAGCCATAGTTTCTCCTATCGTCTACCGTTCTATGTTTGATTTGCATCATTTTGCTGTCATAAGGGTGCTGTAATCAAAATATGAATTCATAACGTTTTGAAGGGATTAAAAGAAAGTACACTGACAGTTGACAATGTAGCCTTATCTGCGCAGAGTGAGGGCAGTGTTGTGAAACCCTGCACTTGAGTGTCGTCCAACATGGCGGGGCACCATTTATAGCAAATCTAATCAAGGTTGAGCTTGGTGAGAAATGTTGTCCTTGAAGTAAGAAAAATTTTCATCATCTTAATTTTTCGAACAATTTATTATTCCTCATAGAGTTAACACAGGGATGGCAGCCATTTTTGAATTTCAATTGTTGGTGAGTGTTAGGTAACTTGTTTCTCACCAAACATGGTGACCCCTACTTTATGTTATTGATTTTGTCATAGAAAGTTTGAAGCTCTCATTGAGGAACGTTCGAGGTGCATACTACCTAATTGTAATGCGCAAGTAATACACTAGTATACACGTTTTCATTGAGTTTCATGCCTTAAGATAGTATTCGCCCCGAAACTGAAAGATATAAAACATTTTTCTAAAACTTTCGTCAAGAATAATTTCAACCATACACTTACTAAATCAAGTATCCGAAGAGAAACAAAGAGCTGGAAAGTATTGTCAAAATATAAGTCCCCATATCTATCCCAGAGGGGAGTGTATTCTATCTTAAATGTAAGCTGACAACGGGCCGTGTAGGAGACAAACACGTGGATACCAGATGAGAAATTCAATTAATTAAGTCCTTCATTGGTGTTCACATGAATGTTGCTTGCCAACATTTAAATGGACTGTACTGCTTCAGTGCTCGTTTAAGGATTGCTTCGTGAGAGAAGTAACGTAGTATAAGAGCACTGCGGCGGCGCTTTCTGAAACTTACCCAAAGATACTGAAGTGTACCGTCGATAATTATGAAGCACCAATACATTTTGTCTGTTGGCCTGAATGGTTCTTGGCGAACACAGAGAAGAAATGGAACCTCTTCTAAGGGACTGGTCAGAAATTATATGTTTTCGCGCAAGCATGTTTAAAGGGTCATGACATTTCATTCATGCCTCCGAGGGTCCTCTTCTTTTGCGCAACTATCGCAACTATAAGAAGATAAGATGTGGCCAATGCTGTGCTTCTCCAGAAAGTATCAAATCATTATACAGTGGAATCTATTGGGCAAACTGTAAACAATTTTCCCCGCAAAACAAGCTACATCTATACATTTATATATGTTTGATAATTTATGTAAATGTACTTAGCTTGAAATAAAAAGTATATGTGTGTACAAGAAATTTGATTTTTGAATTCTATCAAAAATGTTGATTCACTATACACAGTAAAATATGAGAAAACTATGAAAAGTTTTTCCTACTATAAAACAAGCAATATCTGTGCATTTATAGATAAATATATATCCATATTTATAGATAATTGATAAAAATGCACTTGGTAAGAACAGGATGGTTACAAGTATGTATGGGTACAAGAAATTGGAATTTGGAATTTCACCAAAAATGTTGATACACTATACTGAAAGACTGTGAGAAAACTGTGAATAATTTTTTAATACAAAACTAGCAATATTTGTGCATTTATGGACGTTTTGATAATTAGTATTAATGTTCTTGATTAGGCTAGGGTGGTTACAAGTGCATATGTGTGCAAGAAATTTGATATTGGAATTTCACCGAAATGTTGATTGATGTACATTTTAATCTATGAGGAAACTATGAATATTTTTCCAATACAAACTAACTAAATCTGTGTATTTATAGGCACTTGATAATTGATATTATATTGAACGTACTTGATTAGACCAGGGTGGTTACAAGTGCATGTGTGAGCCAGAAATTAATTAAACCAGGGTGGTTACAAGTGCAAGTGTGTGCAAGAATTTGATTTCGGATTTGACCGAAATGTTGATTCACTATACATTGTAGTCTTTGAGGAAACCATGAATACTTTTTTACAATACAAACCTGGCTAATTCTGTGCTTTTATAAATGTTTGACACTTGATATAAATGTACCTGATGAGAATGGGGTGTTTGAAAAAGCAGATCTGAGCAGCAAACGTGACACTGGAATTTCATCAGAGCGATTATTGAGAAATTTGAGAAAGTTCAAAGGTCAAATGAGAAAGTATATGTCAAGTAAGATATTATTGATATGGACTGTGACACGCAGGGGGAGAGTCACTGTTTTTGCGCATTAAAATTTGGGAGGGTCATTCTTTTTCTCGCAAACAATTTTAAAGGGTCACTATTTTTCGCGTAGCGTCATTCTGGAAAACACCGGCCCTCCCCTGTAATTTCTATCCAGTCCCTAACACTACAATTAAGTATAGGTAGAATCGAGAGATATGGAAATATCAATGATTGGACTTAATTTGTCAGTTCATGAAGAATTACCGCAAAATTTTACCAAGCTAACCGTCACCGACAAAAAAGACTGCGAATTAGTCTTGTTGTAAAACTGGTCCATGCAAAATGGAATGCTTCTGGCCTCGAAAACAAAAGCCTTAAACTTTTGCTCAAATTTTCCCCAAGGAATCTTTCAACCTTCACTTTCAAAATCACGAATAATAATCAGGGGTAATCTTACAAATTTTGGTACTAGAAAAACAAATTAACCGAGATTATCGATATTTCGAATTTTAAAATTGCCACAATCTCTGTGTTAAAAAAACTAAGACATTGAAAGTTTTCTTACACCAAGGGCTTCAAAATGAGCCCCCACAAGTGGTACATCAGAAAAGAATTGTGAAACTTAAAGAATCCGAATATCTGCCCCAGAGATAATCCGGAATCTTGTTGCCCTTTTATATTTGATTATTGCTGGAAAGCTAGACAAAGGTTTGAATGTGACAAGCTTTGCGGCCCCTTTTACACAACATTTCGAGCTGTGGTGGCGCTGTGACGAAACATATAGCTCCAACACAACTTGTCAGACTCTGCGGGAAACTAAAAATGCTGAAAAATAAGATAATTATTCCACTACCGTGGTTTGGCTCACGCCAAATGCTAGTTATAGCCATTTGGTACATGTGTTCTGGGAATTTGCATGAGCTTACATTTAAGACAAACGTGCATGAATCAGAAAGTAAGGAATATCGAAAGAATATCTAAGCTGGATGATGTAACATTATAGACATATGCTTTTTAAGTTATTGTTTTGTATTAACCATTTTGTCATCAATGAGCCATGGAAATGAATCTTAAATTTCAAAGTTTAACATAATCGTTTTTGTAACGGGGATATCTAAGAAGTTATGATTAGCGGGTGTTTGGAGGAAAGAGATTGGAAACGGTTAAACACTACAACAACCTCGGTCATTTATTCTCTTCACGTTTGTCGTGGTTTCCGGGCCCGCAAAGAAAAATCTGGCACTCAAAGGTTTGAAGGGCCTCTTTTTAATTCCATCTGTTATCAAGAAACTGGGCGGGCTATCTATTTCCGATGCTTTTAAATTGCTTCATTCTGTAATTGTGCCTGCTATATCTGTTATATAGATTTTGAAGTGAAATATGGGGTTATGACTACTTTGATGAGATAGAGCGTATTCAACTGAAATTTTGCAGATATTTACTAAGTGTTAACAGCAATGTTAATTCTAATGCTGTTCTTGGGGAATGCGGAAGATTGCTGTATATTATATATATATATATATATATATATATATATATATATATATATATATATATATATATATGTGTGTGTGTGTGTGTGTGTGTGTGTGTGTGTGTGTGTGTGTGTGCTTTTTATATAAAGGTAAAGCTGAACAACTCCTTCCAACACTTTTATACAATAAAGATCCAAATTACATTGCACGATAAATTAATACACTTTCATAAAAAGGTGCGTGTATGTCTGTGATGAATACATCATCCCTAGGTATTGCTCACTCAGACCGTAGTCATCAGAGCCGGCCACGTTAAGCTTGGTGGAATACCGCTACCATGTGATCAGACAGCCGTGTCTCCGATGACGTCACACTAATTCGGAATACTGGGAAATGTATATATATATATATATATATATATATATATATATATATATATATATATATATATATATATATATATATATATATATATCCCAGTGTTCCGAATTAGTGTGACGTCATCGGAGACATGGCTGTCTGATCACATTGTGGCGATATTCCACCAAGCTTAACGTGGCCGGCTCCGATGACTACGGTCTGAGTGAGCAATACTTAGGGATGATGTATTCATCACAGACATGCACGCACCTTTTTATGCAAGTGTATTAATTAAACGTGCAATGTAATTTGGATCTTTATTGTATAAAAGTGTTGGAAGGAGTTGTTCAGCTTTACCTTGTACTACTGTACAAGTGTACCTGCCCTGACTGCACTCTCCAAGTCGAGGGTAGTATTTGAAACAGTTTCTCTGTAGGATATTCTCCCCAGCTTTGAATAGACATAGCCATCGTCAAGGACAGATGAAAGGACAAGGATTAAAATCGTAAGCTGCAGCAATTTAAGGAACTTTTAAGGGAGCTAACAATTGTAATACCTTATTCAACTTGAAAATTCAAAATATGTCTAATAGATATTCGGAATTTAAAATGGTTAATAGGCCAATTATTACAATAATTACTGCTGACTTCGGGTTCAATTCGTCGTCACAGTTCAGTAATGTGTATAATACGGCTGAAGTCAATATGATGTCAGTTCGTGTCGATTAGAAACAGTCCCCTCGTATCCGTTAATAAGTCTGCGCCAGCGCCTACAGCACGATTCACTCTATACATATTTCAGTCCTCGAAAGCACAGCACATGCAGGGGATAAGTCGAAGGAGGCAGGTGGTTTTTCCACCAACGCTCCAACGCATCAGTTTTGACACACCTATGCCGTTTTCATTTGGACTGGCATAATGCATATCAATTTGTTATTGCGAAAGTATTCAATGTGGCAACTTTGTTTCTTTTAAAATGGCACACACACACACACACACACATACACGCGCGCGCACGGGAGGGGGGTCCTTTTTCTTGCCTGAAATATTTTGAGCTACGATGATAGGCCAGAATGCAACAACGTATAATGTATTTGTACTCAGAGAAATATTAAGCAAAGCAAAACAAACGGGCAAATTGACAACCAATCTAGGAATCAATCAATATGTTTATTGTTTGGTTAGTTATTTTCATACAGTGAATTCTGAATCACGTGAGCCTCCTGTTGCTACAAAATGTCCCTTGTAAATTCTGAAGTTTATTTTAGCGATTAAATTCACACATAAAAACAGAAATATATTAGGTGGAAAGCTCCATAAGCTATAATTTTGATGTAATTTCATTATTTTTGTTCTATCAGTAAAAGGCAAAGTCTAGCTTGCCCTCTCATGAAGTCATGTCGAAGGAGTCAGTGTTGAGCTTGATAAGATATCCCTTATGTATGCAATATCATACGATAATATATTAACGACTGTCAACAATGGTATTACGTATTGTACACACTGCATCGTATTTGAGAGGCTAACACTTTGTCTTTCAAAATTCTTCAATGCTCAGAGTACCGGTAGACTAGACTTCTGTTAATTGAACAGTAATAATGAAGACCCTCTCCAAAATTTCATATATTGTTTCTATTTAATTGTTGTAAAGAATATACATATGAACTGCTTATACACATCATCATCTGTGTCACCCTCAAAAACCAGAAATTGTAAAAAACCAAACGAACTCATAACTTCAAAAGCATATTGTTTCGTAAGATAATGTAAGATGTACATCGGTTCCTTGAGAAATCAAAGTAATTGACAGATCTTGGGTAATGTAGCTTGTTTTACAATATAATAGATTATAAACGAAATGAAGACACGAATATATAGCATATATGTTGGAGTTCAAAACATTGGTTTTGCGCAACCTTCACCGTTTAAATGTAATTCAGTTTGGTGTGTTTCGTGTTGTAATACGAACTAATAATGGTTTTGGAAGTTTTACGATAGACCCTTGATGATCTATATTTTTACCTACAAAAGGTTACATTCCCAGACAAAAAGATCGTGCTGTGAGTGTTGAGGGTATTTAAAATAAAAACACAATTTGTGTTTTGTTGAAAACGTTAATACTGTTTTGCCAATATCGGTTGAAATTCAATAAGACACGAGATACTACTTAATGCTTGTCATCAGATTCTTTGAACGTTACTAAAAGTTCTCATAGAACTTCCAAGCTGAGGTCGTTGAGTATACACAAACAAACATACAAGAGTTTATGCAAAGAAGTTACAGGCTCAGTGATCTGAGCGATGCGGTTTCAAGGTTTGTCATTCACATCTCTTTCATCATTCCCATCATATCGATGGTCATCGGTTTACAGTGACCGTCGTACTCGCTACCGTCTCCCAGTAGCTTGGTCTCCTCAGGCGAGAGTGGTGTGAAGATGCTTTTGAACACCTCTGGCGAAGCGATGAACTGTTCGTTGAACGTTTCCTCTGACAGTTTCAGCTGAGAAAAGTGAAAACAAAAGAGTTAACAAAGTGAAAAGAGGGTGCCTTCTCTTAACTTTAATTTTCAACTTCTTCATAGTCGTAGAGGTCTATCTTTTGTTGGTTTTGTTTTCTGAATCAAAACACTTTTGCGCATTCTTTTCCCTGAATTGTGTAGAAGTACAACCTGTTAGCGTCGCCAACACAATGAATCGTACACAATATCCGATGTCATTGCTGATGAATAAATTCTGGTCCGGACTTAAATTCAGTTTTCAATAACAGCATTGGGTATTCCATACGTTGATAGTGAACCTGGGCATCTGGACAAGATTTATCGTATTTTACGACAGAACAGAAACATTAGAAAACCAATCAGAAGTGACAGTTTCTTGAGCTGTAAGCGTTACATTTCAACAATTCCTTATGTTATATATCACTTACGTGTTTGTTCAAGATATTCTTGACACGGTTTCTCTGTTTGTGAGGGTTGTCCTCCTTGAACTCGGCGCCGTCAAACCGAAGGAGGAGCGATTCCAGCAGGTCTGCCTCGTCCACAAGCTTGCCGTACTGGTAGTAATACACGGTTGGATGCAGGAAGGGACCGCAGTACGGACGTTCGAAGTCCGGAATGTGCACGAAATCATTAGGGTGGTTGCCTATGTCACCAAATCTGCGAGAATGCAAAAAATGGCAAATTTCAAGTTGTTGAATCAGGTGCTATCGACGCAAAAATTGTCTTTTCATAATCGTGTTTATGGTATGGTCAACCAAGGGACAGTTTACTTGTCTTTCCGTGAAAGGGACAGTCCGCGCTGAACCTCTCTTTGTTCACAAATATCAAATTGTAGGTATGCCTAAGATATATTTGTTCAAAGTTCTGTCAAGGTAACATACTCGGTCCCCCCCCCCCCCGAAATTACATGTCAGCTATATATCTTCAAAATCTATGCAATTTAGTCAAGCGAGGTAACACAGTGACGAACAAATATATGAACAAGGACAGTTTTTGACCTTCTAGTCTCTCATTACACTGCACGAGAAGCAAAATTGTTGACCGGTACAAAAGCAGACAAGCTTGATTTAATCCAACAACAATGTACGTTTCCTGGAAAATTCAGTGATATATTGGTTTTATATTTGGAACACCAATGAGTCGGTGGGTGCTGGGGCTAATAAATTAATGCGTGTTCCCGATGACTTCATGATCTACCCAAGTTTAACCTGCTAATCTCTGACATTTTGTGCTTTTATTAAAAATAACGAGCACATTTAGTGAGTTTTGCATTTATACTGTGACAGCTGGCAAAAAGTGGAATACAGTTGACACACACATGCGCGCGCGCGATTTTATTTGGCCCGAATCAATATTCCCGCCAGAATCTGTACGTAACGTAATTACCTGCTGAATCCATACTGCAACACCACTAGGAAGACGTGTTTCTCTTTCTTGAGACGGTCACTGTCGATCACCTGTTGCTTGGGTAGGTCATTTAAATACTCGGCTTTGCTTTTCTTGTCGTCGGGAACAACCAAGATGTCGCACAGGAAGTTGTTCATCTGGTAAATACTGGCAGCAGTGCTCACGCGCTCTGATTGGTTTAGACAGAACACAAGAATTGAAACGTCACATAACATTACTGATGACACAAACTTTCTTTCGTAACATACCCCTTGCATTCAGCAGGGCCCTTTAATGAAAAGACATGTCTTAGCATCTATGATTAAATGGTAAATGTTAAGACGGCATGTAAACTGAGACTCGTATTTTCGATTTTTATGTCAAACGCAAATGAAATAAAAAACCGGCGTCACTGCATCATTTTTGTAAGAATCCTAGAATGCGAAAGAAGCCTATTTCTGCACGCTGATAACTTTAAAGCAGAAACTCTGAGTCTGAGGATCGAGCACATACACGTACACATTTGACTTCCATAGATTTGCGCGAAGTTCAAATAAAAGTGCTTTTTATTTAATCTTTTCGTTTTCACATCTTCAGCTTTTAGATATGTAACATACTTTTAGCCTGTGTACTTGAACTTACCAATAATTGCATTCGCCATACTGGTTAGGTCATGGTCAACTTGGATTCTCGGATACGGCACTTTGTTGTATTTCTCTTGCAGAAGGTGGTACAGAGTCCGCACGTTGTAACGGAATCCATGGATGAACCCGGATGCGGCCTGTCTGTCGATGCTCTGCATTGGTGTACCGATGAAGTACATGTCAGGTACAGAAGTCTCCCACTCAGTGGTCAGGGCTGGGAACTTGCCGTGTTTCACTGTGTCTGTGTGGAATTGAAAGTTATACTCGTTTTCAGTATTTGGCAAATAGTGATAAAGCGTGGGAGCGGGTAGACTGTCAGACAGACAGACAGACAGACAGACAGACAGACAGACAGACAGACAGACAGGTTTTAACACCCAGGTATCCAGGAACAGATAGTGACAGACAATTAGTGAGTGTCGATGTGTCACGCATGTTCATGGAAACAAAGAAAAACAGCCTACAGTTGGAAACAGATGTGGGATAGTCGTGTGAACGAAGGCTAAGCAGTAATACTGACAGCCAAAAAATGAAGCAAGAATTGCCTACACAGATCATGGACAGCAATAAAACGAAAACAAATGTGTCTACCTGGTTTAATTTTGTCAGCATACAAACTCAGGTCGACATAGCGGAAGCCGGTGCAGATGATGACGTTATCGTAATAGGCAGTCAGCCTGATACGACCTGGCGGGTTCCAGTGGGCCACCAAATCTTCGATCTCGACGGCCAGTTTGCCGTTCTCAGCCTTGCTAACGGACTTGATCTTGAAGGCCTGGTAGGCATGCAACGACTTCAGTTGGTACATGTCGAGCACGTTGTTGTTGACGGCCCGTAGATCACCTGTAAATGAAGGGGGGTGGTCAAAACCGAAGTCATGTCGCTGGTCAAGTTATCGCTGGAGGGAGTATTCATTCCTTTGTAAAATATTCACTTGAACGCGAATCGGTTTGTTTGGGCGAAGATCAAACTTAATGATCTAATTACAGAACGTTTGCACATGTCATTTCGAATGAGACATCTGATGGTACACACGTGCGTACTACACTCATTATCCAATCTCCGCAACAATTTTTCTCCTTTTGGATTGTCGTCGCTGTCTTAATCACAGTGAGTACAGCAATCTATGGTTAATTCGTTGTAGGTCATGCTCAAGGTCAGGAAGTTACCTGCCATGATCGTCATGATAGAAGAAAGCTACAACATGTGATTCAGTTCACTAATAATTAGGAAGGCATGATGCATTACATACTTACAGGAAAGTCATGTAAATTAAATTAGTATATTGTTCACAAGTAACATGATTATACAGACGTTATAGGGTAGTACCTATAGAAACACTACATGGCTTGTAACTACCGTACGCCAGCATAGAGGGCCGCTAATATAAATTCTGTGCGCTACTGTCCATCACTTTCAAGGAACGCAATGCGTTTATGATTGTCTCATCCAAAGGCACTCATTTTGGGCTTCGACTCACATACCCGGGGGTGTACTCCTATAGAAAATTTTTTACGGGGATGTGTTGGCCGAAGGGGTCGATTTTTCATCCGGAAAAAACCCTACGCATGAGTCGATAAGAAAGCGAATGTCCCATGCTTTAAAAAAAACCTTCTCATGAAATAGAATAAAGATGTAAATCTCTCTATTTGCAATAACAATTGGTCATATTTTTGGAATATGTTGGTAGATGTTTTCAATTTGGGCGACACATCCCCCGTATGAAAATATTGGGAGTACACCCCCTGGCTCTCATGCTTTGTTGAGTGTGCGATAGAGCATGGGAGCCGAAGTTCATAGCGCCTGTGATCTCATCTGGTGTTTTCTTTTTTCTCTTGCATTTTACTTACCAACGAAGTGTGTGTCCCATGCATATTTGATTTTCTTCTCTCCAAAGATGTGAATAAGAGCAGCATGCCCGGCAAGGTGGTCGGCGACCTCAAAGGCACTATTTCCCCGCCCAAGAATACACACTAATTTGCCAGCGTATGCTTCTTGGTCGATATTATGCTGACTGTAGGTGTCACAGAGTTCGACTCCCTTAATGTCCGTTGGAAGTTTGTCACCCAAAGCTCCAGTGCCGATTATGAGTACCTTACACGTGAAAACCCTGCCGTCCTTGGCCGTCAGCTTGAACTTCCCGTTATTCGGCTCCCTGTCGATGTTCAGGATCCTGGTGTTGAACGAGATGTTGAGTTCGTATCTGGTGACGAAGTCCTCCAGGTAGCGGACCAGGGCGTCGGCGGGCGGGAAGAGCTCCTTCGAATAGTACTTGAAGAGCAGAGTCGGGTCGTCGCACAGCAGCGAGTTCCAGTCGTGCCTCATGTTGTACTCGAACTCGGGGAAAGGATTGAAGCGCTTGTTGATGGAGATCAGGGTGCGGTGGCGGGGCTGCGTGCGGAAGAAGGAGCCGGCTCTGTCGGCCGCGTCCACCACCAAATAATCTCGCTTGTCTTTTTCCATTTGGTAGGCCATCTGTAAGCCAGAAGGGCCGGCGCCCACGATGATAAATTCATAGTGTTCTGAAAGAAAAAAGAGTGAAAAATAAAACCTGATAATTGTATGCTTCCTCTCTCAGCTCTTCAAATGTTAATCCACGGTCGGCCATTATTCGGATTTCCATAGTTTACACCCACTGAGGGACTGTGTTACAACCAAGGCCGATCACGAGAACTCTAATCCTCTTTTTTGTTTGTTTTGTTTGTTTGTTTGTTTGTCTTCTGCCTGCCTGTCTGTCTGTTATTTGTTTGTTTGTTTGTTTGTTTGTTTGTTCAAAGAGTATTACTTTATTGCCTACACTGTAAAAATAGCGGACGCTAGACGCGTCTTTACGCGTTCAAAATGTACATGTCGGTGTTCAAATTTGAACGGCTAGTGTTCATATTGTTAACACTAGTGTTCATATTATTAACAATGATGTTCTAAACCTGAACACGTAGTGTTAGCAACTATCTCCTTCAAGTGTTCAAAAACTCAGCATCACAGAAATTTTACAATACTGTGAAACAATTAACAATCTTTTGTGTTTTTTACTTTACAATGGCTATATTAACTTTACTACTGCCTCGCTGTCCGGCATACGTACACGGATTTCGGTGTAACGAATTTCACAATAAGTGGAAAATATTTCCGGTCTACAATTGCTGAAAGCATGTTTTTTTCTAAAAAAGGAAGTATAAAAAATAATTTTACACGTTTATTATGGATTGAAATTTTGAAATTTTGAAAGAAAATCAAAAAACCACCATGGACGCTTTAATTTTAACGTCGGCGTGCAAGAGGCGTTCTACTTCTTACACTTGGTGTTCAAGTTTGGTGCCTTTTCTTATCCCATGATGCATCAAAACGGAAGTTGCGACATGTTTCTTGTAAGCGCACGCTGAAGTCATGATCGTGCGAAAGCAAGACCAGAAAGGGTAAGTTTTCTCTCCAAAATATTAAAAGGTATTGGATTTTGAAGCATCTGTATTATTATCCTTCGAAATTAATTGTATTGTACTTTGAAAAAGCTTAACTACGTGAAGAAACCTTTATTTCTTTCAGTGGCTGGTGGACCATACACTAGCTGTGAATACGCAGCAGTGTTTTGGGCCATGGGGTATCGATCGCACTCGGGTCAAGGGTCATCACTGGAGCGATGACCCTTGACCCGAGCGCGATCGATATGCCACATTACCGCTGCGTAATCACAGCTAACACATGTCTTTTAGTAACCACAGTCGCATGTAAATTTTTAGTTAAACATGGAAGAATATTGTTTTAGCATATGAGAGTTGGCTTTGCTTTTACTTTTCATCAGTTGATGACACGAAGAAGCCAATATTTTGTAACATTGACGAAAAGAGGCACTGTATAAAAAAGTCACCCTCTTTCCTTAACCTACTAAGGCCAAATTGTCTTTCATTTGAAGTCTCATGTCGCCATATTATCTATTGTTGCATTATTTTCAGGATGTGAAAAGTGAAATCCATGAGTGAAATCCAAGAGTTATTACAGAAGCTATTGGTACAGAAATTGAAGAATATGAGTGTACAGATAGCTGTCTGGAAACAAGCTTTAGAACCTCAGTTCATCTCTGATGTAGATTTGAACTTTCGAGGGTTAGTAACTGAATTGATAAGTTTCTGTATTTTTGTTCTGAATTTATCTGAGCTATGTCCAGAACGCTATGATTAACTAAATGTTACTGGAGAATAAGCTTTCAAATACTTGTAGTCGCCCTTATCAGATGCAATGGTGGAATGAAGAATTAAAGCAGAAAGCCACAGAAAATTCACAGTGAAAAATGTACACTCTAAATTTCGGAATTTTCTGAAATTTCCACTCTGAATTTTCTGTCGCTTTCTGCTTCAAATCTTCATTGCACCCTGGCATCTGATGAAGGAGACTTCACGTCTTTGAAGGCTTATGCCAGTAACATTTAGTTGATCATAGCCTGCTACCAAATCTTTGATTATTTTACATTTTAGATCAAGAAATCTTTTGTTAACGGTTTGTTACTGATTTTAGCTTTGCTGTTAAGGACGTAGACCTAATATCATAGGTGAATGTGTGGCATCATCCTCAAATGTTTACATCCCAAGCGTTTTCTTCAAAACGGCCAGTACGATTCATTTAATATTTGGAGTACAGGTTTCCGGGGATTTCCTAATCATATATCTACAAGTTATGATGAAATACACAAAATTGTATTTTTGAGACATTAAAGACATTTCAGACATTTTTAAGACATAAGGAATTATCAAAATGTGATATATTCAAGTAAGCCAAATTTTTAGCTTTTTCAAACAGATGTTTTCGTACGTTTTTGCAAGTATGAACATATAACGTAATCCACAATAAATAAAACCTGTTTTGTCACTACTTTGTTCATATTGTTTGAAAACGATCTACAGTGTTTATGGGGATTTTCTTTTGTTTATGTTTTGATAGGAAGGTGTTAATTAGCGTTGGTGTTTTCCTCTGACAAACTTTACAAAGTGGCCACTTTGTAAAGTTTGTCAGAGGAAAACACCAACGGTGTTTATGTGCCCAATTGACACTAAATAATTGTATTTTACTAAAGGAATTTTTGTGTATTTTTAAATAAAATAATTTTACTGAATATAAGTGGTCTGTTTTGTTATTTCCAGGCTTGAACACCCCATGAACGCGCAAAATTAAAGGTGTTCAACAAGTGCATATCATGTGTTCTAACCTTTAACACACTTATCGTTGAACGGCGTCCATGCGTTCAAAAAGTGTTACAGCCCTTTGAACGCGTAAATGCGTTCAATTTTTTGAACGCATTTCATGTGCAACGTATGTTCAGATATGGAACACATGGTGTTCAATATAATGCCTGATGAACACGAAGTGTTCAAAATCTGCACACGTGTGTTAAAAATTGAACATTGGTTGAATACATAGTGTTAAATTTCTGAACGTCTAGACGCGTTCAAAAAGTGTTACAAAAAGGCGTTCAATTTTGGTGTTCTATCCTTTAACACTTAACTTTACAGTGTAGAATCCAACTGTGCATTTTACGTAGGGTACTATGAACCTATAGGTGGCTTGAGAGTTTTTCTTGTCTCTCACAAAGACTTCAGTCTACGTACAGTGTGCCAACTAGACTCTTCTGGTCATTTAATATCTAACCCTGTGTACTAGCCTCATCGAGTTTTTTAACACGCGCTTTCTTACTCAATATGAGCACTGTTTGCCCGCTGTTGTGCCTGCCAGTGGGTCCATGTATTCTGACACATAGTATACAGCAGAACATGGAAAGTGCATTTGTTTTAATAAACCCCTGATTTTTTGCGTTTATTGTACGCGGACAACTATCATACGTGTGTCAAAAGAGAAACTGAAATCACAGTTCCCGTCGCCAATAGACCTGATCACATTCACCAGAAGCACGGGAGCGTCCAGATCACGTCGATGACACCAGACTCTGACCCTGAGAGCTGACAGCATACACATGATACAAGTTCGCTTGAAAGAAAGACTCCGTCTTAAGGACTATAGTCGCGGTTTGCTGTCACACTGTCACAAGGGCTGTCAGTACGTGTCAGCCTTCAGGCATAGCGGTGGTAGGGTACACGAAAATGATCCGTCTTGATGAAGCAAAAAACAAACAAACAAACAAACAAACAAACAAAGAGAGAAGTGCTGACTGGAACTGAGGGGGCATGCCAGCACGCAAAAATCACATTCCTAAGATAGGCGTGATCTCTTAAAACAGAGCAAACATTTACGCCAGTACGCATATTTGAGCTGGACAAATATTTTCAGGAATACGAAATCGATTTGTAATTTCAAAAGGGAAAAAGCGCAAGTTGCAACACAATTGGAGCACACATAACACAACGCCTGGAGCAGCAAATTGACTCTGAAGAAGGGATGCTCCACAGGTTTCTACGATTAATCGTCTTTTTGCGTGGCTGGAACAATGGTTGTGAGAACAATAATGACAGTCAAACCGTTTTTGTTGAATTGAAATTGGCCAATGTGGATGACGAATATAGCCACATTAGGCTGAATCTGACTGAATGGTTACAGATATTCACATAGCTAAGCTTATGCATGTCATAGCTATAGATGTCTGTTCATTTTTGCTGCCTCTGTCTTTGTACTGATATTTTGGGATCGTCTTTCGAATGCTGATACCACCGGGGATTTGGTCACTTTCGCTTCGGTGTAGCAAACTTGGGAGGGACCCGTTTCAGAAACTCGAATACAAAACCGTAAAAAGACACATCCGACTTCGATTATGATAGCCGGCCCCCATCAAATTATACTCTTTTCATAGCACGCCCTCACATTAGCCATGCGAAAGACTGCTAACCGGATGAATTTTTTGAAGTCTTTGATTAAATTTTAAGGAATCTAAACTGTGCCAGTACGCCAGTGTTGTTAACTTGCAAGGTACGCGCTAACAGAGACCGTACTAATTGATAATCTATGGTGCTACGGTGTCCCGTATAATTGATAATCTATGGTGCTACGGTGTCCCGTACTAATTGATAATCTATGGTGCTACGGTGTCCCGTACTAATTGATAATCTATGGTGCTACGGTGTCAACTAACTCCAGACTATACTGTAAATTACGAGTTCGTCAGCCTCTTGAACTGTATTGTGTTGCAGTTATCCAGGTAGTAGTCATTGAAAATGCACAGCGTCTTCAAAAGATAAAGTGGGTGCAAGTACGCCATGAAAAGGGAAAAAGCTGTAAAAACATTCGCGAATGCTCTCCTTGTCACTGGATTCACTTTTGCATGAACTTTGAGAACGGAGGGGGAGGGATAATTTAAGAAACTTGATCAAAGAAAAAAATTACTACTCTAAGTTGGGTTGAATAAAGGGTCTAAACTATTCTTATCCGACAGCATTTACTTCAACTGAAGCACGCCCTCATTTTTGCTACGGTAAAGACGTGCCACCGCTGACCGGATGAAATGTTAATGGGTTTTCGGTAAAAGTATGGCTATTCTAACCGTATTTTGAAACTCAGACTGTGTCTGACCATTGTTTAAAAATTTCCAGTTTTTATGGCTTCTGAATAGTAAAAGACACCTGACATGTGAACAATGTAACCAGGGTCATTAAAGTGCCTTGGTCTTTAAAACGTAACCATGTCTGGCCCGAGCCAATTGTAGAACAACAATTTTCCTCGTGTTCCGTCTGGCACTATGACAGTATAAAGCCGACAATGTTTGGTATGTCCGGTACCCTTGTACATCCTAAGCTATGGTTAAACCAGGGATTTTTATCAGTTGTGTTGAGATGTTTCCGCCATTTCAACTCTTCCATTGACTTGACATGCATAACATACATGTGGGCGTCTTCAGGGTTTCTAGAACGTGAGTGTTTTGCAAGTTGTGTTGATACCTGTGCCAGTTCTAGTACGACCAAGTTGTTAAACTGCCAACATGAAAGATAATTTACAAGCTCGTAAAGAGTAGTTTTAATCAATTGTCTCTGGAAGTACATTGGTCAGCACTTCTGTGCCGTAAATTAAGTGTTTGCCAGCTTCTTGAACTATTGTGGTGCGCATATCAAGGTAATTGAAGATGCACGGCGCCTTCAAAAGATAATTTTAGACGGCGCAGGTACGCGTAAAAATGCTCGTTTCCGTCATGGGGGACTACATTTTTGCATGTCCGTTGTTCACAACTTGGGACAGTTTGAGAAATTCAATCAAACAAGAAAAAACGACTGCCACTTTCCGACCGATTTAAATAAACAGTTCCTGAACTTTTCGCCTATCCTCACTTACGGGAGCTGTGGCTCATCATGTAGCACGCCCTCACAGTGGCCATGGGGAAAGATATGCACGAGCAACCTGACCGGATGAAAAGTAACGGGGTCTTTGGTTGAAGTTTTATTTAATGGGTTTCTCTCTTTGATCCTACTTAAACCGAGTCTCGACATCGTCCAGACATATCCAGGATTTTCATCCCGTCTGAAATATTAACAGTAGCGGTATCAGACAAGCGAGCTACTCGGTGACCAAGGTCCGTCTGTGTGTCCTAAGTTATGATTGCAACTGGCATCATTTTTGTTGAGAACTGTATCACCGCGTCGGTATTGCTACGCTAAGTACACTATATGTGTTGAAAGTAACTTGAATTTGTTTCAAGTTCTGCTGATAACTGTGCCGGTACGCCAGTACTTATAATTTGAAGGATTCGTGCTGACGTAATGATTAGTAGCGTGTTCGTAAAGAGTGGCATTACGGTCAACAAGACCACTTTAACGCTTTGTCATTCTAGGTACGGTGCACTTCTCTACGTTATAAATTACTTGTACGCTACCCTCTTGAATTTTTGTGTGGCATTTGTCCAGGTAATACGAATTGCATGGCGACTCCGAAACTTAAGTTAGACACGTAGGCACGCATTTAAATACGTTCTTCTGTTGCGTTTGCCTGCTTATACTGTACATTGGCATCTGTTGTTGATTTTATTGTACTTGCGATGTTTTCGTTCTTTACACTTTATAACTTCGTTTATGCCAGCTGTGTTCAGCGCACAATAGAACCTGTTTGCATTGGGATCGATGGATATTAGCAGTAATTACTTAACATGACTTTTCCTATAAATCTCTTTTATCGTTGCGAGAACAACAATACAGCTAGCAAGTTGCTTTTTACATCGAGCATAAAGTGTCCAAAGATAACTCCTATTCATGTTTGTTTTAACTCTACTGGTGAATGTTGTTTTCCACACATTGAGGCAGTAAAACAGCATTTTGGCGACGTTAAGGACGAGCTAAAACAACCTGCACTGCGACGATGACAACTGATCGACTTACAATTTGTCCTATAACGAATGCAAAAGCGTTCTCTCTCTAACGTTTTCGACAAAATTGGTTTTTCATGTGATCAATGGGATAAACACACAGTTGTAGCACTTTTCCAGCTTTAAAGGGTCCCAGCGATAGCTTTTCCTTCACCTTGACCGCGCCGTTGTCACTTACCTTTCATCTTGGCTTGGCGCTGTCTGGTGTCCCACGGAAGACGCTGAGATGTCGTTGGCAAGGTGTGCTTGCGGGCAGAGCAATGTCCCAACTGACAAAGTAGATATCGCCTTCGCCTACTTTATCTCGTCTTTGCATATTTTGCCCTCGCATTGACACACGGGAGCCGTGCCCCTTTTTGATAGACCGGTCACAACCATAGCTTCGGAAGCAGAACGTCGGGTGATTTTTTGTGTTGTCCCACGTGACTACGAGAAAGGTGCAGCGACATCACGCGATTAGTGTATTGCATGCATCGTAGGCAAGTTTTAAAGCACGACTCCAGTTGTACATTGGAAACGGTAGCTCATCCGTCAAGAGCGATACATCAACGAGCTTTAGAGAACCCGTTTTAAAGACTTTCGATTTAGATTATCGAATTTTGAATATATTCGTCAGCAACCCTCTAGAGAAATTGTCCCCACACTGTCGATAAAGCATGTACACTGTTTACAATCATGACTGACTGAGTGCCGAAGGTATATTATTCTTACGTACATTAACTTCACGAAGGTTTTTTTATTTTTTTGACCAGGGTCTGAATATATTGAGCTAAGATTTGATCACACAACATCTTTTTGGTGAAGCTGTGACGGATGTTCCGCACGTGAGCATATTTAACGCAGCAAGCTGTATTTGTTGGTAATTTCTGTGTCCCTGACACACCGCACACACCCTTGGCGACCTGCCTCGACCTTTTGCCAACAAGAACGACAAGCTGTTGTGACTCAGGCGCGATAAATCCTTTTCCAATCAAAGCTAACTCGATCGGCAACATCTGGGAAGTACTTATCGACATCGACCGTTAACTCAAATGCACGGTAACGGGCAAGTTCATAGGAATTTGATGTTTGTAATGTGCTGCTAAGTACACTCTTGTCAGACGTCCAGTCCGAAAATCGACAGTTGGTAAATGTCAAGTGGCCAACAAAGCGAAAAAAATTAGAAGGCGATTTTGTGCAGCGCAAAGGATAAAAATAATGGTCACATCGTGAAATATACTCATACGAGGACATTTTCATATCTCTTTGAACTGAAATATTTGCACTACAGACACTGACGCAAATCGATTGTCTGTACAGGCGTAATGTTACGTATTGCAACGCATATGAATACATATGAAAGAAAAACTTTGGCCTTTTTTGTGTATTTTCTAAATCGTGTGTGCAAAGGCGGCAATCGACAGGTCTCCCAAATGTCTCACGCGGGTGTTAAGTTGTTATATTTTTAGTCGAAAGACCGTGTTAGCAAATGTTTTTATCTGGCCATTGGTGACACTGACCTCTCTCCAGTGCAGGGTCATTACATTTTGGTCTAGCAGTCTTATCACTCGGCGGCACGTGCACAGACCGGCATAAGGAGTGCGCTTGTTGTTGGCGAAGGCCCAGCTTCTGCCACTGTGCCGCACTGAGCGCTGTAAGTTAAAGCCAGGCAGACGTAGCATCATCCCTCGAAACTATCGCCCCTACTATTCTCTAGTTTCCCTTTTTCCTTCATCGCAACTTTGAATATCTATCGTCAATGCATTGGCGTTGCGAAATTTCCCTCCGTTAGCTGCATCTGATTTCAGCAGTATCTCCGTTGGTTTGTTTTGCAATGCAGAGTACAATTTTCTATTTTACTCCCCAAATCATTTTGGAACGCATGGTGCAACAGAGCCTGCATCAGTGGTGCATAACGTTATTGTTATTGTCATTGTTCACAACTTGAACTAAATTAAATCACTGAACAGAATTCATTGTAAACACTGTTATGTAGGTCATTTCCCCCACACTCATCATGACCTGAGTTCAATTAGTCTAGAACATTCCCAAGGTCACTGCCCTTGATGACCTCACAACCTTGAATTCAATTAGTCATGTTTGGAATGTTCTGGAAAGTTGATTAGTTGTGTAAGAGAGATAATTTTAGAACAGTAATTAGCATGTCAATAAAAGTTCTAGATTGTTCTTATATGCCTTTATAAAAGGGACGTGCTCAGCTTCCAGTCAGACTTTTGGGATCGTGTCTCTTGTGTGTTACTAAACTCCAGCAGTAGTCATTCTCAAGACTTTCAAGACCTTCACTGCCAACGCTGGATTTATACTGTGGACTTTGTGCAAATTCAAGCCTGCAAGCCAAAGGACTGTTCATTCATCCGACGACTGTTACAACTCTGAGACTGGAGCTTTGCCGTCCCAGCTGAGATAAGTAGTCTGTACACTTTAAAGCTTGTATCTATCCCTAACTTAGCAATTAGTTTTATTTTCGTAATAAATTTGTTTAAACGTTAACTGCTGAGTTCACCCTTTTGTTCGTTTCTCTGCACGTAACAAATTGGGGGCTTGTCCGGGATACGAATATTTGAGCCGTTTGACAACATTTTGCCAGCCTTTTCAAAACTACTGTACACTGTGAACTCAGCCAAATCCAATCATGGCGGAATTTAAACCAGACGAATTTATGGATGACCTTGATCAGGACACATTTAATTCCCTCAGAAAAGACAACCTCATAGCACTGGCAAATTTCCTTAAAGTAGAAGTTAAAAGATCTATGCGCAAGAGGGAAATACAGTACCGTATTGCCAAACATCTAGTTGATTTAGGCCAATTTGAGGAATCCACCCTGAAAGATTATGAGCCCAAGTCCACCTCTGAACTCAGAAAATTAGAATTAGAAATGCAGACAAATTTGGAGATCAAGAAACTAGAATTACAAATGAGAGAAAAAGAATTACAAATGGAAAAAGAGAGACAGGCAGATTTGGAGCTTAAGAAATTGGAATTAGAAAAGGAAATGAAAGAAAAAGAATTGCAAATGAAGAAAGACAGAAAGAAAAAGAAAGGCAGGAAAGATTAGAAATGGAAGAAAGACAGAGAGAAAAAGAATTGCGATTAGAAGAACAGCGATTACAGGTAGAAATAAAACGTTTAGAGCTTGGACAGTCAGGAAAATTCTTCCCTTCGGACAAGTTTGACATCACTAAGCATTTCAGGTTAGTTCCCCCTTTCCAAGAAAAGGATGTTGACAAATATTTTCTCCATTTTGAGAAAATTGCTCAGAGTCTGAATTGGCCTAAGGAGTCCTGGTCTATGCTTTTGCAGAGTGCTTTGGTGGGTAAAGCCAGAGAAATTTACATTCAGTTGTCAGTAGAGCAGGCTTCAAATTATGATTCTGTGAAGGAATTAATTCTCAAGGGTTATGAGTTGGTGCCTGAAGCGTACCGTCAGAAATTTAGGGATTGTGAGAAGGCGAAAGACCAAACTTATGTTGAATTTGCTCGAACAAAGAACAACTGTTTGATCGCTGGTGTTCTTCTGAAAAGGTCAGTCAGAATTATGACAAATTACGACAACTTGTTTTGATTGAGGAATTTAAAAGGTGCATCCGGAGTGACATCAAGACGTTTATCAATGAACAAAAGGCAGATACATTGGAGGTTGCTGCACGTTTGGCCGATGATTATTCATTGACCCACAAATCTTCCTTTCTCAGCAAACCATCCCAGTCCTTTTCATACAGAAACAATGCAGGTAAATTTAACTCCTCCTTTTCATCCAAGAATTTTTCAAAGGAGAGTAGAAAATCAAATGACAACAGTTCACAGAGTTCAAGTAACACTCCCACATCATCAGATCCCAAGTCTCAATCTCCTTCTGACAAACAGTTTGGTACACTTTCTTGTAATTATTGTAAGAAAGACGGCCATTTAATGTCAGAGTGTTTCAAATTGAAAAGAAAACGTGAAGGTCAAAGTGGTCAAAGTGGATCTAAGCCAACCGGCTTTATTTCTTCATCAACTCAATTAGAGTCTAATAATGTGTGCAACACATTTTCTGAGGTTAAATCCCTCTCATCCCCAATTAATGAGGTCAAGGTCAATTCTTCTCAAGATAGCATTATGGGTATTTTCGAGCCATTTATTCATAATGGTTTTATATCACTTTCTAGTGATTTCTCTTCCGCTACCCCTGTCAAAATTTAAGAGATACCGGGGCTTCCCAGTCTCTTTTGTTGGCAGATACCCTGCCGTTTTCTGAAAAGTCATTTTCAGGTTCTAAAGTTCTTATTAAGGGGGTAGATTGTAATGACTACATTCCTGTTCCTCTCCATAATGTCTATTTGTCTTCGGACTTTGTTTCTGGACCTGTGGCTTTAGGTATTAGGCCTTTTTTGCCTTTTGAAGGGATTCACCTTCTTCTTGGAAACGACCTTGCTGGGGACAAGGTCATTACTAATCCACTTGTGACTGATAATCCTACTTTAGATCAGGATCCAGAGCCAATTGAACAAGAGATACCCGATTTATTTCCTTCATGTGCTATTACTCGAGCCATGTCAAAGAAAACTTCCGAGAATCAAAATACTCTCAAAAATAATGTCACAGATGTTGACTTAAATGACACCTTTCTCAGTCAGGTGTTTGACACGGATCATTCCGTTATCCCTCGTGGATTTGCAACTTCCAGTAAAACTGCTGACCAAAGTCAGACATTTTCTAGATCAAATCTCATTGCAGAACAACACAAAGACCCAGATATTTTGTCTTTGTTTGACAGGGTAGATGATGAAGGTAAAACTTCAGATAGCTCTGTTTCCTATTATACAAAATCTGGTATTCTCATGCGTAAATGGAGACCTCCAGATGTTTTGGTTGATGACGATTGGGCTATAAAACATCAAATTGTGGTTCCAAAGCCCTACCGTGCTGAAATATTGCGCCTGGCCCATGAAACTCCCTGGGCTGGTCATTTAGGAGTCAGGAAAACTTATCATAAAATTCTCAGTCACTTTTATTGGCCTAATCTCAGGCAGGATGTAGCACATTTCTGTAAAACTTGTCACACGTGTCAAATGGTAGGAAAGCAAAATCAGACCATTCCAAAGGCCCCTTTACAGCCAATTCCTGCATTTCAAGAACCATTTAGTAGGATACTAATAGACTGTGTTGGGCCCCTACCAAAAACAAGATCAGGAAATGAGTACATGCTGACAATAATGTGTACATCAACTCGGTTCCCAGAAGCCATACCACTGAGAAATATAAAGACAAAGACTATAGTGAAAGCTTTAGTCAAATTTTTCACTTTATTTGGCCTCCCTAAATGTGTCCAGTCCGATCAAGGCTCCAACTTTATGTCTGGTATTTTTCAACAAGTAATGGATCAGCTAGGCATTAAACAGTACAGGTCATCCGCCTATCATCCAGAAAGTCAGGGTGCTCTTGAGCGATTTCATCAAACTTTGAAAAACATGATTAGGACCTACTGTTTTGACACAGAGAAGCAGTGGGATGAAGGAATTCATTTTTGCTCTTTGCTGTTAGAGAGTCAATTCAGGAGTCTCTTGGTTTTAGCCCATTTGAGCTTGTATTTGGACATACAGTCCGTGGCCCACTTAAGCTCGTTAAAGAGAAATTCCTATCAGACGATGATGATTGTCTGAATATTTTGCAATATGTCTCAGATTTTCGTACAAAACTCTCTAAAGCATGTGAATTAGCCAGAGAAAATCTTGAGTCATCTCAGCAGTCAATGAAAACCAAATATGATAAAAACACCTCAAAACGGAAGTTTGAACCAGGTCAAAAAGTTCTTGTTCTACTTCCAGTTCCTGGCAAACCACTCCATGCTCGTTACTTTGGGCCATACCTAATTGATAAGAAATTGAGTGATTTAAATTACATCATAATAACACCTGACAGGCGAAAACAAAAACAGCTATGTCACATAAATATGCTTAAGCCATATTTGGATAGGGATAATCCTACTATACTCAGCCTGTCAGTGCAGTCAGTTCAAACCATTATGAAGATAGTGATACTGAAACTGACTTGAGTGAAAATACTCTAAACTCAAAGCTGGGCTCGGTCAAGCTTCAGAACTCAGAAATCCTGGAGAAGCTGGAGTCTACAAAGTTGGCACACCTCCAGCCAGAACAACAACAACAGGTGAAAGAACTGCTCCACGAATATAAACACGTATTTCAAGATGTTCCAACGAGGACAAACGTCATCTATCACGACGTTGATGTTGGGGACAGTAAGCCTGTAAAACAACATCCATACAGACTGAATCCAACAAAAGCGAAATATCTCCAGGAAGAAGTCAAATACCTGCTGGACAATGACTTTATTGAACCCAGTAAAAGTAACTGGAGTTCGCCGTGCATACTTGTTCCCAAATCAGATCACAGTTATCGTATGTGCACGACTTTAGGAAGGTCAACACTTTAACAAAGACAGACACTTTCCCAATCCCGAGGATTGATGACTGCATCGACCGAGTGGGAAAAGCCAAGTATGTGACAAAATTTGACCTACTGAAGGGATTTTGGCAAGTCCCTCTGACGGATCGTGCTCGTGAAATATCCGCCTTTGTTACACCAGACGGATTGTTCCAGTACAAGGTGATGCCATTCGGAATGAAGAACTCTCCGGCAACGTTCCAACGGATGATCAACGACGTCATATCCGGGCTAGACGGATGTGCAGCTTACGTTGACGACGTCGTCCTGTATAGTGACACCTGGGAGGAACACATCAAGCTCATGCGGAAGTTCTTTGAGAGACTGAGCAAAGCAATGTTGACTGTCAACCTTGCCAAATCTGAGTTTGGTTGGGCGAGGGTAACTTACCTCGGACATACTGTAGGACAGGGTGAGGTAAAACCTGTTGATGCCAAAATCAGTGCCATTTCAAGTTTTCCCATACCAAACTGCAAACGACAACTGATGCGCTTTCTCGGTATGGCTGGTTACTACAGAAAATTCTGTCCAAATTTCTCCACAATTACTGAGCCTTTGACTAACTTACTTAAAAAGAAAGTAAAGTTCGTTTGGTCAGAGCAATGCCAACAGGCATTTGATACACTTAAAGCCATACTGCAAAGTGCTCCAGTGTTGTCTGCACCAGATTTCACTTTGCCATTCAAATTAGCTGTGGACGCTAGTGATACGGCTGCTGGTGCTGTTTATTGCAAGAGGATAGTCATGGTATAGATCATCCTGTTTGCTATTTTTCACGCAAATTTAACAAATCCCAGAGAACTACTCTACAATTGAAAAAGAGTGTTTATCTTTGATATTAGCTTTACAGCATTTTGAAGTTTATGTTACTTCTTCAAATCAGCCAATAGTGGTTTATATTGATCACAACCCTCTTGTTTTTCTGCAGAAATTTAAAGGCAAAAATCAGAGATTGCTAAGATGGAGTTTAATGTTACAGGAGTTTAATCTTGACATTAGACATATCAAAGGCAGAGACAATTTAATTGCAGACTGTCTCTCTCGTATTTAGAGTTTATTGTTGTTCACTTTCAAGAAATTTTACTTTAGAGTAAAAAAAAAATTTTGAGTACTTAAATCCTTTTCAAGATTACATTTGTAAAAGAAAGATTTTTCTTTGAAAAATTTTTTTTTTGAAGAGGGGGTGTGTTATGTAGGTCATTTCCCCCACACTCATCATGACCTGAGTTCAATTAGTCTAGAACATTCCCAAGGTCACTGCCCTTGATGACCTCACAACCTTGAATTCAATTAGTCATGTTTGGAATGTTCTGGAAAGTTGATTAGTTGTGTAAGAGAGATAATTTTAGAACAGTAATTAGCATGTCAATAAAAGTTCTAGATTGTTCTTATATGCCTTTATAAAAGGGACGTGCTCAGCTTCCAGTCAGACTTTTGGATCGTGTCTCTTGTGTGTTACTAAACTCCAGCAGTAGTCATTCTCAAGACTTTTCAAGACCTTCACTGCCAACGCTGGATTTATACTGTGGACTTTGTGCAAATTCAAGCCTGCAAGCCAAAGGACTGTTCATTCATCCGACTGACTGTTACAACTCTGAGACTGGAGCTTTGCCGTCCCAGCTGAGATAAGTAGTCTGTACACTTTAAAGCTTGTATCCTATCCCTAACTTAGCAATTAGTTTTATTTTCGTAATAAATTTTGTTTAAACGTTAACTGCTGAGTTCACCCTTTTGTTCGTTTTCTCTGCACGTAACAACACTAACATCGTACCCATAATGCACTGCGTTCGGAAGATTAATACTTTGCATTTCCAAAATCGTCCGGGAGAAGAATGAGGCAATTTATCTTTCTGTAGAACAAAAATGGTAAACAATATTTTGTTACACCTTCCTTGTCATGGGATTTCGGGTTTCATAGAGAATATTTAGTGTTAAATTCTTACACTAGTAATATGTAGCAGCAGTAGGCAGACTTTCAAAGCATTTGATTATCTCGAATTTTTACTGCAGCTTAAAAAGCGCTAGCCATGCACCTGTGTTGTCATACTGTCAAAATCAGGGGAACAATGTTTTTTCTGGGCTGAGACAATATTATTTCGAATAATGCAATGAAATATGAATATGTTTTATGACTTGACAAATGCTGTTTGTTTGTTTGTTTTCAGACCAATACTTTGCTCCATGTCAGTGAGTGTCACAGTTCTTTGATTTTAAGAATGATAACTGCATTATTGCCGTGAAAGTGCGCACTCTCAGTGCGTGCGAAGACACCAATTTGCAAAAGTGACCTCTTAAAAAGTAAAAAAAAAACCCACATCGACAAGTAACTATCCCTGAAAGAGAGACTTTGTCCCGCGGCATGTCAGACTAGTCGACATGCATTGAACTTGTTGGTCCTGATTCTGATCATCCGAGTCGACCTTACATTGATCTTCTTATACGCACACTGGTATGTCATCCGGTATGACCTTCAATGACCACAACCACTAAAACAGTCCTTTTATGTGTACGTTTAATTCTATTGATGATAAATGGATCGCAATCTTCAACAGAATTCAAATGCCGCCAAGTTGAATTATTGCCTTTTGGACACGCACTGTATTTTGCAAATTGTGACAGAACAAGATTCTTGACAGAAAACAGAAGTTTCAACTACTGAAGCTTCAAACGGGCTCTATATGGTATCAGTCCAACAGTTGACAACAGAATTAATCATTGATGACGTCATACGGGTTTCAGCACACATGATTTACCTTGAACGAGATGCGGTTGCTGTCCAATTGGCCAAATACTCGGTTATATTGGCGAATATGTGAATGGGGAAGGATTTTCAAAATGGAAAGACAGACATTGAGAGCAAAATTTGTGAATTTGTGCTAAAAAGGTGAAAAATTTAGATCTTTGCTGCTGTTTAAGAAATACACACATATCTGAAAATAGAAATAAGTGTGTAATCCTTGAAAAGTTGTGCTCAGCTACACAGAAAAAGTATGTCAAAATATATACATACGCATGTGTGTGTCGATACCCATGGAGACATAATCTTTCGGGTATTGCCGTCTACAGCTTCATGAGTTTTCAAGATGTGTCGATAATATTGTTGTCAAACATCGGCCAAAACCGCCCTTGAGGTCTTTCACATTGCTGATGACGCCGAAGATAATTTTCAACATTCACTAATTATTAAAGAAATAGTATGACAGTTAAAGGTTGAAGCAGAGTATACTTGCGTGTCCTGTGCCATGATCTTTGTGACAGGTTAGTTATTCAAGTGCGAACACTCACTCGTCTGGTAGCTGAGTCACGCTGAGCCGATTGATTCTTTGTGTGAATATTGCACACTAAGGCCTCGGAGACAGATATTCGACCTCTTTAACATTTACAACGATTTTTGTTCCACTGATTTCGGGGAGGGGGATCATTTTAAAGCTCCTGAAGAAATTATAGTTTCGTCGGCTTATCTTTGGGAAAATCGAAAACGTACTTTCTCCCCTAAGTTAACACAGGGGTGGTAGCCATTTTTGATGTTCAAGTGTCGGATAGATGTAATTTCCTAACAAGCTGGAACTTTATAAGACGACAACTGTACATATTAAAGCCTCAGCAGCCATTTCCATGTGTTTGGAAGATTTTTATTGTGGGCGCGAAATATATTTTCTCGTTGAATTCCAAAATCATGCAAGAGACACGACACTGCATGTCAGGGTCAATACTTTACGTGAATTATGATTTAAATTCTTCGAATTAAGCTTAATTCACATGTCCTATATATGCGCGAAGAGAAAGAAAACAAGAAAGGACATCTTGACAAATTTGACTATCGTTTCTTCTCTTCGTTTCTTCTCTCCAAAGTAGTGATCGGTGTCTCCGATCCAGTTTAAGGGTCGTTATCTCCAGGACAGGTGACAGATTTCTAAGAATAGTTTGACGTAAATATGCCATGTAAAATAAATGTATGCAGGCAGGCCTTTCCCCGGAACGTGCGACATACTTTGTTTATATAACTTTATATAGTCTGCGATAAGGACTGTCAAATAAGATTTGCAAGCTGCAGCAGTATCTCTTTTGTCGCATTGCCATTGTTTGTGATAATACAATAACATCAATTACTTCAATGGCAAAGTTTTGTGCATTTTGTGTTTGTGTTTATAACGCTCTGCTTTCAGCATTGGGTACTATAATTTCCCACGAGGACATCTGTATAATATGAGAGGAGAGAGAGAGAGAGAGAGAAGAGAGAGAGGAGAAGAGAGAGAGAGAGAGAGATGGAGAGAGAGAGAGAGAGAGAGAGAGAGATTATGAATTTCCTCTGAAATCTTAGTTCCAACCTCACTTCTGACGAGAGTTCAAACGGGAAGCGTTGCCAGCCATGGAGGCTAGAATAAATGCCAATCATTGGATCAGTATCGTCTAACCAGTCCCTCAGCCCTAATGTGGTTTAACAGTTCATAACGCGCGCTCTCTGACATGGTACAGTTTACAAACAACTGTATGCGAAGAATATATTTTGTTATTTGCAATGTGATATATTTTGCAATGTTTTTGCGCAAACAGTGACTCAGAAGGTCAAGTTAAATTCGATCTTGGTCAGAATAAAGCTTGTCATGAGAATTATAACAAACTGGTATACCCCGCGCTGTCAGCTGTATTTTTAATAATCAGTGAATTTAATTATGTAAGCATTCATTCATGCATGCATACATACATACATACATACATACATACATACATACATACATACATACATACATACATACATACATACATACATACATACATACATACATACATACATACATACATACATACATACAAACATACATGCATGCATACATACATACATACATACATACATACATACATACATACATACATACATACATACATACATACATACATACATACATACATACATACAGACAGACAGACAGACAGACAGACAGACAGACAGACATACATACAGACATACACACACATACACACATACATACATACATACATACATACATACATACATACATACATACATACATACATACATACATACATACATACAGACATACATACATACATACACACATACACACACACATATACATACATACATACATACATACATACATACATACATACATACATACATACATACATACATACATACATACATACATACATGCATGCATGCATGCATGCATGCATGCATGCATGCATGCATGCATACATACATACATACATACATACATACATACATACATACATACATACATACATACATACATATTTACAGACAGACATACACACACATACACGCACACATATACATACATACATACATACATACATACATACATACATACATACATACATACATACATGCATGCATGCATGCATGCATGCATGCATGCATGCATGCATGCATGCATGCATACATACATACATACATACATACATACATACATACATACATACATACATACATACATACATACATACATACATACATACATACAGATTAAGATTATTAAATACTGGTTTAAGCTTTTATACATGGAAACTGATAGTATTTTGGGGTTTGTTATAAAACTCAGTATGATATAAGAGCTGAAAAAAATGTTTCATGTTGGGCCTTGGAAGTGAAACAAATGCTCTGTAAACTTGGTTTTGCTGACGTCTGGATCAACCAAGGAGTTCAAAATGTAAATGCTTTTATGCGTATTTTCAAACAAAGAAGTCGAGATGTTAATTTGCAATCTTTAATGGCTGGCGTTGGCTTATTGAGTAAATTAGATACATTTTGTAATTTTAAGTGTACTGTCAACGTTGAAGACTACTTGCATGTGATGAAGGGAAAGATATTCAGAGTTGCAATGTGTCGCTTTAAACTGTCAAGCCATTCCCTCCACATAGAAAAATGTAGATGGGATAGAACAAAACCATCGAGATCTGAGAGAACTTGCCTTGTATGTAATTCTGGCCTGGTGGAAGATGAGTATCATTTGTGTTTAGAATGTCCAGTATACAATGAGCTGAGAAAAAAGTTTATTCCAAAATATTTTTTGACCCGCCTGTTAGATATAAGTTTTACATTCTTATGAATTCAAAACAGGAATATTTGTTAAATCAACTCAGTAGATTCATTTATTTTGCTTTTCACAAAAGAGAAAAACTCTTGAGTGCATAAATAACTTTTTGCTTGTCTGTTTTTGCAACCAAGCATGGCGAGTATTGTACTTACTTTGATGTATCTAAGGGCCTATGCCCTTCTATACTGAAATAAAAATTACACCTTACACACACCATACATACATACATACATACTTTGACATACATGCATGCATAGAGACAGACAGACAGATCACCCCTCTACGTCTGTGCACAGCAAAACTATTTGTGAAGCTTGACATATATTGAAATTTATCATGCTATAGCGAGAAATCCAGCGGCAGCTTTTCGGAGCGGGTCTTCTTCATAACAGGGCAAAATGAGTCAAAAAAGCCTTTAAAATGTTTAAAAACGTGTCAATAGGAAGGCTCGGCATAAACTTTTTGTAGCATTTTATCATCTCATTGTGACCTGATTTCTAACCATACTACTCATTTGACCTATTTTTTGGGTCAGCTAATGCCGTTTGGCTATTTTTTTCAAAAATAATACCGTTGTTGAAATGCCTTATATGTTTGAGTGGTAGCAGACTTTGGGAAGGTCTTTCTTTATTCTCTTTGCACAGGTCCGAAGACATAATGCGCAATGATGTTTCGTCATCGGTAGATCTGTTGGTTTTATCAGTGGTGCCCCGGTAAGAAATACAAGCTGAGAAGTGTCGAGGCAGCCACTGTATTGAAAGATAGACCCGTTAAAGTAGCTCCAACCTCGAAAATGAAATACTTAAACTTTTGCTCAAGCTTTCCTCAAGCAAACTTTCAATTATTCACTTTCAAAATCGAGAACAAAAATCGGCGGTCGCCGTGCAAATGTCGGTACTAGAGAAACAAATTACCCAATTTTACCGATATTTGAAATTTAAAATGACCGCCATTCGTCTGTTATCTCAATGGAAGAAAATAAAATTCAAGATTGTGAGCCAGTGAAAACTTTACGCTCCATAAGCTTCAAATGAGCTCTCACAAGAGCTAGACAAAAAGAAGATTGTGACATTTTTAGAGTCCGAATAAGTTAAAAACCGTAGCGATTAGAAGAAGCTTCCCGAGTTTTTTTCTTTTCTTTTTTTACCATATTATTGTCGAAGCTTGCAAAAAATGCAGTTTTTTCTAGATTAGGTTTACATTTTCATCTGGGGAGCGCATCGTGGCCGCAAAAACTAGAAGTCGGAAAGCAGCAAAAGCTCGAGGCTAGATGTTTGCGAAGCATACACGCCACTAAGCCAAAGCCTTTCCTTGAGGAATCATACTTTTACAAAATAAAGAATACTGTCAAAATAAGGGGTCGTAGTTTGAGGTTTGATACTAGACAAACAAACGACCTAACATTTAACGATATTTCAAATTCAAAATAACCACCACCTTGTGTTAATTCTATGGAGAAAAATTGAATTTCAATTTTCACAAAATGAACTCGGTTAAAACTTCACTCACTTCAAGAAAAGTGCTGTAAAACTTTAAGGGTCCAAATATTTGTTCCCGAAGCATATTCTACCTTATAGCTGTGACTCGAGAGAATGAACTGAAAGCTGTCCGCTTAGTTAGTCATCGCAAACAACAACTGTACCTTACCTGGGGCTCACTGATCAGAAGATGCTTAATAAATCGACTTGATAAATTTTATGTTCCCGTACTCTGAACGCTGCGGACGAGCTAAAACACGCCGTTCAATCGCCTTCACGTGAATGCGATAACCTCATACTACGCTATACAGACAAAAAAGCACAACCACAAATCAAATCACAGAAAAACCGCCTTAGCAAGGGCCTGAAGGGCGACGTAAGTAAACAAGGAAAACAAGGGTGTCGGGCAAAGTTGGTGACCTCGTGGTCGATTCGGTATTTGGACAGGAAACTGGCACGTGGGCGTATCGAGCGGTTATAACTCGCTTCAAATGGTTTGCCGAAGTGTAATATGGTCGCTCACAGCACACCGCACAGAAGCTGTGAAGCCTGCCCAATCATCCTTCCATCGTCATGTCGAAGCGGTGGCTTCTGGGTTAATTACAGCCATAGTTCACGGGCTCGGTTTTTGCGGTAATATAGGTCGACCATGGTATAGTTCATGGTTTCGCCCCTGGGACCGTGCACACGTTCAAATTTACCACCATCGACCGAGAAATAAATAACACATTTGACGTATAATGTCCACATTTGGCACAAGCTGATCGTGATTTCGTTCCATTTTAGACCAAAGTGGTTTGGGCGGTCAAAGGTTCTATAAACGTATGCAACAGCCAGCAAAAACGGTTTTCTTTAGCTGAAATTGTGAATAGAGCCTGTTTTTCACGTTCCAAACTTGGACGTTAAACAAAATATATATTTTCCAATCCATGAAAAGGTCTCCGTAAAGGTTCATTGACCTATTGTTCTCTACTCAAAGTTTACAAAATCCAGGGAGTCGAACTTTTGTATGTTAATAGACAGCTCTTCTTTTTTGACCGTTTCCATCTACTACTTTATCTTCTAATCCGTTTTATCATTAATACTTAAAAGTAGTGGCATCATCATCATCATCATCATCATCATCATCATCATCATCATCACCATCATGTTAAAAGTATATCGATGCCAATGTATTTCTAGTAGAGAAGTTATCTTCAAGAAATGCTACAAACAAGTTTTTATGTGGTAATTTTTTTTAAGAATAGCAGCCCATGATAATAATGTGAATAATTTGCATGTTTTGAAGATAACTGCTCGCTGCGCGATTTCAGATGAGCGGTGATTAAGATAGTGTTCGTGAAGTTGCAGAGGAAGGCTTTGCTGTAAGCGCACCACAAGGCCAGTTTTGTACTGCGTAAGGCAATAGATTGGGGTCTATTGTTAGGCGCTTTGACGCAATGACACTGGCCACTTTCATACATTCTATATTTTGATGCTCATCGTTGAAGCAAAAGATTCATGACGTATGCAATTGCCCTTCTGACAGTAAACACTTTCAACAGAAACTAGCACACACCTTCGAAAAAATTATATTTCTGTCCACCATTCATACCAGATCTGACAGAGAGATAGTTATGGAGGCAAACCGTTCTTCCAGTACTTTCTCAATATCCTACATATAGGGTCATAAGCATAGCTGCGGTAGAATTCACTGAAATTGAAATCGAAAACGCTTTGAAGCCTGTGTCCTTGTTATATGCTGCGAGAAGATCCACTGTACATGCACCACGGCAAAGCCAAGCTGATTTTCAAAAGACGACCAGAAATCAATAGATGATAACTCAGATAAAAATCCTATTATACTGTAGACTTAATGTCGCCGTCGATCAGGTGTGTGTGTCTTGTCTAGACGGCAGAGGAATGCGTAATTGCGATGGCAGTGATTGAAACGATATAAAGCATTTGGCTTTTCCAGTCCCAATGACCGCTAGGCGTATGAACCCTTTTGTGAGATATTGAGAAGATCTCGGAAGAATGACTCGATCAGCTCCGTAACAAGATCCAAATTCAGGAATTGAAATATTAAAAGATATCAAAATCATGCTACTTCATAAAATTCAATGAAACACTTAATGTTAATGATAGATGTCTGACAGTCCATCACCTTTGATGGTATGGTACATTGGTTTTAGGGAGCATTCAATTGTAGTTATGGCTGGGGGGGGGGGGGGGCAAAATCCAGGAAAGTCAACTTATATTGGAAAATTGCAAAGAGGTTGTGCGTTTTTATACACAGCACAGAGGTCTTTGATCTTCCAAAATTTCCGACCTGTCAGAAAGTCGTGTTTCAGTGAACAAAATATTATTGGGAAATAAAGGTGATTATACGTGCGTTTTCATTCTCTGAAGTCAGTACTCTATGCTCTGATAAAAGTGTATGTCTTTATTTCTTGTCTTATAGTCCAGTCAAAATAGGGATAGACCCACCACAAATTGCAACAGAATTTTTTTCTTCAGAATGCATTTTGGAGAGGTACCCAGAACAACATATCAAAAGTTTACTCGAATCTACCTTGGGGAAATATGTCTAAACAAGCTATTTCAGTGACTTCAAGGTCTGACACTACATATTTTGCACGGGGGATAATGTTGGAGATATAATGTTGTGTAAAGGCAGTACGTTAATTTGCATATTTCCAACATGGCAGCTAACATTCCTAAAAATCCATTTTCCGTCATATACCATTTATTAAACAAAGTATTTCAGAGATTTTAAAGTTCAAAGAAAATTTCTTGGCATCGACAGAAACTTTGGAGGTACAGTGTTTTACACAAGCACTTTGTTAATTTACATAAGTTCAATATGGCGGCCAACATTAATACAAAATATATTTTCGGCCATATACCACGTAATAAATAAGCTATTACGGTGAGTTTAAAGTTTTAATATATTTCTTGGGAATGAAGAAATACTTTTGGCTGTTTGTTATTTTGAAAGGCACTTTGACAATTTACATCAATTAAATATGGCTGCCAAATTAATACCCCGTTATTTAATAGCTTTTAATATAAATAAGGTTCAGGTATTGTTTAAAGCATGGTTTTAGATCCGCCCCACCCCCACCCCCCCCGTTCCCTGTACCACTTGGCGACCCCTGCATCACTGAACGCATTGAGTTGCATTTGTGTCCTTAGCAATTCAAAGTGGCATATTTTGGAGACCTAGAAATATGGATGATGCAAGGCGAGGTGTACTGCACAATCAAAATTCACTGTGAAACATGAGGAAAGAAAATTTTAACGATGTTTGATGGTGCTGGATCATCATCAACCGGTACTTTGCTCCGATTTTAACGTACCTCCTGCAGTTTAAGTGTCATCAAAAGGTGATCCTTGCCCAGTGCTGATTAAGGCTTAATGAGGGTACGACCCCGCGTGTACCCTGAACACTGACCTACATCGCTCAGCCCATCAGACGACTTTGTAGGTCGGTGAGTGCCATAGAATGATATCATCTGCCTAAAATCACTCTTTGCCTTCGTTTGTTGAATCATAGATGATAGAGGATCAATCTTCTCCCTGTGTGTTTTCCATGTTGCAATTCGTCTAATGCCTTCGTCGACATAATAGTAATCGACAAAAGGGGAATTCGGTAAAACATGGGCGACCAGCGGGAGATAAAATACTTGTTAAAAGGCAGAGCATAAAAACTGCAACTAGTTAAAACAAATACAGTACAATTCTGACCGACCAGCGGGAAATAAAACACTTGCAAATCGCAGAGAATAAAAACACACACAGACGTTTCGGAGACAACCTATACTGTACTCAAAGTTCCTGCAGTTTTATCCCTCTTTTGAGGGAATTCAACTGTTAGCACCAGGAAATATAGGTTTACCAAGAAGCAATTCAGCAACTGAACAAGGCGCAAAGCCTAAACGAATTCATCTACTTTTAATTCGAGTGAGAATGAATCTTTTCGGGTGCGCCTGACTCACGTAAAACTTTGGTAAAGCTTTTGAATATCAAAATGGAAAAGAGTTGGCGTTAATGAGACCGCATTGACAGGCATTGACAGGCACTTTAGAAGAGGCGCCTACAAAGGTACGATAAGTTGGCCAAAAAGCAAAGATTAGTGGTCTGACATCGACTGCGGGTCCCGTGGCGTCACTGTCGGGGGAAATGGGTATATCCATGCGTGTTCCCAAAATCACGGAGAAGGGAGTGTTTTTATTCACTATCACGGGTCCGTGAAATCGAGAAAAAGGGGTACTTTTCCAAAAACCTGGCCTAAGAAAGGTTTGAAATATCCCAGGAAATACCTATCAGACACTCAAACTTCACCAAAAGTTTCATTGTGCGTCCCTATGCTTTTATCTGGTTTAAAACTGTGATTCGAAATCTAATGAATTTTATGAGTTTGACACTCCTGTTCCAAAGTTAACAGTTTCTTTTAGACTCTGATGTGTTAATATATGTGAAATCAATATCATAATTCAGCATTGACCTGACTCTAATATTACGTCTCCCTCTCCTGGATTTTGTAAGTTAGGGCCCTGGGTATATTTTGATCGTATTTTCTCCTATATTTCTTTTTTGTTGAAAAATCCCAGATTAGGAGTATCTTGAAATTTTGTGGAACGAGCATGGATGCCCCATGCTCTCTGAGAGTGTCACCACCGGGCTGCGGGTCACATTGCTCACTAATGTCATTGGGAGAAGTTCGGTAACCCCTAACCGCTTTAAGGTTACAGGTGCAGAACACAGCTAGAGGTCCCAGACGGGACACCGATGTAGTCTGTTACACTTTTTTCGCGTCTACTTAATCCTCCGGAAAACAATTCACTTAAGTGTTGCCGGACGATCACGTAAAGGGCAAACCATCTTAGCCAAGTTACAGAAGTTGGGTAAACAGAATTCAAATTTATGTTGGGTGTAAATCTTAAGGTCTGTTTTGTAAAGGCTGTATATCATCTACGTTGCAACCATAGAGTACGGTCGACAAGCTACCTGGGCAAGACGTAAAACGGGGACACGATCACACAATGTGCCTCGAGTAAGGACACTTGAAATAGGATATGTGATCAACCACATTTGGGTAAAGGGAGGATAGATGTATAGTCCACAGTGACCTTTGATCTTTACATTTCAAAGGCGACTGAATGGAAAGACATATGTAAAAAAGCGAAACAAATGTGTCAATTGTTGCGAGGCGAAACTGAGTATCGCCATCCCTACTTTCGCCTCTAAGGAAGTCGTAGTGTTCAGAATCTCCTGTTTTTTGTTTTATTTTGTTGCTGTTTTTTTAAGCCTTAGCTTCATGCTCTTCAGTGTAAGATAAACTACATGTAAGAGAGTGGTAGCTCGATGAAAGCAATATTATAATAGGGTGATAATATAGCACGATGTACCAAAGATGCGCTGTCTGCTTCATCAGTGCTTGGGTGGAATGAAATGTGGAAACAAACAAACAAACCGCACAATAATGACTGTGAAAATATTGTGGAAACATGTAATAAGACCAAAGAACGAGGTTGAAGAGCGCCCTCAAGCGGTATTGAGTCAGAACAGATATCATTGGCATGATGACATGAAGTGCTGCGAGGTGAAAAATCGCATGCGCATCTTTGTCTATAATCACTGATACATAACGAGCAAAGGTTTCAAAATGCTACTGAGCCGCTGACTGGGTCTTTTGTTTTCAATTCGTGTGTACCATTACCTACCGAGTCATTTCTATGAAGAATAACACGTTAAAGTTACATTAACCCTTGCTGGGGTTTTTTCAATTACTGATTTTCTGTTCATGAAGTACGATTTATTGTTCAGTTGGACTATTCATAAAATCGTGAAGAAATACACGATGTTCATTTTCTTCAACATAGCCAAGTACGCGTGTAATAATGTAATATCATTGATTTTTAAATCCCAGTCACATTCATTTGCCAAAAAATATTGCACGCCGTATGTGCGATCCGATATTGTTTAGCAATTTCCACGACATTGCATGTCAACATAATTTAGCTGGGGAGACAATTTGAAACGTAAACTTATTTAAAACAAACAGAGTGAGGCACTTAAAACGATAAAGTTATTTGGTTTTTTCCTCTTTAGCGCAAAATGAGTGGTTCGGCCAATCACGGTTACGAAATCGTTCTGTAGGAGGGATGGAAATAGCATCTAAAAACAGGCAAGCCGTTTATACGATTTCTTGACGTGTGTGTAATGTAAGTCTCAGACGAACGATCGCAATAAGTAAGATTGGTTGTTTAAGTGAAAGAAGAGCGCTCTTTCTTTCATGGTGAACGCAACGGCTTGCATAAAGGATACCAAGGTTTTATGATGTAATGCCCGGCGGCATGCATGCCTGAACTTACCGGAACATGGTGATTTCCATACACAAGCAACCTGTTTACGATATTCAAGTATTTTACGAGCATGAAATGATAGTTGACTAAGAGGTCTTTATGTAACTGGGTCTCTGTGATACAGTTAAAGCTAAAAAGGTCGGGGACTGATCGATTCAAAGCAGGTTTTTAATTTTTTTCTCGTGTTTGCCACTGTGAATTGTGCTTTATCGTTCTCAAACGTAAAATAGCAAAACACTGGCAAGTTTCGCTGCATTAGGGTGAACAATCAGCCATAATTCGCTTAGGCTCTTCCGGAAACCCATTGTCGACCGTTGCAAGGGGTACCGGTCTCTGCGGTCCGGATCCGAACGTCGGACCGCAACAAAAAAAAAACGGTCGAGTACGTTATGTTTCAGAAAACGAGCGGTTTTGGAAGTTAGGAGAAGTTAATCGCATCTCTTCTTGGGTCGGTTAGGAGGTAAAGGTAGGCAGGGAAAGGAGTTTGCCCCGATAGAGCAGAATTTCGGCCAAAAAGAACGTATCGTTTTTTTCGTTGCGGTCTGGATCCGGTCCGCAGAGCCCCCAGTTATATACATAGACCGTTGCACGGCTGTGGTGGAGGCCGTATAACGCCGGGAACACACAGACCTGTACGTAGGGCTAAATAAACATATGCCATTTGCTCTTCACTTATTCAAGTTTCCAATACGCATATTATACTTCTAACATACGTGTATCTTAATGGCACCATGGTAAAATTTGCTGAGAAACATTATTTGGGAATAACTTAAGTGATGACCATGATGACATCAAACGACAAACGAGTACATTGTATACTCACAGGCGCATGCACCCATCCGTAGCTTCCATAAATGTTCCACTGGGATAAAGTTCACACGTTTTCAAAGCTATTGTTCTTCAGTGTATTGCTGTCGCTTGTGGAGTGATTTTACAAAGAAATGTATGAAAGATATCCGTGTAAGCTTATAGCAACTGCTTCAGAATTCTGTTTAATGTCAATGACCGACTCAGCACTACTGAGACCTCCTTGCCGAATTGCAACGCTACATTTAAAAGTAAGTAGCGGACTTTGCAGGCAAGTTTTTATATTAGCATGTATGAGAGGGTAAACACCTTGATTAGTACAGCTTTGTCTGACCATATTAAAACAAAAAGTACTTCGTGGAAGAGAGTCATTTCCTCTGTATTTTAATAACTACGGCTTGATGACTACCATGTTTAATTCAATTGTAATATGCATTTTCATTTTTAAGTTCAGATATTTTTGCCTTTCCTGCCGAATTATACCTTTCTTCCATCATGAGCTGGCTCTCGAAATAAAGGCATTATTAATATTGTGAAACCTTAGTGTGCACTGCAATGGAGAATATGCGAGCACATCCCTAAACAGCGAGGCCCTGGCCAAGCCGTAGTGTTAAGGAGCGAGAAGCAGTGTAAGTAAGGAGCTTCTCTCTCCTTACCACCACGGCTCGGCTGAGGCCTCGCCTCGCATGCATGGCCGTGGGAGGCGCTCTAACTGCACGCGCCTGTGCATGTAATTGACAACAAGGCGCCTCCGTGACAAAATTGATCAACTGTCCCAGTTCGCACAAGACCACTAATTTACTTGCAGGTTTGTTACCTACGAAGATAGTTCGGAAGTAAAATAGTACTGCAGATGCTAGACGTTGAAGTTTTGATACCTGCATGGATCCTTGCAATTGTTTGGTTTGAACTTTAACTTGAAGTATTTTTGTAAAGACATTTTTCTGCTTGTGAATCAAAATGCAGGCTGTTGTGAATAATGGCTGAAGTATTCTGTGGTAATATGGGGAGTTCCAAGGCCCATGGAAATCATAACAATAAGCCTGAATTTTGTCAAAAACACCACTGAGGGCGCTATTTTCATCGCTATCTCAAAATTTCCGTGGACTTGCCCACACGAAAAATTCATCAGTAGTCAAGCTGACATTGACCTAACACCTGTCAAGGGGATTCGTGCCGCTGAATGTTTTAAAATAGGAAAACTGAGCTCAACGCTACTGTGGTGGCCTATGGGAAATTAATTACTGGTCTTGTGCCAGTTATGGCATGACGCTGGAGTGTAAACCATAGGCAGTTGGAAACTCTTCGTTCTGTAGTGCTGCAGGGTTTGTTTGGCAACGTACCACTTGAAATCACATTTTGCGGTCTTTTATGCATGTGTAATTCGGTAATTCTCTCCTCACAAGACGCCCAATACATTCATTGGGATTAGCTTTTCATGAAAAGTGTTATAGCTACAGGCTAGGCCCACGACGATCGTGTCACAAAATTTCACCCTTCATGGCACTGTATATAGTGGCCTGCAATCTGCAACCAGACAGCAGCGCGCAATTAATTTAATCACAATTCGGCATGCAGGTAAAAGGTATGAGACAGGACGCTGGTTGGACCGCCCCCTGTCTATGATCAAAGTTCTATATAACCATTTTCCTCTGAAATTTTATCATACGCCTGCTAAAATTTTGCTAATCCCTCCCTAAGTAATATGTTTTCCCATGGTTAAATTTGCTTTGGTTCGATTCTAAAAGTCGCTGATGCCCTCAATGGAACAAAAACATACGAAATGGCGCGAGAAGTGAACCCAGTCCTCCCCAGAACGATTAAAACGATTAACATAACAATTATTTGCATTGTTATGCAAATTGTATTAGCAATCCCTCGAGAAAACACTGTCTCCCCCCCCCCCTTCATTAAATGTGAAATACATAGAAGACTATTTGGTTGTTGTACTCTATTACTACCTCCGTCATTCTGGTCGTACAAAATGAGTCCCTGCTACAGGTACAATTATCACTCTTTGACTGTTTGATTGTACCTATTATGACATACGGCGCAGCGTGTGATGGATACGTGTTGATGGAGAGTTAGGTACGTAGATATCCACTTTATGGTTATAAAGCACACGTTCAAATACTGACATAGATTGGTTTTATCAGATGACATCTTACTGAGGTCTGCTTCCTCTAGGTTGAATTCAGATCGATCTAATTATACACAACTTAACTCGTACAGTGACAGCGATATATGGACTTCTATTTGTAATATCGATTCCACAGTTAATTATGTATATGGTATTTTATGTGAAATTTATGAACAAACATGGCTGAGAAATATACATAATGATACAAGGACGTGTGGAATACAGAAGAAGAAGCTCCGAACTGATAGACTACTAAGACAAATTTTGAATTTGAAAGCTACTTGTTCGACATAAGATCTTTTACCTATCAGATAGGAAGTGGCTAACAAAACTAAGAATTTCGGTTCAAAACCTTCAAATAGAATTTGGTAGAAGGTCAATTCCAAAAGTTCCTGCGAATGAAAGATTCTACAAACATTGTAAGTCTTTAGTTGAGAATAATTGTCACGTCTTGTAGAATGTCCAAAACACAGCACTTATCGACTAGACATTTTATTTCCATCCACAAGTTTGTATAATCCTGGCTTTCTTGATTTGAATGACAGAGAAAAGTTCATGTATATCTTTACAAACAAAGATAAACTACCCCTTGTGAAATTTGTTTCTTGTACTTTAGTTCCTCCCCTAGCAGCAGCTTCCCCCAGTGTTTGTTGAAGTTTGCATCTTTGAGTTTAGTAATTTTTGCCTCACCGCACCGTGACTCCGTTCAGTTTTTACGGCCGGGGAGGGGGGGGGGGCAAAATCTTGTCGCCGGTTTTCAAAAAAATATAGACCCCCTGCATTATTTGTGAAAAAAAGATGACCCCTCCTTTCTCAGGACGAAAAAATTTGATGACCCCCCCCCCCCCCGCTGAAAAATAACCAAAACCCATATGTCAAATTTACCCGCACGGTTTGGATTTGAACTCCGGTACGCGGCGCACTTTATCCGTGTAGTAGAGATGCCAGTGCACAAACTTCTCAGCCACATCCAAGCAACGTCTCAGGACAACTGTAAGGGAATTTTTTACTTCATTTCCATAGACAACTTATGTCCATCACACTGTTATGCAAATTCCCCTTTTTGTCTAAGTTACCTTAGGGTCGCGAGCATGTAAATGGTCTTTCAAAGATGAGATAGGCACTTAACCAGATACTACTGTAATATGAGTTGGCCGCCGAAGGCAGCCCGCTGCTTATTGTAGTGGGTTGGCAAAGTCCAGGCTTGCCAGTAAAGAGGGTCATGGGCCACACGTCGATCATGGCCATTGCATGAAGTAAACCTATTTATTGTAGTGGGCCGCCGAAGGCAGCCCGCCGGTAAAGAGGGTCGATCATGGCCATTGCATGAATTAAACCTAATTGGAGTGGGCCATGGCATAAAGTGGACTTTATCGTAGGTATTATGTTTTTGAAAATATGCTGACCCCCTTTCCTACCAGTGAAAAAGCGATGACCCCCCCCCCCTTTGCGGATTTTCAAAATTACGATGACCCTCCCATGATTTTGCCGCCACCCCGGCCGTAAAAACTGAACGGTCCCTTATGAATATGGCAAATTTTGACTCTCGGCCATATTTTTACCTTGTATCACAGTCACTCGGGAGACATTCTGCGTGTGGGTGTAGTTTCAACGATCGTTTATCCACAGGTTATTACTCTGCCGCAAAAGTTTGAGATATTGATATAGGCCTACTACTAATAGTACATGTTTTCTTTTTGCTTTTTTCAAATGCTTGTGAATGCAACCTTGAAGTCTAAGATTTCTCCGGCATTTTTGCCCGACAGAATTACAAAGATCCAGGACTTGGCAGGTGCCGCTAACGAAGCTGTTCGTGCAAAAAGGTGTTCGTGCTCAGTTTTTCTGTGGGTGGGCAAATTTAAAACTAATCAGCAGGGTGGGGAGAAGAAGTCAATATTTACAGCGGGCGGGGAAGAAATTTCAGTTTTTACAGTGGGCGAGGAGAAAATTTCTGGCAGTGGGTACCACGGTCACCTGTGGTCTATTCCGCTCTGCGTCTATATGTGCGCCCATAGACGTGTGTACATATGCCTGAGAAGGAGACACATGTAAACACGTCTACTTGTATGGAGCACATATATAGACGCAGAGCGGAATAGACCACAGGTGACTGTGGTGGGTACCAAAAAGTAGGCTTCAGTCCGAAATTAACATTGGCCATCTATTGTCCTTTTCGAAAAAAAAGTATGTTATCCAGTAAATAAAAACAGGCAGGAGTTTCAGTGGTGAGGAGAGGGCAGTGGGGAGCTTGAACTGTTGTGGGGAGTTTGGAGCGGGCACCAAATTTCAGTAGGAAGGCATATTTTCTGCACATGCCAGAAGAGAGCCTACGAACAGCTTTACTTTCCGCTCCAAATTTTAGGCCAAGGTCAAAAATATGTGCAATCAGTATATCAGCCTTTTAAACATGTTTTGTGATGATTTTGTAAAATTGACGAAATTTACCAGTTGGCGGCACCTGACTTGGCGCAAACTATTGACACTACATCACCGTGCGCATAGACGCCACACCTGAGTCAAAATCGAGTCACTCTTAGCTATCCCCACCAACCCACATATTACCATGATTTATTCATTTATTTACGGTCACGTGCGTGGGGGAAAAGTCATTGTCAAAGAATTATTTCTAAGCGCAGCACGACATAAAGATAAACAACTATGCGAATATATTTGTGCAGGAATTTTTGAGCACGGCAGCCAGTGCAGTGCTTTATGTAACATTGTAAGGACCCGGTATAGTATTTAGCGTTGATTAAGCGATTTCTCCCACAATGCACTCCTATACGATGACGTACATTGATTAGGCGGGAAGAACCAATATGGCGACAGCTCTATACTTGGAACAGTATTTGGACAGTAAGTGTGTTAAATTTTTCGAAAGTCTGCGATATTTTCTTAGCTCTTTGGTGTCAGCTACATTAGTTATCTGTTTCCATCGAATCCGCTTTCTCATTTTGACGTATTTTATCTCTTTCCGGGTATTATCGATGGCGATTTCGTATGCGCAGACGCTGTAATGTATTCAGCGTATACATTGTAAATAGCGATAAACTGATCGCGTCAAGCTTCGCTGGCACTGCATAGTGCAGCGATAAGGTTTTGATGTTGTCGCCGTGCCGCGTACATATGTACACGTCGCACCATGTGCTTCCCAATTGAAGTATTTAGTTTGTTCAAATATGCACAAAATTACAAACTCTTAGGTAAATGTTGTTGTAAATTTCTGACATATGCCTCAGCATGTAGTAAACTTCGGATATGTACATTCACACAAAATTTGAGCGCGCCGCGCCACTGCACTTCACACGTTTGGCGGGTAAGTGGCATCTCATGCCAGCACCAGACATTTTATCCTGTCGTTCCCTTGTCACATGAAAGAAGAAAAATGCTATGGATTTCATTTCTTTCGCTATTAATGTATGACGAAAGTTAGCCGAAAAGAAGTTTTCGAAAACGTAAGCGAAGTTTCAGAGAACAGGAAATGACAGACCCTTTGACCTGTACTTTGACAATAGCAGGTCAGAGGTTACGCATCATTGTAGCTCTCCATATCTTACTATTATGTGTACACAGTGCAGGGCTTCACCAGTGCACAACGCAGATCATGTATAGAATACGCAGCTAGCAGCTACGTACATGTATTCCCCGTCCAAAGTACCAAGAGAGCTTTTAACAGTGAACATAATATTTGGGTTCCATACATGGCCACTACACCGGACTACTAACGAAATCAGACGTCTTGTACAATGTATTGTATTTCAGGATTCTGTCTCAGACCAGGAATGTGGCTCAAGTTTAGCATTTGCATGCTAATGCATTTAAAGAGCTTAAAATACTAGTAGTTGAGTAACTTGTGGAAATGAAAGCTATTATGAGTAACTAACCAATGCCAAAGAGCTTGACTAAGTAGGCTGTAGTTATAAGTTGGTCTGTGATAATGCACAATTATCTTGAAATACTGTAGGTAGATCATTGTGTAGTCGCGTGAGTCCGTCAATCATTGTGTTCGTCTCCCTACTTAAAATACATGAAATAATGGTCAATGCACAAAGGGGGCGGGACTTTCAGGGGACTCCTTCAAACTGAAAACTGAAGATTAATGCACATTTATGTCTTTTTTTTTTAAGAATTCCTTTCCATTCAGAAACCTGTTTATTGATTTTATTTTGTATTTATTTAGTTTGCAAATCTTTTTCTTGTACACCCAAGGTTTAGAAAACTTACCGTATGAGCTTCAGAGGAACTTCTCACTGATGAGAGACTTGGATCAAAGAACACAAGGTGAGTCTTGTTATTGATGAAATAGGCACACCTGGAGAAAACTGGACCCAATATGCATTATGAAAATAGTAAGGTTTCTTAGGGGGGGCCATGCATGGCTTTGTGATACGACAGGACCACCTAGAATTGTGTTGACTGGTGAAATTGTTTAGCATGGGCTCAGTCATGTGCAGTCTTGCCAATGAAATGAATAATGTTGTAAAAGTGTATCAGGGCTCGCGTTCACGTCTATTTCTTGCGTTTTCACGCAAAAATATGCTCTGTGCACGCAAATATTTGGTCACGGTTACGTGACCGGCACGCAAAAAATCTGATAACCGGTATACCAACGCATAGCGCTACCAGTGACGTCGACGCCGCGCCTGCCTTGCATTGTCACGATAATGTAGGTGCAGTAACCTAGCGACGGAAAATTTCGCGCTGCCTGAGCTAAATAAGCATCCTCCAGGCGCATACGTATGTACCTGATAACCAAAACAATAGACGCCACTCAATGCAACCATCCCCGTTTTCCAGACATTCTCATGCAAATTATCAAAATAAATGTTTCAATTTAGAAAAATGTGGCGACTTTATCGAACACGTTTTGAATCCTAGAGTAAACAACGACTATAAATCATGGCAGGCAGACAGCTATCGCTCTTTGAATTACACGTCGCTAAACGTCAAAAGACGGCAAAAAAGACCACTGAGGATAGTGCTGTGAGTGAGAGCCAGTCTAGTAACATCAAGCACGATGAAGTTACCGAAGGAACCAGTGATGTTCCACACAAGATACGCACGAAACGCTATCAGCGAGATTGGGAACGACAATTTAACTGGCTCACGCTTAGCGATGCATCGTCGGCTACCCCCAAAATGCTGTGCAGGATTTGTGTCCGTGGCAAGAAGAAAAATAGATTCACCATAGGTTGCGACAACTATCAGCGATCAGCTCTTATCAACCATAGCGAAAGTAAAGACCATGCTGATGCAGTGAAAGAACTTGCCATGAAACGGAATTTCGTGACCGCGGTAAGCAATGCCAATAAAGCCAGCGAGGAGACTTTGATTGTTCAGTTACGAAGCGCATATTGGCTGATGAAAGAGGAAATGCCATCTCGATTATTTCCAAGTTTATTGACTTTGCAAAAGTTGAATAAGTGTCCGTCTGTAGTTGATGCTATCGACAGCGTAATACGCGAGGAAATTTCCGCGGACATCACACGCAGTCGAGTTATCGGTTTGCAACTCGACGAAAGCATTGACATCGCCGTGTACAAGAAGCTGGATCTGTATCTAAAGCTGGTCATTGATGGAAGGGCACGGACTCGGTTTGCCGGGAATATTAATGTCCCTGACGGCAAAGCAGAGACCATATACAACGCGGTCATTCAGTACTTTCAGGACAACGACATTCCTATCAACAAACTAGTCGGACTTGGCAGCGATGGGGCAGCCGTAATGACAGGGCAGCGGAGTGGCGTTGGAGTTAGGCTGAAAGTTGATATTCCACACCTGATACACATTCACTGCGTGGCCCATCGACTCGCCCTTGTCAGTTCTCAAGCCGCGGCTTCAGTAACACTAATCGAACGATATCAGGAAACTGTAAACCAAGTTTTTCACTACTTTGACGCCTCGGCTCAACGATACGAACGTCTCCGAGCGCTTCAGGATGTGGTTGAAAGTACCGACGTAACACTTAAAAAGCCAACTCCCGTGAGATGGCTATCGCTTGAGTCAGCAGTGAAAGCGATTGATAAATGTTGGCCAGCTATATGCCTAACTCTCGAGAATGACGCAACTACCAATGCCAAAGCCCATGGAATACTCACGAAAGTGAAGGAATATTCGTTCGTTGCAATTACCAAACTATTATTGGATGTGCTTCCAACCATTACGCGAGTTAGCAAGACATTTCAAACTCAAAACCTAGATCTTTCCGTTCCACGAGTGATGGTCTTATCAGCCATCGATAGTTTGACGGCGATACGTGATAATAACGATCTACTTGTTCGCGTAACCGACTTCAAGGCAAACATCCAACATTTCGACGGAGAACGTGCACGCTTTCGCGACGTCGAAGTCCTTCAGTCACACGATCAACGTCAAGTTCAATTTGATCGTGCTGTCACCGACTTCCTGAACAAACTCATCGACAACTTAAATACCCGATTTCCCATCAATGCCCTTGATGTCTTGTCCGCATTCGACATCATATTCAATCCCCAGCGTCTTCCAGCTGCACAGAGAGAGATCGCAAATTTCGGTACGGCGGCCCTGGAGACGATTGTGAACCACTTCGGACACCAGAACGGGCTTTTCGATGTGGCACTACTGAGAGCTGACTTTCTGCAGTTTAAATATCTCGCGAACGGATATCGTCAACTGCTATTGCCCGATTTCTGTGAGGAACTTATTATGAATCACAGAGCAACATTTCCCGACTTCGCATCCCTCGCGGAAATTGCGGTGTGCATTCCGATAACGAGCGTCGAATGTGAACGTGGCTTCTCGTGCCAGAACAGAATAAAATCAAAATTCAGAAGCTGCATAGGGGAAGGAAGGCTTCAGACTCTGATGCGTGTATCGATAGAGGGGCCAGATATGGCAGTGTTCGACTTCCGCCGTGCGCGAGAAAGTTTTTTGGCTCAAAAACGAACGCAGAAGCCTTGAGGTCGAGTTCAAAGGCCGTCACGGGACGATGATGATACTCTACTAGGGTCTCTCTTGGTTTTGGTGTACGCCTGGCTGCTTCTGTAGGTTTTCAGAGGCAGCTCAGCGTACACCAAAATCAAGGAGAGATCCTGAACTATGATGATGAACATTCTCATAGGTCTGAACTTTTCCCCAGTGACTTGTGTTTATATTTCTTGTTGATGAAACAAAATACGTATTAAATTCTTGATTTGAAGTTTGCAACCCGCACTTTCATCTTCTCCAAGCAAACAACAATGTAGTAGCGTGAGCACGTGTCAACTTCATAATGTATGTAAATGTTATTCACGTAGTTGTCTTTATACATAACAAAAGGATCTAGGCCGGGTTACATTCGCGATCGTTTTTTCCAGTAGGCGATATGCGAAAATGTAGTCGGGTACTGCAGTGTATACCATTGTGTTTTTGAAAAAAAAAAATTCAACACACCCCTTCCAAGGTACAAAGTATTTTATTCGCCACATTGTTTAAAGCATTAGCGTCACTAGACAGTTCAATGTACGCATTAAAGTGGTTACTTACCTGCCAAGCCAGTTTGTCTATTGTTACTTTGTTGCACGTAATTGAAATTGGTATTCACGCAAATTTTTTTAGGGCTTTGCGTGCACTGCACGTGAAAAATAAAATTTCGAACGCGAGCCCTGTGTATGCGTGATAAGTCTGTTTCAGTGACTTCACTGTATTTTCTCTGAATAGAAGACACTTTTCCTGCATAAAAGTAATAGGCTGTTATCAAAGGTTTGGTGGCGAACAGTGTTGATATCCTCTGTCTGTGCATCTTTCTCTATTTTGAATTATGTGGTTTAATTTAGGTAACACATAACACTCTGCCCTTGATAACAACTACACCTGTATCTTTCCAAAACTCCAGTCCAATTTTCCTTTGAATCCAAGGATGTTATTTTTCATTTTGGTCATTTTGCTGGCATACTCATTAAAGAATGAACAGTTAATTACAATTTATTTCACAGTTTATATTTGAATATTTGTATATTTGTTTTCTTTATAACTGTAATTCTGGTTTCTCTAAGGCATATATTATTGTACAAATGATAGGTTTTCAAAGCGCAGTAGCTATCCTTGTTTCACGAAGTTTGCTTGTCTAGAGTTATAATACAAGTACAAATACAGATACTATGAGATCATAGTGAATTTATGTCCAGGTTTATGTACTAGTTGTATGTCTATGTTAAGTTAATGTGGAGCTGAACACTGGAAAAAAACTGTACCAGCCACTCACCAGGTCAGCCTATTTTTTATTCAAGCAAATATGGTATACATGTACATCAGTTAACTTTTCCTCTTCCCAAGCTGCCTGTCAATGACAATTTTACTTCCTTTTTTAGCTCACATTTGGTTTTACCAATGTGAGTTTATCGTATAAGCTGAAGTCGATGGCGTCTGTATGTATGTGTGTATGTATGTATGTATGTATGTATGTATGTACGTACAGTATGTCCGTCAACATCAAAAACACGCAAACCGCTGCACATTTCAGCTTGGTATTTGGTGTGTGGATGCATCCTGGGCTATAGATGGGATTTTGTTCAAATGAAGTCTGCATTGCCAAAATTATGCAAATGAGCTTACAAAATGTGAAAATGGTCAAGAATCAATATCTTGAGAACCGCTGTTTTGATTGCTTTGAAAATTTGTGTGCAAGTACCTTAGGTGATCCTTATACAGTTTTATGAATATTGTGAAGATATCCTTAATTTTGTATTTTTACTGAATTTTTCGGTGATTTTTCTCATTTTCAGTAAAAATTCTTCTTCTCTGAAACCGCCAGCCCAATTGCTCTCAAATTTGGGTTGGATCTTTGCGAGGGTGTTAAGCTTCTAATTTGTTGAAATTATGACAAAATTGGGAAAATTACTATTTTGGAGCAATTTTGTCATTTTTGGTCAAAAAATCTTAAACAGTATTTTCTTTTTAAAACTCCTGGACAGACAGCTTTTGTATTTGGTACACAAACGTACAGAGATGACAATAGTTAGATAAGTGGAAATTGTCCTGAAATATACAAATTTGTATTTTGAAGACAATATTGTCATTTTTGGTCAAGAAAACTTGTTCTCAAAATTACTTGTTTGATAGCTTTGTAATTTGGTATAAAGTCTCGAGGGATGTTATTAGATACATTTTCTGCTCAAAGTGTTGGGAAACCCCCAAATTTGTATATTTCAGCCTCATGTAATTTTCTCAGTTTGTGACCTTAAATGACCTACACCAACCCCCAGGATATGTTGTGAGACAGTTTTGAAGGCTGTGAACATAATTTTGTCATATTTGGTATCAATTTTTAGGAAAATTTGATCCAGAAAACAAAGCTTAGGTGAATATTTCATTGCGGACCAATTTTTGCAACTTTTCTATGTAAGACATACAAGAACTGATGAGAAATTTGGATCCAGGATAATTCCAGATGTTGTAATCATCACCCACAGTGGAAGGCATTTCACCATCTGTAACTTACTTAAGTGCTGTTTACATTAGAATGATAACACTCATGGCATTAATCAAAAAATCCCCAAGGTTGTAAATATATTTCCTGTCATCTGGCGTTATGTAATACCAAGGGATGGAACATTTGATATTCTGGAGGGGGTAGGGTTTAGAAGATTGATGAGGTAGCATTACTTTTTTACCAGATCCCTTGTACATTTTTTTACCCAACCTCCCACCTTTTCTTCTTATCAAACCTTCTCTGTCTATTTTTTGTTGTTGACGTTTGCTTATGTATTTAGGATCAGCTTGTCCCATTGCTATAGAAGTTGATATGCATGTTCCTAAAGATGACCTCCAGTACCTAAGTTGCAGACCTTATTTGCATTGTTACTCTTGTTTTTCCTGGTTTAAATATTTCTCGAATAGACCAATTCGAACCGAATGTGAGCACACTGTCCTTGACGGTATTTTTAACCTGTTCACACTCAATTCTTTATAAGGCCAAACAAAAAAATATGTGCTGTTCCGATTACCCGACCTACCCCAATTTTAACCCCCCGACCCTAGACTTTTTAGAGCCTCGTAAACCCGGAAGTAAAAATAACGATATGAAAAAACGTGAAACGCATGAAATCACGCGAGAACTATGACAAATCGCGCAATCACGCGAGAACTAATACGTCATTCTTATAGAAGTGATGCCAGACGCTCATGAAAACTTTTGCGACATGACACTGCAGTGACAGTTGTTGCACACTGAACGGTTTCCGGTTTTCAAACTGCTGTATCTCAAAAAGTATTAGGTCTAATTCAATAAAATTTTCGATAAAAAAAATTCCAATTCAACTGCTCGTTCTACCATGGGATTTTTTTTGAAAATAAAGAAAAAAATATCGTGTCATTTTAGCGCTCAAAATCAAGCATTATTTACGCCATATGCCGTACTGCGGCATGGCACGCACATTTCTCAGGCCACTACTTCCTATGTTAGAATGGAATGGCTCGTTACAGTATGTTGTTCAGTGCCTAAACGGCGTTTTGTAGGTAGGTTTTCGCTAAAATGCAGGGACAATTTTCAGTCATCGGAGTTAGTATACCAAACAGCAACTGTTATATTAAATTTGTGGAAAGTTTGAAGCATTTTCATGGCCGTTTTTTGATGTAATCTTTCATTTACATTCTTGTTGTCATTTCCGAACCGCGCCATGCACAGCGCGGCCATATTATGCAGGCCAAGTGAAAACCCGGAAGTGTTTTGTGATAGTGAATCGAGCAAAATTTTGGTCAATTTTACTTTTTATAGTCATTCTATCATTAAAATATAAACCCGTACACCAAAAACTGTGTGTTAAGGTCAGTTCTGAGTAGTTTCAAAATCTGTGCGTTCGGAATTTACCGTGAATTTTGCCGTACGTACGTACACAGTCGTTTGGTGGGCTATTCAGCTCTGGGACTATTCGCCCCATAGACGTGGTACGTACTTCGTTGAACAGCCCCTAACTGCCAACGCTACAATCAGCTGTTTTCAAACGTTAACCCTGGTAGTTTTGCGAACATTAACCTGTTATTTTTCATCTGTTGATGTTACACAAAATTTACAAAATGATATTTGACAACAGAAATGAATACTCTTTCAATGATGTATGGGAATAAAGTCAGCATGCCATGGTTATTATTATAATAAATGTATGTAAACAACCTTTATTTTTAAACAGGATTAACGTAAACTGGGGAAAATGACAGACAGGAGTAGTGCAGGAATCGGGAATTGATAAACAAGACAAGTTGAAAGACGGGCAAATGAAGTGAGAATGAAAAATCTAAGGAAAGGAAAGGAAAAAATCATAACCCTGACTCTAGATTTCAATGCTAAAGGAAAATTGAGTACAACAAGATGACAGCTTTTTAGGGGGGAGTAATATTCTTGTGTAAAAAAGGACAGCTCCAGGGGGATTATTCTGTACTGTGAGTTGATCAGTTGAACAATGACTTATTTTATTCATATTCCTATGATTTTTGGTTTTTTGAATATCAGAATTTCTCAAATGTAACATTTAAGAAATTTTACTGATCTAAAATATATTCATTCTTTTTTGTTATTACTCAAGTTTAAGCTCCAGGGGGATTATTCTGTACTGTGAGTTGATCAGTTGAACAATGACTTATTTTATTCATATTCCTATGATTTTTGGTTTTTTGAATATCAGAATTTCTCAAATGTAACATTTAAGAAATTTTACTGATCTAAAATATATTCATTCTTTTTTGTTATTACTCAAGTTTAATTGTCCAAAATTTGACAGAGCTAGCTTAAAAACTCTGAAAGTTACAGTAGTTTGAAAATGGCGAAAAATAGCTTTTTGACTGGTAGTATACACGGTGCCGTCCAATTTTCAACTCTGTCTCACAAAATTTTTGGCATTTTCAAGTCTCTGTGTAAAGAAAACAATAGCTCCTTATACCGTACTCTTACAATATATTGCACAAAAAGTATTTTAAAGCAGATCAGTTAGAGAATTAATGATATACAACTATACTTTCATAGGGATACCCTCAAAATGACTCTTAGCCATATGTTGAAATTTTTTGACCATTTGTCAAAAAATCGAGCATATTTTAATTCTAAAAAAATCATAACCCTGGAAGTAGACAAGATAGAACCATCATTCAAACAGTTTTTTGAATCCTGAGACAAGATCTTCAAGAAAACATACAATTCAAGTAAGTTTAACCAAGAACAAAAAAGGGCCTGGTATCCCTACTTATAGCAGGCCTCGTCTCAAACAAAATGGTGACTCGCGATGGACATATTACGTGTACTCAATTTTGTTTCGCAAATGCGATCATGGAGAAGAAAGGTCGATTATGTTTTCTGTTAAACAGAACCGAACATTCGAAGAAATTTTGGAGGAACACCATCCAGGTTTTTCTGAATGTAAAATGTACTCTATTCGAGTTGAATGTGCCAGTGATGCTGCTGGGCCGTGGTTGGAAGTACAGCAGACAAATATACAGGTTGGCGAGGCTACAAACAACTTCAACATAAAGTATGTGCGTTTTTCTTGCGAGTGACTACAAAAAGCTGAGGATTTACCTGTGGATAAACAGTTCACTTTCCTGTCAAAGAATTGTTATTCAGCCATATCAATTTCCGTGGCAGTCTAATAAACCACACACTTCAATTCTACTGATGAATATTTTATTTTAATATATTGGTATTCAATTTGAGTGCGTTTCATGAGGAAATTGTTCACTGGTAGTTTGTTTGAAGGCGTACAAAATGCACATTAAAAAAAAATGAAAAAAAAAAATTTCCCTACCTACCCTATTTTTGAAAACCATGTAATCGGAACAGCACATTTTTTTTTTTGGCCTAAACAAGTCAACATTGACCATTGATAATGAATGGTTGGGGCCAAACCATGTTGGTGAAATGGTGGTGAAACTGGAGGATTAAAAATATTAGTGCTCTGCATGCTCTGCATCTTTGTATGCGTGTGTTTGTATATGCATGAATCTGCCTCGAAGTTTTCAAGCTATGATGTGAGGGATGCTTTTATTTACACCAGTGAAAGTCAATGTCATGTGTTTTTGCCATCCACTAGATGTGCTGAAACAGATAGACAACCTAGCGGACGACTACATCAAGAATGTCCGAGAAATGCCCAGGGAGAAACGGGCGGATCACCTCCGGAACATCCAGAATTTATTCAACAAAAGCAGGGAATACGGAGACGATAAAGTGCAACTTGCAATGCAGACCTATGAAATGGTGAGTGGGAACTGTGTTGTTGAATTACTTTTCTGTCGTGATCTCACCTTCTTAACCCCTTTCCTGGCAGAAAGTATCACTTCCACATCTGCCAAGTCAGTAAAAAGCGTTATTTCGCCAAAACCACAAGTATTTTCACCCACTTGGCTTGGACTGTTATAGAGGCTTCATCAGTCTGTGAAGACCATGTTTACAGTATCTTTGTTTTCAGGGCCTTCAAATGTTCAATTTTTTTGTTAAAATGGACCATATGGGACATGTTTTGCTTCACTAGTTTTAATCAACTTGACCTGATGATGAAATATGAACTTAGTAATGAGTGGAGGACCTATAAACTCTTATGATTGACACGAAATGTAAGAATTCCTGACAGGGAGTGACAAAGAAAATAACACAGATCGCAGGAGTACTATTATTTTGGTACCATTGCTGTTCAGAAGTGAAAGGTTAAAACTTCGAAAAAACTCAGAAACAGTTTTCACACATGATTTGTAAGAAAGTTGTCAATTTATTGTCAAGACAGGAAAATTTGCATGTAGGATATTTGAAGTGTTTTTTTAGGTCTCCTCAAACTATTGTGTGATAGCTGCTATGGGTTTATCATGCCAAATAGTTCACATTTGAAGGAAATGCCCATTCATCGATCTCATTGTCAAAGACTTTCTTTAACCCTTTCACCACCATGGTTTGGTCCAAACCTATTGTTATCAATGGCGATTGTGGACCTGTTTACAGGGAATTGGGGGTGAGCAGGTTAAACTTACCTGTTCATCCTGAATACCAGGCATACAGATCCATACTCACCATCAGTAATGATGGATTTGGGTGAAACCATTGTGCCGAGATGGTTACAGTACATTTATGTACTTACCGGATTTTTCCACCATGAGTCAAATCCTGTCAAAACTCTGATAATTTGATGAAAATTATCGATTAGAATCTCTTCTAAATTCAAAATCAAAGCGTAATCACTGATTTTGTTTCACAGGTTGACAAACACATCAGGAGACTAGACGCTGATCTGGCAAGGTTTGAACAAGAATTGAAGGAGAAAAATCTAGAACAGAAAAGCACGGATTACGACAGTGCAGCGTCAGCAAGAGATAAAAGTAAGCCCTGTGAACTGGTTTCAGGTCAAAATGTCTGGCTGAACTCCGCAATAGACCAGCTATACTGTTTGCAGACCATTCTAAAAACCTACATGTTAACCCTTTGAGTGCTGTATTTTTTCCCACCAAAATTTTAGTGCAACATTTTACCAATTTTTATGAACTTTTCTGTAATTTTTCTGATAATTTTGGACCAAATGAACACAATATTTCATCAGCCAAAGTTTTTTATCAAAAGTTTGGCAAAAATCTGACAAAAATTGACTGAGGTATATTTTATAAGGGCGACAAAAATTGACTTAGGCGCTCAAAGGGTTAACTGCACAGAGTGTGCATATAGACTGCTTATAAGGATTTGTTGCTTTTATGTTACAAGATATCAACATTTACAAGTGAAACATTGTTCATTTTGTGAGACCTGTCCTTAAGTTTTGATAATATTTTCTTTTTTTTTTTCATAATTTTATTTTTCTTTCAGAATCGCGGTCCAGCAAGAAGGGCGCAGACAAATCACAATCAGGGAGGAAAAACCGAAGGAAATCTTCCGATGACGAAACGCCAAAATCATCGCGGAAAAAAATGAAAACCACAGTTCAGTAAGTCGTGAACACCAAAAAGTCTATTAACCCTCCATCCTATTCAGTTGAATTGTGAACAGAATTATGAGGCAAATCTAGGTCTGTGGATCATGATGGACTTATTTTCAAAGGATTAGTATTTGAGGCAGTTACAAAGAACATATTTGGTGCCTTACCAACACCCAACTGTGTACATTTGATGCCAAAATTGTTCATTCTGAAGACCTCAACATACATAGTTACCGTACATCCTGGTATTTTTTCTGGTAAATTATGTAATATGGTATTCAAAATCAACATTAAACAACATTAGACTACTAGAAGAACGGATGTTTTTGCTTGGAATTTATAACAATTGGGCAAATCATAAAAAAAATTCAGTGAGTCCAATTAGCTGCTGTGGGGTGGTCTTACTGATGGATCACCATATTTATTACTGAGGAAATGCTTCACTTGGATGTGCTCCCCTCCCCTTCTTTGAGTGGTTCTTCAATCACAAGGTCTTATTCTGGAGACCCCCCCCCCCACCTCACTCACCCTGTCCCCCAGAATCTTGAAGCAAATCTGTGCTGAAGGAATACTTTGCAGTATGTAAACTTAGTGTGATACTGTATGATCAAAGAGTAGAACATCAATGTATTGCAATTGATACACTTCGTGACATTCTTTCCATTTTGTAGAACGGAAACCGTAACACCAATCCTCACGTTGCCGTCAGTCATCCATGCACCATCGGACGTACTTGACATGCCCGTCGATCCGAATGAACCAACGTATTGTCTCTGCCATCAAGTCTCCTACGGTGAAATGATTGGTTGTGACAACCCAGATGTAAGTAGCAAATAACCAATCACAGGTTTTCCATGGCGCCAAAACCCTTAAAAAGATAGCTTTGGCGTCAAGCTAAAAACCAATGGTTGCATGTACAGATGTTTCCTGTTCTGAGTGGTACAGTACGGTATATCCAGAGACTTTATACCACTCACTCACATACAGGACAAGCAAGAATCACTATTCATTATGTTATTGATTACATTATAGCGTTGTCAATACCAGTGACTTTTGTGATGTCATTCCCCTAGACTATTACTGACAATGTATCTGATCTTCCAGTATTGTGGGCCAAGAAGTTTTCTCATATACCGGTACATGTGCTATGATAAGAAACTCTATTCAAAGTTGTCTGAAGGATGACACACATATTTCCAAGTTCATCGCTTGTCAGGTGTTAGGTAGGCCAAGAAAAAATTGTTAGTGGTCTCTGAATTTGACATTTGGCAAAAATGAGATTTTATTGTTTACATTTCAGTTTTGCATTTTCCCCTCTCCACTTTGCTGTGTGACTGTCACTGAAAAAGTTACTGTGTTTTTCACATGCAGCAAAGTACCTCCTCTTCTTTGAGGCTACTTAGGGTAATGACAGGAAGGCATCTCCATAAATTATAAAATTGTTAAGCTCTCATGTATTGCATCCTGCAGCTTTAGTGAGAATGCTGTGACAAGGATTTTGTGGAAGACGCCTATAGAAAAACAAAAGACATGCATATTTCCATGTGATGCACACTTGATCAGAAGCAGATCAAATGATTTTAACCTTTTCCATCATTGTGGACCTATTTTGCCAAACATCATTCATGTTATGCCAACAATCACCTATTAGTTTTACCTTCAACCACGTATATATATAAATTTGATGCCTATGGTCTACTTTCGTGTTGAATTTTCAGTGTCCTATTGAATGGTTTCATTTTGCCTGTGTTGGTTTGACAAGTAAACCGAAAGGAAAATGGTAAGAGAGATTTTGCTTTTCTCACTCCGTATCTAGGTATGAAGGCCAGTGATCTGTAACTTGCTGTATTATTTTTTGTAATATTTGCTTCCAAACTAAAATAATTTCCTGTAAATGCACATGCAAGAGGATGTGCATTCAATTTCAAGCATGTGGCCTCAGGCAGAATAATAAACAAGTAAACAAAAACAAGCAGACAAACAAGTTAACAAATTATATGCAAAAATAAAAGAGACAAAAAGACCACACACAAACAAAACAAGTTAACAAACAAACAGACCTGCAAAATATGGTACAAATGTATTTAAGTAGTTGTTTGACTTCTCACCAACATACTTAACCACTGTCTTTGCTACGGAATTTTCCTACTCGCAAATCTCTCCACAGAATGCAGCAACTCTGCATGCCAGTGAACTCAGTATTACGACCATCAAAGTTTTCTAACAGCAGAATAAATATCAAACTCATCATGAAAAGTAAAAATCTGCATTACCTAAAAGAAGCATAACCAAAACTCAAATATTTGCCAAGATAAATTTGTACTATTTGACGAAGAGGAACGTGGTGTTTCAACTTCTCAATTACGCTGAAATGTAAAATTTGGCCATTTTTAGCTCATCGATACAAAGTTGTCAGATGGTATGTGTCTCTTTCAAAAGTTGCAGCTTTTCAGCTGTTCAAATCGCAATGGAACCAACAATGCTCGTTTTGCGTAACTCTGCTAGTACTGGCACAGTCTTGTGTCTCCTTTAACAGCTTACCGAAAATGTCCCATGAATTTATCTGAGAAGATTACTGGGTGTTCTTCATTTCCTTTGGCCTAAACAAGCAGTCTTCTATCTGAGAGGTCCTAACCATTATGAAGTCTCATCTTATAATCTCTCACACAGGTTTTGTCCAAAATGTATTCAAGAAAGGAAAAAGAAATAACGAGTGGAACAAGAGACCCAGACTTCAAGAATGTACCTTCTCACCCCTAATTCACCTGAAAAATGGACTGATCTGGCATTGTGAACAACTAGCACATTCCAAGAGTCAGGCTTTACAGGGATGGCAAGGTTCATAGACTAGTATTTTTAGATATATGGTGTTCAGCTATATTTACATCCCAAAATATTGTAAAAAAAGAAGTTAAAATTTTATCTGTGAAATTTTTATTTTTTATGTGACTCTGGGACCCCAAAACGAGGGGTCTGTACTGTTGTGGAGGTGTCTTGTACTCAAAAGAAGGCTGTTACTTACTGACGAAACCTTTCAACCATATTTCTCAGGCATCTACCTGTAACACAGTTTATAGTTTTAAATACCTTTATAAATAATCCCGAGTGATGCTGCCTTGTCCTCCAAATGTCTATTGTGTGTGCGGGACACTTTCCTCCAAAGTTTTCCGACATGACAAAGCGGTGATAGACAAAGTCAAGTTTGTTGTCACTAACAGTGAGGTTCTTGCATCATCAGGAACAAAAGCAGATTCATACGCCCTTGCAATATTTTTCACAGTTCTGACATAGATGATGAGTCTTTTTGGCTGCAGCTGCAGATGATGGAGAAGGTGGCAAAAATTGAACTTGTATGTCAGCCATATTATAAAGTGTCATCTTCTCTGTATAATGTACATGTTTGTAAATCTCTAAAAATATTTACTCATGTAGTTGTGTATTGCTAATGAAATAGATGCTGATATGGAGTTACTATCATCCACGAAATTCAGTATACATGAATTTCATCCAAAAAGTTTGGCCGTGATTGAACGGCTGCCAGTCCCAAGATCTGTTTATGAGTTTCCAAAAAGAACGTTGAGATTCACAGTATTCAGCTTGTCAACTCAGCCTGTGCATGTGTAGACTGCATCAAGAATGTGGTGTACATATGTACCGGCAGAGTTGACAAGCTGTTTCTGGTCGTAACTAGAATTCAAATGTAAACAACAACAGTGCACTTTATATGTACCAATGCTGTTGACAGGATAAATAGTAGGTGTTTCAACATGCTTGGGGAGTAGAACAAGAAGCTGCAGTGGACATGCAAAACAAAAATAGTGGAAAAATCATCAAAAGTTGCAACTGCTGGCATTTCAATATGCGTATATGAATTTATACTTGTGTTTCCACAAGTTACAAAGTGAGAACATTTTTGTTCTTGCCCAGATGTGTTTTACAGTAGTGTGGATACACAGGTGAGCCATGAACAACGACAGTGTAACACATCTGCAGCGCCCTCATACTTCATATGTCTGTTTGATGTACTAGCGGTACATGGTTACACTGTGGCTTGCAAACCCTGGCAAAATCATAGTAGGGAAACTACTGTCTATGGCAAAATTTAATGTCTTTTAATTCCGCAACAAAATGCACAGAAACAATTATGGCTTCTTCTAAATTCCAGTAGCCAAACCGGCCTCTTTCCCAGTTGTTAAAACTTTCCCGACTATCTAATTTTGTGCAGATCTGTGAAACAAGAAGTGCGAAAAGTCTCAATAACTGATTTCCCAGTTTAAATTCAGACCCAAACGGGATGGATAAGATTCATGTTTTAAAATCCCCAAAAAGTTAACATTTCACAAAAATCTCATTGTGCTTCAGACTGTCATAAAATTCACCATCAAACCTCTTGACTTTGTTCCTAGTCACGCCTTTTGTCTGCATTTCTCTAATTACATATTCTAGATTATTTTGGACAGCAATGTTAACTTCCTATTTAAACCAATTTAAAATTCACTTATACCGAAAATGACATTTTGCCATAAGACTATCAATGATTCAAAATCAACACAAGCCATTTTGCAACAAAATTTTTCAGTGTGAGAAGATGAGGAATATTTTAACGTGTTTTGTGATTTTAGTGAAAAACAACGTAAGTAGGATGTGATTCCAGTTTATTTAATTATCCATGTTCTATTTTTTTCCTGTCTTCCCAAACACATCCTATTGCCACCGGACAAATTATTTGTTGTTGGAGGTAGTTGTGTGGTATGCTTCATAGATTCTGGGTTGACTTTGAAACGGTCTGCAGTAAGTTTGCGGTCACTATGGTGACTACGCCACAGTGAAAGAGCTGTAGCTGTACAGAACAGAGCGCTATCCGATCTTGTGTATTATTTACAAAAGATTATAATAATTGTTATTCTTTATTAGACTTTTTTAAACTGATGTCTGTCGTGTGTTCAGTATCTGCCCTTGCACATTTCGTATGTTAGCTACGCAGTCACCTGCCACCAAAGTACTTCAATTTGAGCATCAGTAACAGGACCATCGTATGTATAATCTGGAAAGGAAACAAAAGCACCGGGGTTGGAAATGCTTCATTTTTGAAAACGTTATTCGGATTCAAGAAAAACCAGTAGTTTGAATATAGCACTAAATCCACTCAAGATAGGCCTGTGATACTCTGTGCTATAATGGCTTGATTTTGTAGTGTCTGTGCAAAGGTTAGAGACCATAGGTACATCGTCTTGGAACTATAGTGGTAATATCATACGGATCCTAATTATGAATTGCCAAAGTTCCCTGTGAACACAAACCTTTGGATACAAACTTAGAGGGTTTCCTTGAGATAGGGTAGAGTGGTAGCTAGTATGTACTCTATCCCCAACCCTAAGGACTCCCTAAGCTACTGTGATCAATGTGCAGCACTCCGTGTTCAGTATTTACTCTTGCTACATATATGACACAGGGAAATTTGTTTTGGCTGGTGTCTGCTCAGTGCCAAAACAATTACTTCAGACTACATGTTTATTTTTAAACAAGAAGGGCCAGTCAAATTGGAAAGTCCTTGGTCCATACAAATAGAACAATCAAAATATTAGTCATCTGGATTCTCTGATTACTGCATTTCCGTCTGTCTGTTCTCTGAAAATTAGGATGGTCACCCCCTGGAATACTGCCATCCGCGCGTCCTACCGACAGTTGGGCCTATGGAGTAGGGTTGCCATATGTTGGGTGAACTTCCAGGGGTAGCCATCCTAGAACAGTTCTGGGCAGGTCTAAATTTTATAATCTCTTTACTGGAAACACGGAGGAGAACAAATTTTTATCAAAACCTGAGTAATCTAAGCGTACGTATGTGGTGTAATGACAGAGAGGGCTAGTGTGAAAGACAATTTGTACAAGTGAAGTTTTTCCTGTGTGTTGTGTTTTGTTGGTATCTTTGTCATATTACTACAGTACAATAAAGTTTCACTAATTTCTGTACGACGGTTGGCAATTGTGTTTTCATTTTGACAACTTTCTGCACATGGCATTTTGAAATTATTTAAGACAAAAAACGGTGATGGTCCATTTGGTGCATATCATGTTTATGGCCATATATGAAATTCTTTCATGATTTGTGATATTGTGAAAAAAATTCAAGCTATCTTTGCTGCAAACTGTAACAGAATTGTTAACAACTTTTTAGTTTCTGGTAGTATGCACCTTGAAGGTGAAAGACTTTATGCTTGAACTTTCCTCAAATGAACGAACTTTCAACCTCAGTCGTACCAAATCAAGAATGAAATCTGGGGGTCTCATTGCAAATGCAATGGCAACATCCCTGTGTGAACTCAATGGGGAAAAATTGAGTAATGGAATTTCACAAAACTTAGATGGTGGAAACTTTGCTTTGAGAGCTCAAAATTAGATAGATAGATCCATCGCTTGGAGGCGCTCTCTTGGGGCGCCCTCGAGTGACAGATCTTTAAGTCTACTACAAAATGAACCCCCACAAGCAGTAGACCAAATAAGAAATGTTGAAATTCAAATATCTACCCCGGACGTGTACTCTACCTTCAATCCAGTAACAGTTCCCCTGTGTCAAATGTCTTGGTGGCAACCATCTTAACACCATTTCCTAAGAATCACACCTTGGACTCAAGAAATCTTTACCAGTGTATGCATTGGTGTAAGGCTACATGTAGCCGGTGATAATTCAAGATACTCCAAATCTAACTCCAACAGTTCAAAATCTTAAAGGCTGACTGGTGAACTCAGTATAATGTTCCCAACCCTCAGCCTTTGACTCTTAACAACATCAAACGTTAATGGACTTTCCTCTCGGCCAGATTTTCAATTCAAATTTTGCCAATACTTCCTGATCTACCGCGTGCTTTGGTTATTAAAGTTTTCACAGTCGTAGTCTTTTTGTAAATATTGGATTTTCCCCGTAGAGTTTACAAAGGGGTGGTGGCCATTTTTAATTTAAATATTGGTAAAGGCGTTTGTATCTCTTGTACCAAAATTAGCACCATGTCGTTTAATGTTTTACGTATTGATTTTGAAAGAAAATGGCTAAAAGTTTCATTTGGAAAGTTTGAACAAAAGTTCAAGTCTTTCACATTCAAGACACCTTTGTTACAATGAAACAAATAGGTTTCCCTTTATGTTCAGTTCATAAATATCACGATAGAAAGTCTCAGATTATAATATTAACTGTGAGTCAATATCTCCTACCCAGTCAGTGTCATGTCCAAATACTGATATTAGACTTTATGAAATTATGTCCACAATATTTTATCCAAGGTGATTGGTGTTATAACTAGTTTCATTTGAAAGTATACTTAGAATTCCTGAACTATTAGTAAGATTGCTATATGCAATGTCTACAGTTGATTGAAATTTGATTATTGTTTTTTACTTGACTTCTTCAGCTTCCTTTAATTGTTTACAACCTCCCAAATATCATGACTCTTTTGATCTGCTTGTCCTACCTTTGCCGCATTCTAAAGGCAACTGAGGCATGAACAAGCTGTCCATACGAATCAAGTATTCACACATTCCTACTGTTTAAAGATCTTTAAAATTGGTCTGCACTGCACCAACGCTGGCAAGGAACTGGAATCTACGGGTAAGTGCTCCACTGCCAGCTCATTGTTGTCTGTACACAATCCCTAATTGTCTGCTTTGGTGTCCTCCAGAGCGCCCTCTTTGGTCAGATTTTGAAAACGTGACTTGCATTATGATAATTTTCCTTCAGATAGTTATTTTGACAAAACTTCCTGAATTTGAATAATTACACATATGAATATCAGTCATTAAATTATAATTACACATTATTAGGATAAGGTTTGTTGTCAACATTACCATTTTCCAACAAATTGGTCAAGCAATATTATGAATGTGCCTTTGAGAGTTAAAATTTGGAGAAATTGTATACTGTATGCTTTTTTTCAATGAACGCAAAGCGTTTAGTTTTTGAGTGGCCTGGCCAGACCATTGAAGATGTATTAATATTATGCAACGCAAGTTAAACAGATTGTGTAGTGAATAGGGAACCTTGAGAGAGTCTACATTATGCTTGGTAGACAAGTTGTATGAAACATTGTTTTATGATACAGATTTTTGTTGAAAAAAGTAAAGATGCAATGCACCCTATCCAACCCTAGCTGACACGTTTCATTCCTGAGATTTGACCTGGAACAGTGAATTTGCTATTAAAGCAAACAACGGAATATGTACCAGGTCTCCCGTACTTAAAAAAGGTGACCAGGGTTTACGGAAGGATTGGGCGGGGATGGGGGTGGGTGGGGGGTGGGGTTGAAATTATGAGAGTTTTTAAAGACTTTTATGACACAAATGGAGTTGGTCCCCTCTGCTCTGTTGTTTGAATATAACCAATCTGTACAAAAATCCAATAGAATTTCCATTCCTATGGATTAGGGAGCTTTCAGTAATTACAGGGGGGGGGGTGGGCCCGGGGGAATTTCGCGAACACCTGTACCGTAAAATGTGACCCTCCCCCCTATCTTCCTGTCTAAAATGTGACCCTCCCCCTTGTCTGACTTCCTAAAACTTGACCCTCCCCCAAACCACTGCGGTATTCTCCCCGGGAATAACTAAAACAATATCAGCTTATTTACATAACAATTGGTTCAATTGTTATGTTAGGGACAAATTACAGAGGGGAGGGCTGGTGTTTTTGGAGGGACGGTCGCAATTTATCACGCAAGAATTTTTGAAGAGATATGGTAATTCATACATTTTAGGGAGGGTCACCATATTTTGTGCAACTATAAGAAGGCAAGATGTAGCTGATTTAGTGCTTCATCCAAAAATATCAAATCATAATACATGGAGTCTATCAGGCAAATTATTGACAATTTACCCCCACAAAACATGCTATATCTGTATTTTATATACGTTTGATAATGTATTTAAATGTACTTTGCTTGAATAGGGAAGTAAAATGAACATTTGTGTACAAGAAATTGATTTCTGAATTTCATCTAAAAAGTTGGTTCACTATCCATGGTGTCTATGATGAAATTATGAATATTTTTTTCCAATACAAAAATAGGTAAATCCTTGCATTTGTGTACTCTTGATTATTTATATTAATTTTCTTGATTAGACGAGAGTGGTTACAAGTCTATGGTTGTGTAAGAAATATGATTTTGGAATTTCACTGAAATGTCGATTCACTATGCATTGCAGTCTATGGTGAAACTATGAATAATTTTTTTTCAGTACAAAATTAGATAAATCTGTTCATTTATGTATGCTTGATTATTTAGATTATTGTTCTTGATTAGACTAGCGTGGTTACAAGTCTATGGTTGTGCAAGAAATATGATTTTGGAATTTCACCAAAATGTCCATACACTATGCATTGGGGTCTATGATGAAACTATGAATAATTTTTTTTCAGTACAAAATTAGATAAATCTGTGCATTTATGTATGCTTGATTATTCAGATTATTGTTCTTGATTAGACTAGAGTGGTTACAAGTCTATGGTTGTGTAAGAAATTTGATTTTGGAATTTCACCAAAATGTCAATTCACTATGCATGGCGGTCTATAAGTGTGTGCGTATTTTGTTGGTGATTTCCTATTCAGGAAATATCACGAGGACAATCAAAGTTTTGGCCATAATATCAGCTTCTGTCAAAAGTGACCCTCCCCCCAAGATAGGTTTATAAAAAATGACCCTCCCCCTTGAACTGTTTTCTAAAAAGTGACCCTCCCCCCAATTCCCCCGGCCCACCCCCCCCTGTAATTACTGAAATATGATTTCTTATGTTAAGATTGTTCATACAATTGGACATTGGTATTTGATAAAAATGAAACAATTTAATCCCTTTAAGTTAAAACAGTAAAACATATCACTGTAACACATGACAAGAGAAACATGACCATGTTAATTGTTAGTTTATGCTCTACCTCCTGCCTTTGTACCACATGGTAAAGTGTCTGTGATGTAGATAGATAAATCCATCAGCTAACAAGCTTTCTTTTGAATTTGAAATAAAATGATGCACATAACAGCCATGTAAAATTGATAAGGAAGTTGAGGATTATATAGTTGAAGAAAAAAACAAAATCCTATTCTCTTTGTCAAATTATGCAATAAAAATAAGCAGGGCTTGTCCGGGATTTGAACCCGGGACCTCCTGCACCCAAAGCAGGAATCATACCCCTAGACCAACAAGCCGCTCTTACTTCGAGGAAATTTATACAAATACATAATTATAATAATAACAAGAGTTAGTGCTGATTGTTTATGTTTCCAGTTTGGCTTCCCCATTATATTGATTTCATCTCGTAAGAGGATAATTGGTCACATATTTACCGTTCTGGGTTTCGAGGTACTCTGATCACTGAAGCTAAACGCCAGCTGGACGCCCCCTATCGACTACCTGAATTTATAATAGCGTCATACTGTCTTACGGCAATTTTGGTTTGCCAGAGTGTTTTAGTGTCATGCGAAATTAGATTCTACCAGATGTCTGCAAAACCAGTGTATCTTTATTTTAAATAATAGAGAATACTTATTTGAATATGTAGGCAATATCGCGATGAAAATCACTTGCTTGACATTGTCGTAAAACTGTTGGTATTCCGAAGAGGTCGTCTCGACAAGAACCAAAATGGCGTCGCAAGCGTTTCACCCTCGAACAGGATCGCTTGTCAGCCTCTCAAATGGTAATCGCACGGCTCAAAGAAATCACCCGACCCAAGAATTTAACAACGGTATGGTCATTAGCCGAGATCCACTTCGAGATAGTGAAATATTTGAAGTAATCATCGATAAAAAGGTAAGATTTTATGAAGTTCATACATTATGAATATGATGATGCTCAGGCGAAATTTCCGCAGCGATGGCATGCAGGTGTTTCACTCATACACACCTTTTGCATTTCGGTTGAACTCAATATCCCGCCGCATTCTGGACAGCTTATTACAATTTTGCAGTTTATTTGATATTTAAAGACATGCACCGTGGAAGTATACTATCTTCATCCTGCAACATGGTCGCTGGTGGGCCATGGAGACGCGACAAGCCGGGTTTTGAAATCTGATAAATGTATAGTTTATAATATGTACGTTATACAGTTGCTAATGGTTATTCCTCCGACCACATTCTTTCACTGTACGTAAGTTTATGTCCGGCTATTTGCATATGGTTAAATCACAGTTTCAATAAAATATATCTTTTTTAGTGTACAATTTCCATTCGTTCACTTGTCCTATCCTAAACGAAAGTAAACAGATGTCTGCAGTGTGCAGGGAGTTTTACTGTTCATTGCATTGTCATGATTGTGATCACGAGATGGCGCATATTTTTATTTGACCTAGGAATATTGCTTTCGAAATCGGCACACTTAGCCTCCCCCCCTCAAAAAGTAAGTTTGAAATGTCAATGACATCTGTTGCTACTCAACCCCAATTTCATTTATTTCCTCATTCCCAGCCAATAACCACCACATGATTCAGATATTAATGAAGAAAAAACAAATTCACCTATACTGGAGATATGTATGAAGCAGCTTTAAGTCATATATTTTGCCACTCGAATTAAAAACTTGCATTGTTTCATGTATTATGAAAAAGAACAGTTTATAGCCAAAAACGTTTATTTTGAGTGACACAACTTTTACCATATATCATGATTGCCATGATGACATAAAACAAATTTCTTTCTTATATTGAGCATTGTGAACCTCATCAAATGGAGTGTTGTCAAAACTGATAATCTTATCATTGTGATCGTTTGTACTTTTGGCATCATTTTACAAGTGGTATAGCCACAAACTGATGACGTCAAATTGCTGTACACAATACCATGGAGGTAGCAGAGAAGGAGTCACAACTCAGCGGAGATCAAAGGGACCATGTGTTTTGGCACTGTTTGCCTTACTAACTACTCCATTAGCACCAAGGGAACTTGCCAACACGTTTTCTCAGAATTAGGAAACAAGATTAAATTCGTTCGGGATCATTCGGGTGTTTCAGCCGTCCCTCAGCAGTTGACAAATATTCAAACATGGCATCACGTGCCCAAGCATCGCGTCGGGAAGTAAGAGTCGTTCCACTGATTTTGATGTACACGATGTTAAAGAGGTCGAGGAGCAGATAATTGAGGAAGGGAAAGCTTTTGTATCCGCAAAGGCGCGGAGACTGAGTTGATGATAGCTTGCGATCACAAAAAATATCATACATCGTAGGGCAGCATTGTTAACACGCCAATTTTTTTCCAAATCGCGATTCTTGATTCTTTCCGTGTTTTATCATGTTGTACAGGCATTAATGATAAGGTCAAATAAGAAAGCATAGCTTTTAACTGCTACGTCCATGACTTTAATAATGGTCACAATATAAAAACAACACGTACTATGCATTGAAACAAAGCGTCGCCTATGGCGTCGCTGGCGTCACGTCATAAACACCCGGAAAACGCTACAAGTTTAACCCACGCTCACGGCAGTGCTGCAGTCCGCTGCACCATACTCAGTACATGATTGAAAAGTTTGTGATCAGAGCTTCCATTCTAACAAGGAAAGGTTTCCGCGATTGAATGTAAAGTATAAAAAAAACGACGTTAAAATTACCACGAATTTGAGAATGAAAAACTTAAATTCTTTGTAACTTAACTTTTCGTGGACGGAACGTGTCCGTTCTTACACTATTGTGACGCACTTGACCCAAGCTACGTAAATACAGTCTTTGTGCATGCATTGTGACATTCTGGAGCAAGTGAGTCGCATTGGCAAACCCAGGTTAATTTCACTTGGTTCAGTTGAGAAGGTACCGTCGGCAACGCAGACGGCGGGAAAGGGATGTTAAACAATGGACATAAACGGATTAAACCAATGGTGCACAATAGTAATAAACGTAATTATCTCAGTTGTGACTCCTTCTCTGCTACCTCCATGATAATACAGTGCCATAATTACAAGGTGTCTGTGTTTTGTTTACGGCGATTTGATGTCATTAGTTTGTGGCTATACCACTTGTCAAATAGTGCCACTATTTTTCATACCTTTCTCCCCCAAACATTTAGTTTTATCCCTTCCAAGATAATGCATGGTGTAAATTCAATGATATATGCACCATGGTATTGTTCATACATGAATTCTAGGCTTGACTGAAATTCAGTGAACCAAAATAGCATTTGACATTTCACATGCACATACACTTACACAAACATGTTGATAAACTTAACACCAGCCCCAGTAGGTGTTTCAAACATGGCCATGGGAGTAGGAGAACAAGCTTTTTCACAAACTTACTTTGAGTTTCGCAAATAGAACAAAGATAATGGAAACAACGCAAAACTTCGCAGATAAAGGCGCTTCAACTGCTCAAGAAGCTTTCCTGGTATGCATTCAACTACATTTTAGGAGATATAGTAATCTGGGAGTGGAATATGATTCTAAAATTGTACGCAGTATTCTTGAATTTCTTCACGGCTTGAAATTGAACCAAAAAAGGAGGATTGGTCAATTAACGTAGCAATGTATGATTCGCATATTCTTTTGTCATGAAAATAATTTTTTTGGTACAGTTATACGATATGGAAAGATTGCTCTAAAAACCATAGGGGTGGCCCACCCTTAAAAATCCCCTTGTGGAGGACCCTAGTACATGTACAGTGGCCAATATGCACACTTTGTAGGTACAGGTATTAATTGGGGCTGTAACCCACGGGAGGTGATTTTGATATTGATGATGGTTTTATTTTAATAGAGAGGTCTGATTCGTTTTGACAAACCCCACTGTGCATAAGTCGGGATGCACTTCTTGTTACCTGATGACATTCTTATCACTTGTCGGGTTGGAATTGTTCACGAAACCAGCTCTGAGACAGGATTGCAATTTGAATTGGATTCAACTTTCATTGTTTTGTTCTTACCTGTTCTGTTGGTTTTGCCTTTCAAAGCAGATCACAGTCTCATTCAGTAGCATGATGAAACAATGAACAAAAGTAAAGTATTGACAACAAAAAAGATTAGATTTGTCTGTCAGAAATACACATTCGTGTGAACAAGATGTAGCTGTAATCATGACAAAGTAAATTATTTTAACCAGTTTGATTCAAAGAAACTGAAAAAATTTCTCGATTAAACCCAATCATAGACCCTTGAGAGTTTTTCTCAAGGGTCTATGATCCAATTCTACCATCAAAGAAAACTATGATATATTACAAGAAAGTTTTGGAACTTCTACATATAATATATATAATAAATACAGTGAAACAAAATTTCAGTAGAGATTTCAAAATAAGGTGACCCTATTATTTTTTTGTTTCTCATCGCCAGAGGAATACTAAGGCAAGGTGGGCGGGCCAACTAAAAAAAACAGTACCAAAATAAAAACCTCTATTTGTTTCAGTTCAATGTTCTGTCCATTCAGTCTCTACAATTTTTAAGTACAAAAATGTTATTTGTTTCAGTTCAATATTCTGTCCGTTCAGTCACTGCAATTTCTTGTCTCAGTGTTTCTCTCATTTTAGTCTCTACAATTTTTAAGTACATGCTAGGATGATCGCCTCAGAGGCGGCGAAAATAAAAAAGTTTTTTTTATTTTCATGTTGGAGCTGAAATTTACGATCGGTCGGGAGATGAGAAACACAAAAATTAAAATCTTGTCCTAAAATAGATGTCCACGCTAAGTTGAAAGAGCAGAGTGGTCAAAGGTGCAGTTGGGTGCAATCACATATGTTTGACCAGTATGCCAAAATTAAATGGTCAGGCAAATGACATATTGTTATGCCAATGTGTAATGTGTGATACTGCTCTGATTGGCTTAAAAGCATTGTCATTGATTGAGGTCAAAAGTTCAGTTAAAAGATTAGAGAAAGTTAACCGATTCTGTATCTTTTGATTATTTTCCTAGACGTTTTAGTAATACTAGTATGTATTTGTATGTACATGTGTATGCTCCTTAGCAATAAAAGCTCTGTTTTCTAAATGTGCCTATAGATTACTGTACACGTGAAGCAAGCATAGCATGTTTTCTTTGTCAAGGGAAAATGATGCATGATTGTTTGATCTGGTTACACATTGTACATGATTGGGTTAAACTACTACCTCTGTCGAACTCACAATGACCCTCCTTAGGAAACTACGGTGGATAGATTTCCTTGTTGCAGACAACTGTGTGCTAGATTCCCAGTCAGTGAATATTTCCCATAATGTTTTTCATTCTTTGCTGCCTCTGTTTGCACAGAGCTACCAGTATACGGTTTTTTTGACGAGCTGTCGAGCAAAAAATGCAGTAAGAGGTGTAAGAGTCTTCTCCTTGTATATCAGGTTTCCTGATGCTGCTACTTAAACATTAACGACAACATATTGCATGTTTTTTCAGGTAAACTCATGGAGTGGTTCGATAGAAATCGGTGTCACAACGCAAGACCCCAGCTCACTAGACTTTCCTACCAGTGCCACAGGACTGCGAGAAGGCTCCTGGATTATGTCCGGGTGTTCCATTTTGCGCGATGGCCGATCCACACACGATGAATATGGGTGTGATTTAGACCAGCTGAACTCTGGAGATCGGGTAGGGGTACAGAGGACTGTAGGTGCAGATTTGCACATATTCATAAATGGAATCGACCAGGGCATTGCGGCCAGGGGCCTGCCCAGTAAAGTGTACGCTGTGATCGACATGTACGGAAAGTGTGCTCAGATTTCCATCGTGAACCACGACCAGAGAGGTAAGTCGATGCAACTCTTCGTATTCACACTTTTTACGCAGTCACTGTGTTCAGACTGCAAACATGTCACATGTGAAAAGAAATACAAGAATCCAGCCATGCATTAGAAGCAGTCGGCACGTAAAGGTTTCTACCTATTGTTATCATTGGGAAAAATTTCTTTTGATGTACTAATACCTGAAGGCTGAAGTCACTTTTTATTAGATATTTTCATTCATATCATAAGCTATACTTTAGCTATTCTACATGTTAAGGGATCATTATATCATAACTTGCTATCACTTGAAATAATTTTCAATATATTCGTAGAATTTTTATGTCTACTGCACAAATTTTATCACTTACAGTTATGATTATTATTGGATGGACCATTGAGAATTCATTGACAAAAATCAAAAAAGTTTGCACTGCAACCTTTATATGTTATGCAGATTTTTAACAGCAATAATCATTGATAAAAATTGGTTTGGGCAAAACGTCGTTGGCAACAAAGTTAAATAGTTTAGAATCAGCAAATGTCAGCATAAACCTGAGTAAATTGATTCTTTCTGTTTGAATGAAGGAAAATCAAAATCTTCTAAATATACATTGATCATTATAATATAATTTTAGTTCTTAGATATTCTGCTGACCTGCACATAAATGTATGCGAGGTTAGTACATGTATAGCACTGGGTTGGCCTCAGTCGTCTCTGTCTTTGCACTATCAGGTCATTTTACAATACTTTTTACATTACTCATTTAATTACATATGTTATCTAATTATGTCTACCCGTATTATCTTCACGTCAATGAATCCAAGCACTTCAGCCTTTAATTGTATTGTTAACTATTGATCACCACTCAACAGTTTTTTCCAGAATAAAAAAAATATTTGTTATCGCTCCACCAAGTTTATACCTTGAAAATAGTGATCATGAAAATATGAGATTATCCAAACATGAATTTGTAATATAGCTACTTATTTATTTTGAATTTGCCAGTTCAGGATATTATATTACTAATACACGTCACATACTGTGATATGTTATCAACAGGGTATCTTCTGGTTTGCGTCCCCGGTCTGATAATCTTCTTCATGCCCACAAATAGTTTTTTTTTGGTATCATTTCAACTTCACTGAGACATATTTTAGTTGATTTTAAAAACATTTTCGTATGAAAGGAAAGCGTGAGTACCACACTCACAGCTTATGTGACAGCAAGGCTGTTGCGAATTTGATAGACAACTATGTGCTTTATCTGGAATACAATTAAACAGGACGAAGTGGCATGTACAGTCCCATGATTGGTCACATTCATCATGATCAATGTTAAAAACATCACAAACAAGTATGGATGCAAATACAATATATCTAACCTTCTCGTCAATTCATATTACTTTGATGTTTTTTGTTTATTCATTTATTTCTCTGTTTATACATTCGTTTTTATTTCATTAATTATTTTTAATGTAATTGTTTTTTATTTTTATTTTATATGCTTTGTTTCCATTCAGATTATTTACACTTCTAACATGTACGTTGAAATTATGTTTCTTTTGGCTGTGATGAAATAAACTGCTCTATTTATTTCATAATTGATTTGTGTACCATTGGAAGTGACATTTATGAGTACACAATTAAGTAAAGTTTCTTGCAAATGTGACGAAATAAAATGAAGGAAAAATACTACCTGAGAGCTCAGGCTACGTTTGATAATACTTGTCACAAAATAAAGGTGAGATTGTCAAAGCGCAATAAATGTAGGTGTAATCCCGAAATGGTGATTCACACTGAATGCTATTGAAATAGTTCTTAAAAGTTGACTCTTGGCTAGGTAATCCGAGATTGCTTCACATGATATGTTCATGAAAAGTAAATCACCTGGTTTTAAGTATATCTCTTGTCGACATTTTATCTTTGACATACTGCATGGCTCATCTCTCGTCAACATTTTATCTTTGACATACTGCATGGCTAAGTCATTATACTATACAGTGTGTTGATCTTGATGGAGATTGTGGCCATCCATTTTGTTTGGTTGGTTACCTTAAAGGGACAAAGTCGGCCATTTTTCATGAATTTTGTTTGATATGAGATACTACTTATATTGTTTGACATGTTGAAAGATACTGAATGAATGGTTGACCATGCATATATTCGACCCCGGTTTTAGACAAATTAAATGAAACCATGGCTAAAATGAATTAATGGTCATGACCATTATTCATTTTCGCGATGGTTTTATGTATCGTGTCTAAAACCGGGGTCGAATATATGCATGGTCACCCATTCATTCAGTATCTTTCAACATGTCAAACAATATAAGTAGTATCTCGTATCAAACAAAATTCATGAAAAATGGCCGACTTTGTCCCTATCAATATTAATCAGTTGAAGTTGGTTGTATGTAAATTTACCCACACTATACTGTGCTTCCTTAACCCTTTTCCTACCTGAGAGTGTGACTTCCCTGCCTTCCAAGTCAGTAAAAACCAGTATTGAGCCAAATCATGTATGTAGTTTCACCCACTTGGCTTGGTCTGTTATATTATCTTTAGTCCATAAAAATCAAGTTTACAGTATTTATGTTTTCAACAGCCTTAAAATGTCCAAATATTATGTTAAAATACACCATATGGAATATGTTGTGCTTCACTAATTTTAATCATCTTGTCTCCTGATGGTGAAATATGGACTTGGCAGGAAAGGGAAATTGCAAAATTTTACCTTCGTAAGCTTTCGTTCATGATAAGCTGTCGTATCATCCCTTATATCTCATGAATTATTCATGCTCTAGACTTTGTGACGCATGTCACATGCATGTGTAATGTATTCTCAAATTGAATATCTATTTTCATGATTCTGGTCGTGACTTTAAAAAAATCTTATGCTGATAACTGACAATTTTCAGACTTAGAGCCAATGTAATGCCTTTGCTAGGGAAAAGATCAAAGCAAATATACCAGATGAATCATACTGTTGAACTTAACCATGGTCTCTAAGGCAACCAATTCTGATGAATCATAGAGTACAAGTACACAAGTACATTTGCTGTAACTGACCGATACGACTACAAGTGTATGTACAACATACACGTTCATTGAATGTGTATGTGTGTATTGTACTAGCCTAGAATCCTTTTCCGTCCGCTTGCCTCCGTACCTCCGACCCAGGCAAGTGGATGGAAAAGGATTCTAGGCTAGTATTGTACAGATTCACATTCATTAAAAAATAAATACATGAATATATGTATTTGTATAAATAATATATAGATACATTCATTAAAAATCATACTGGTATTTATATATATATATATATATATATATATATATATATATATATATATATATATATATATATATATATATATATATATATATATTGTTGGTGGTATATATATATATATATATATATATATATATATATATATATATATATATATATATATATATATATATATATATATATATATAATATATATATATCGTTGGTGTTGTCTAAGTCACTCAGTGTTGATAGCTTAATTTAAAGTATCTTCATAAATTCCTGTACCTTGATGGCACATTTGAATTTGACCTCATCTATGGATCAACAGAAAAGAGAGTGGAGTACTTCAATTGTGTACATGTATTAGCTTATATCGTGGGAGGAACCTTTACATAGACATTTGAAATCATCAAAATAGCTACTGAGGAACTTGCAGTCAAAGCTCCTCAGACACTCCTCCACAGCAGCATTGCACTGTACAGTAATTGTTGCGCACTTTTTCGTTTGGATCCCCAAGTAAAATCAGTGATTGGCTACCATTAACACAAGGACAAAGTGACAGAAATTCCTGCAATGACCTCAAGTGCATGAGGTCATTCATAGTGCATTTCTGTTGAAATCAGTTTCCTTGTTAATTGAACACAAAGGTCATAATGTTACACTCTGGATAATAGCATGCTTGAATGAAAGTGAGAAAGAAAAAAAATTCCGATGAGATCACACTGTTAACAATTTTTTTTCCTTTCATTTCCCTGACAGCTTTCATTGTACCAATCGAAAATGGCCTCGACGAAGAGGTCGCAAACGGCCAGCGCAGCAGTAACTCATCCAACGAAGTCTTGCGATTCCACGAGCGCTGCGGTACGCTCATCAAACTCAGCAACAATAACCGGACGGGGGAAAGGAGGCGACCGTTGGATGAATTCAACAACGGCGTCGTCATGACGAACAGGCCTCTCCGAGATGATGAACTTTTTGAGGTCAGTGGGAAAAAGTCCCGTTGAATTTAAATTCAATCCTGAATCAGCCCAAGGGAGTTAACAAATAATTTGTGCTAGTAATGCCCCTGTGAAAAGCAAAGCTTAATACATGTAAAACATAGGCAAATATGTCAACCTTGTTAAAAAGTAGATCATTTCCACACTGATATGTGCACGGTAGCTATTTTTCTGGTCCATGCTCTTGCTTTAGGACATGAGAGAAGTCAAGATGGCTAGATTTTGTCTGATTTGAATGGGATAAAAATAATATTATAACACTAGGTATCTCATGCTGGGAGAATTTTCTTTGGAGAACAAGGCAGAGGCCATGAGTAATCAATGTACTGATTTATGTTAACATTTATATACTTGCACTCCAAGGAACATTTCTCTAAACAGATTCAGAGTGTCTGGCCGGACAAAATCTTGCAGCTGCCCACTGTGTGAAAATAAAATGAGTCCAATAAACATATCATTTCCACTCCGACCACCTAAATGTAATATCACTTGTTTCAAATAATGTCACCGTATCATAGTTTTGGTGTAAAAGTAAATATTAGTCTGAAACATTTAATGCTCAATTTTGCAAAAAGGATATTTATAGCAACCAAACTTCCCGAGCAGGTAACTTTTGAGACGTTTCCTGCCCAAGCAAATTTTACATACCTGCCCTATTAATTGTTACTTGCATGCATACTCAGTATTTTACACTTCTGCCTTCAGCAAAGTGATCATAGTACAATTATTAGTCCTTTGGGCCTTTGGCCCAAAGTACTAATGTGATGACGCGGCCTCTGTTGTTGCATACAGTGGGCCGTATGCTGTGGACGCAGGTATCTCAGAAACGCTTCAGTAACTTTTTCTGAAATTTGGTCTGGTGGTCACTTTGGCATGTATCTCAAACGGTCTTTTTTTCTTTTTTTGATTGAATCATTTTAAAGTCACTTTTTTAGCTTTTTTGTGAAACCACTATTTTCAATTTTTCCTCAAAGCACTGATTTGATTATTGTGATATTTGGCATGGGTGTTCGTATAGTTGAAATGCCGTCAGAAATGTTCAAAATTTGGTGAAACATGCCTTGTATTATTTTTAAACAATATTTTTATCCATTTTTATTTTATATTTACATGAGTTTGACTCGCTTTCGTTAAAGCTACCGTCTGCGCATGCGCACAACTCTAGACAAAGTCTGAGTTGAAGAATCGAATCGGACGCCATCTTGTTTCTCGGTCTCGGCACAGTTTTTACTTTTTGAACGTTTCACTGTGTCTTTCAATATGTTTTATAGTTATGAAGTTGACAGTGATGCACTTTTGCGGGTGTCGTGTATTATTTGGTACGAAAGGCGCGTTTGATCGACTGAAGAATGATGGTACCGGCAGGCATATCAGTTCCACTGAGGAAGTAATCCACTGGCCCGCATAGGTCAGGGACTCACTTAAGGGAGAACCACTTGATTTCTGGGGGGGGGGGGGGTAGGGAGGATTTTGAGGAAAAAAATTGTCACCAGGGGAAATAAAAGAAAAAAATAAGCCTGTAATGGCTTGAGAAAAAAAATTCTCATAACAGACGAAATAAAAAAGGAATTGTCATTATGCAGTTGAAATGAGCAAAATTTTGGAAACTTCATTTTCATGTGTTCTTTGCTAGCATGCTGCCATAGGCAGCACAAATGTTTTTACCACAAGCAATTCTCATGTGTTTTTTTTCCCAGCACTTATGATATAAGCATTGACTACTTTACATCTCAGTGCACTCGATGTTTTCCTTCCCTTTTCTGACCCAAGAAATCATGTTTCAGGATTTCTGTTGCAATATCTCAATGGTACAGGCAATATCTAGATGGACTATTTGACTTCTGTACATTGTGAAAATTTAAAACACAAGACAGGAGTCAATAAACTAGTGTAAAAACCAATATATTATTATCTCAACATAAATATGTTAGAAAGATTACAAGTTGTCAAAGAAAAATTGAGGAACAACAAATATAATGAAGTACAATGTGTGAGCCTTGTTTCTCTGACCACAAAAGATAACATCTCCCCTGAGAACTTAAAAGGAATTGACTGTTATAAAGAAAAGCAGTATAGTACTGATCACTGTTGATTTGCCAAAAAAGTGTTCTATAATTTAAAGTTGTATACATACTAGACTTTCCATTTTGTTTTCATTCGTTGGAATGTAAAATGAATATATAAAACCATCCTGTGATATGTGAAACACTGGCTTAAATTTGAAAAATTGCACTGCTACTCCATTTGATAAAAAAAATTGATGCAGGTGTGACAGTTGAAATTTAAAAATGCTGTCTCTCTGACAAAAAAAGTTCCCATACCCACTTCCTGCATACCCCCCTGAAATCAAATGGGTCTCCCCTTAATATGCGCATGCGCATATAACAAGTTAGCTTTGTTTTGCAAGGACCAGCTCCTGGCAAGGACTTTGAAAAATCAAACCGACGCTGTCTTGTTTCTCGGTCTTGTGCGAATTTTGACGTTTTGAAGCTTTTAGCGTTTATTTGATGATATTTTGTAAATATGAAGTTCACAGTGATTGTATTTTTGTTGCTGTCATGTATTTTTTTGGCACGAAACGCTCCTTCGTTACCGGCGAATCCATTGCTTTAGCGAGGCAATCCCACCGGCGGCCCGTTAGTAATAGCTGGGTGAGAGCGAGGGAATTCGCTCTGTCCTTCTACCTCCATGTCATAACAAACTAGCGTCGTTTTATGTTGATGTACTGTCCTTTCGACACAGCGATAACTTAAGTTTTCTGTTGCTTATTTTGGGTAATTTCGACAGTTGTGCATTGATTTTGACATCATTGTTGAAGACAGTGTGTGCTTTCGACTGTCGACAGTCCTCGTGCCTTCTTTTGACCCGATCCGGAGTCACTTGCGGTAGTAATCCAACGTAGGCGATCGAGCGCCGAAGGCGCAAGGTCGAGTGCCGAAGGCACGAGCTTGTATAAATACGGTACCGAAAGCTACGCGAGACCAAGCAGTACAAGCGACTGGCGAGAGTCTATGTCTGCTTTTGTTGACCGATTTACGCGCACTTCAGAATCACGGCATAATCCGACATGGTAATTTGGCATGATCATCAGATCATAAATGATCCGAGATTGCACTTTAGCAAGGTCACGATAACTAATGTTGTTTGTTTCACTGTCGTTTAATACCTATATTTCCACTAAAAGACCATTAGAATTTCCTCCTGGCTACTTTGAAATCGTGCACTGGCATGCATGTAGTTGTCAACATCACTATGCTTGAATCATGGATGTAAAAAATAGATTTTTTTACATCCATGCTTGAATGTAGTAGACTCTTACTATGAATATATCGACTGTCACTGCATATTGCATATGTGTGCAAGTCACTCCATATCATATCAAAAAATGTAGTATTGCGATGTTTGAGCTGCCACAAGCCAGAATTTACAGTTTATGAGAAAGTTATCTTGCATGTAAAACTCAGTTCTACTGTGAACAAAATGCAAGCTATGTTGCATAACTATGGTGAATAACATAATATTTTGTACCTATCACCGTGTCAGAAAATCAGAAGGAAACAACCACTCAGACAAACTCTGGTCAGGATGATACTGTCCAATTTTAATATTTGTCTCTCGGCACACACTAGATACTCATGACTGTAAAACAACATTTCCATATAATTGTATATTCAGTTTTTATATTTAGTTTGCTTTTCACCATATTCTATGTCCTTCCCTGCACTACATAATTCAAAATTAAATATTGTTTTTGGCCTATACGTACTTGAGGGGTAAGCTTATTTAGTCTCATACATTAAAGATGCACTGTTGACCTTCAGAGTCAAAACTTTTTATCATTGTATTGTAGATAGGTGTACACTCCAAATACTAAGTACAAGTGTGGTGAGTGTAACAAGCAAATGTTTTTTAGTCAATGGCCCAAATTTATTTTCTATTTGATGGACAATAAAACATATGTAATCAATGCCAACAATCCAGTTTAAGTAATTTGGTTTAGATTAGCCATTGTCCATTATATTACAATAGTTTGTGGCTAAATTTTCTCCCCTTCTGTATCATATAAGTTCACCGTTTCCTGTTTTAGATATTGTTGATCCTATTGAGTTCCATCTCTTATTCTTGATTCACTTTCATATTAACTTTCATTTATGTCCAAACAATTTGACTTTTTGCCAAATTTCACATTTATGGCAAATAATAAACAGTAAGGAGGCACAAAGGACGTCGGTGCCCCCGGGCCCCATGTTTTTCTTTGCAAGCAACATATCTTGCATGTATGAATATTTCACCTGCCTGGGCCAAAACTGAACCTGCCTCAGGATTCATATTCATATTCATGAATATAATATATTTTACTTGATTATAGAAATGTCAAAATTTACACTTACATGTACTTTTGACTGAAACATAAATTCTGGTGTCACATTTCAAGTGATGGGACCACAAAAGAGAGCAGTAAGAAATATTGTCTCAAAAAGACAAAGTTTGCCTGAATTTCTGTTGGTAGAATGTTGTGCAAGTGATGTTATATTTAGTAACAAACCCACGCAAACAATCAGCTCTGTTTATCTTGCTGTAATCACTATTTATTTTGAAGTCTCGACTCTCGATAAAAGCATTAAAAGAAAAATTCCACCTGCACTTGCCACAAAAACAATTTTACATTTGTACTACAAATCTAATGCTGGACTTGTTTATTTTTAACCCTTTCACCACCATGGTTTGGCCCAAACCTATTGTTATCAATGGTGATTGCAGACCTGTTTACAGAGAGTCGGGGTGGATTCATGTAGGTTAACCCTCTGACAAGCAAAGTTTGGTATAACCCTATTGTTTCCATGGTATAGGTGGACCATACCACAAGAAATGGGGTGAAAGGGTCACATAAAAAAACAGAGCTACATGTATTATTCTTAAAAGTGTTTTGGTAGAAATTTTTGTGTCAATAAGTTGTCAACGTCTTCTTTTTCAGATTCGTATAGACAAATTAGTCGACAAATGGTCGGGTTCTATAGAGATGGGAATTACAACATACAACCCTGCTCTCATAGACTTTCCTGCCACAATGACCAATCTGAGATCAGGTGAGTTGTTGAAAATAATGTTAATTAGAGTTAATTAGTTAATTATCACCAACACATCTGTCTTATATCAAATAATCATGTGTGGATGTTACACGAAGGTTTAATTTTCCTAAATGGTGCAGTTGATGAATTCTGAATACATCTTGTCTGTTGAGGTGTTTTGTACTTTTGCTTTCAATTCCGTATTTGATTATATGAATTGAAATTGCATGTTGAACCTTCAGGCAAAATGGCATGTCAAGTCTTCCATTGAACAAAATGGCACCGATTCATAAAAGTTTCACAATCTGCACCTAGTTGATAAATGAAGTTTCCTACTTTCGATTTCACTAATTACAGTTTTCAGATCACAAAAAACCCACAAGTTCATTGGTCATTTCATATGTGACTGTACAAAAGTTCCAGGTAGAGCCTGGCCAAAGTTGTAAAATTAATAAAAAACTGTCACACACCCGTATCAGTTACATTGATTCAAATGGTATTTCAAACCACTTGAGGAAGTTGGATACCAGTATATAAGTTCCACATAGAACCAGTTTTTTAATCCCATGTTATCATGAGTACTTGTACATCATTTTAAACTGTACAATGCTGTGACACATAAATGCACAATGTAGACATCTGACACTTGGCAATTTATCTAACTTTGCTGTATACTCAACTAATGTAGTTTTTCAAAATTGTACAGCAGACTTTATACTTTCCATGTTTTGTAATAATTACTACAAGAACAACTGGAGTGTCTTTTGTGTAAATGTTTTCATGTCCCTGACTTTTATGTGAAGTCTGTGTATCTGTTTCTATAATAGGGATGCTCACTGAATGTACAATTCTTTATTACCATGGGGGTAAAGGCCCCTGTTATATGCAAGGAGCAATTATATGCGTTTTGCCATAATGTGTTTGAAAAGCCACAGCAATCACCATCAAACAGCCACTGGTCGCAGTGTAGTAGTTTTCAATTTTGATGTTCAAGAGGGTGTGTTTTCACCATTAGGGGGGTTTTGCAAGGATCAGGGAATGCAGCTACACTGCCAAAGGCTTTAGAAATGCACTAATATTTCTGCCATGCCATGTTGTTACCTTGTGGATACGTCCAGGCATCCTGCCAAATTGTTTTTGGAATCATTAAAACATTACAAAAATTCTAATCATTGCCCTCATCGAGCACACAGTCAGATATTATAAGCATTTGCTCTAACTATTTAGTGTTTTGTTATGGACTGTACCCCAGTAAATTTTACCACTATCTTGCCATGGAATATGAAAACATTCATATCAGGAGACAAGAGAAATAGTGCTAGGGTTCTCAGACTAAATATGTGTGTTCCCATAACCCCAATAGAAAATAACTGAAATATATCCATGGTAGGTACCATAATGATGAGTGGTTGCGGAATACTGACCAACGGCAAAGGAACCAGGAGAGAGTACGGAGAATTCAACCTTGATGAGTTGACGGTAAGATACAGTGAAAATTCTGCATGCTGCAGAACTTTTATGCACGGATTTCAGAAAATCGGAAACACCGATCAGAATGGTTGGGAGAACATGCTAGGGCTTGAATAGTAGCGATGGTCTCATGACTGGGTTGCTCTCTCAGCGTTGTCGGACTGAATTCCAGAACTTATTGCTCAATGATTTATCTATTTACTCTGAACAACAGGAAATTCACCACTATTCAAATGCAAATTTGCTCGCATGAATATGTAGATTTATTTTCATACTTCTAAAAATTGTTTATAGTTTACCATATGTGTGTGAAATTTGAATTAAAATATCAACCTTGATTGTCTGCTATTTCAAGACTCGGCCATACGAGTCTGATACAAAAATAGCTGTTATTGATTTGATGGAAATTATCCAGCGCCCGTGTGGCAATATAGCCTCCAATGAGACTTGTAAATCCATTGTGAAAATAAATGTTATCACCCTTGATGGGTATGAAATGTTTTTTATAGACTTGATGCGTTTTTTAGGGATAGTTAAATAAGAGCTGAATTGCTGTAACATTAGACTGACAGAGAAATTTTTTGATCATTGCATAATGGAAAAATACAGTCGTTATTATGTAATGAATAATTCACAATCCAGACCTCTTTTGATTTCTGTAATGGACAATTTCTCGGTAGGAAGGAGATTATATTGGTTTAATGAGGAAGTCAAGTGGTACCCTCCATTACTACATCAACGGACTAGATCAGGGCGTGGCGTCGTCACGGACACCGCAGACTGTATATGGGGTGGTTGACCTCTATGGTATGACGGTGAAGGTCACCATCGCCGACAGAGATACGGTGTCGCCAATTTACGAGAGGCTGGAACGACGACCCTCGCCATATTTCGGTTTGCATGCTATCCAAGCGACCGACAATGATAGCGAAGGTCAGACAGTTCAACAATGCTCATAATTATTCAACAATACCCATAGTCATTGCCACAAGTCAAGTGATATGTTTTAGAAATACTTAAATTGATTAAATGTTGTTGAGTAAATGTATGATGTGAGTAGATTCCTGTATGTAACAGGCCAAGCCTATATTGATATACTGAATTACAGTATCAGGATCGACTATTGAAACTGCATTTTCATAAAAATGATCTGCCAATTTTTGAACCTATCCTACATGTAACGTACGAATTTCACAGGGGAACATTTTAGCTCCAGTTGTCATATTTAACATGGCAGTAGGAGCTAGTTTGACGGCAGTCAGTCCATTGTATGTGTGTAAAATTGTGTGCATGTTTGTCGCTGTGTCCGTTCACTTGAAAAAAAGACTGTAAGTGCTCATGCATTACTTTTGATCAGCATCTAGTCTGACTTTGTCAATATTCCAAGCATACACGTTTGTGCACTTATTTTGTTTTGCTCTTGTCAACTGGAATGTTTTTGTCATCTCGTTCAGACTGTAATGGCGAACAGGGAGAAAGGATTTTATTTCACCAAAGTTGTGGGGCTCACGCAATGGTCATCAACAACGGACGAACTGCACTCCGACCTCAGTAAGTATAAAGCGATATTGCTCTCCTCGCAAAGAGCCGAACAGGAATCTAAGAGGTCAGGGTTTAGTGTCAAAGAGAAAAGGTCAAAGGGCGCATAATGTACAGCAACACCATCCCTGAGAAAGTTGCCATACTACTGTTTCAGAAATACTGATGGTTGGACTTAACCATAAATTTCTATTCACTTTTTTAGCTCCCATATATGAATATGTATATATGCAAATGGGAGGTATTCTTATGAGGTGGCAAAATGTCGTCTGTATGTATGTATGTATGTATGTATGTATGTATGTATGTATGTCTGTCTGTCTGTCTGTCTGTCTGTCTGTCTGTCTGTATGTTGTATGTATGTATGTATGTATGTCCACCCACGTCAAAACTCCTAAACCGCAGCACCTACTGTCTAACCTTTTGTCTGTTCCATTTGTACCCATAACCCATCCTAATATATAATAGCTCTAGGCTGAATGTGAAATTTGATTTATTTTACACTCATTTTAGTCACACATTTATATTTTGTGTAATTTCAGTGCTTTAGATGACTTCAACAATGGTGTAATCCTGACAAACCGACCTCTCAAAAACAATCAGAAATTTGAAGTGCGCCTGGACGAAATGGTGGACAAGTGGGCTGGGTCAATAGAAATCGGTGTGACGACGCATTCACCGAGAGATTTGGGTGAGTGTGAAACAAAAAGAGGTCACTAGAGGTCAGAGGTGGTATTTTTAATATCTTGTTCATGAATGATCTATGTGATATTTTCTTACTTAACCTGAACATCAGTTGAATTAAATCATCAGCATTGTGTCTTTGAAATACCGAGAAATTTATTTAGGGTGAATCTGAAATATTTCAACATGTCTGGGTTCATTTTAGCAAAGGATTAACCTAATGGGAGTTACAAAAAGCTCAAAAGAATTTAAAAAGATAACATTTTTAAAACTTAAGATATATTTTGTAATTTTGACCAATATTGTGATGTTGTATTACGAGCATACATGTATTGTGTGTTCATGCAAGTTGGATAAAGCGATATGTTTTGGAGCATGTCGTATGTTAAGTAGTACAAGCCTCAAAAATTGAAAGACTTTAAATTTTTGCTGTAAAGCATTCCCTTTTGAAAGTCAAGAATAAAAAGCCGGGGGGATCATTGTGCAAAATTTGGTATTAGATAAACAGATTACCAGCATTAGAAGACGTTTGAAATTCAAAATGGCCGCCACCCCAGTGTTAACTCTATGGCGAAAAATTAACTTTTCAATTTTCACAAGAATAAGGCTGTGAAAAGTTTAAATACTCCACGAGCTTCAAAGTGAACCCCCTCAAGAGGTAGACCAAAACAAGCATTGTAAAAGTCCAAATGTCTGTCCCTGATGCATATTCTACCTTACTTTTACTATAATGCTACCTACACATGTATGCCTAACTATCTCACGTTTCTTCCCATGGATCAAAAAAAAATGTCACTGTATGGCTAGAAAAACACTTTCTCACATTTGACCTGATGTGTGAGTTATATCTTTCTTAATTTTCCGAATTCATGTAGAATTTCCATCCACCATGACGAACGTCCGGAGTGGGACATGGATGATGACTGGCAATGGAATAATGCATAATGGTACCACAGTCATCGATGATTATGGTCAGAATCTAGACAGACTTGGGGTAGGTTGTGATTATGGTCAGAATCTAGACAGACTGTCATTTGTATATAAACCCAAAAGTTTTGAGTGAAAATTATGTGAGAGAGGAATGTAATAGCAACATAGCCCAAACAAGGGACTATGTAATCTCAAGGCAGGAGACAATTTGCCATTCTTACGTGGGGCAAATTGTCACCTACCCTTGGGCATACGGTCTCATGTTTTGGCAACAATATATGTTATATCATGCCAGTATATTGATGGTGCAAATACAGCTATCTAATTGGTCGAGATGTGAAACTAATCATGTGATATTCCCAATATAGCATAGTTGGCACATGCGAGCTCTCATCAAGAGCAAAAATGCTTATTTGACTTTCCACGCCAGAATGTCAATATGATGTTATGATATAATAGCAATAAACCACATCCAGCAACAGTATACCTCTCGGTTTTGACCAGTTCACTTCACATATATACTCGCTATCGCTCGTTCATATATATATGTCATGAACTGGTCAAAACCTCATGGCATACTATCGCTGTGAGTGGTTTATTACTTAAATCTATACATGTACTATTCCAATGTCAGCAAATTCAAAGGGTTTATCTGTCACTGTATCCACTTTATACTCTAAAAAGAAATCAGCACTTTGCATTGATTCAGATTTGACATGGTTGGACTTTGTAGGTCGGTGATCGGGTCGGCGTCATGAGGAAGGACGATGGTACGCTACACTTCTACGTGAATACCATTGATCAGGGCACAGGGGCTTACAATGTACCTGAGACTCTGTACGCTGTCATCGATCTGTACGGCCAGGCTGCACAGGCATCGATTGTGGATGCCAGAAGTAAGATCACTTGTCAGTGAATTCACAGGGAACTGCAAGCACTTTGTCCCATAAATACCATAAAATATAGTACTCTCACACAAATGGAATTGGAATTGAACTACAGAAAATTTGCAGATCCTGTCATCCCACCATTTATGCATACTATTTCAAAACTTAATCTGCCACCAAAGTCAAATATAGACCTACATAATGTTTTGTTTTTTTTATAATCATATTTGTTGCAGTGTCATAATATGTAATCAATACAGTGTTTGCAGCTCCCTGTGGTTAATTTTACTCTGTCAATATCACTTTATGCCACTTGGTGAAGTAGTCGTAGTTTTGGTCTTACACTAAGATCGCTGTGGAAAGTTTATTTTTATCCACTTGCAATGAACAATTATGTCGGAAAAATTGCAATTTTTTGCCTCAAATATTTTCAAAGGACAAAAATATCAGCATAAGATTTGCAGGGCTAAGTTGAATCAGATGTTGCAATTTCTGTGCAATATTCATTTCCATCTTTTGTTTCTATTTGGTTGTCACATCTGTTGTGTCCTCACATGAACAAAGTATTTCCTTGCACAGTTTAACATACCCAAGTAGCTAATTATTTAGGAGTGACCAAATTTGATGATAGGGTTTGGACCAAACCATTGTAGTGAAGGGGTTAAATATTGAAATTATGGTGTTGATCCTTTGAACCCTGAATCTTACGGACCTTTGACATATGGGGGATTTACCCCCAGACCAATTTCAAAGGGTCAGTTGTTGCATGCTGGTATGCTGTATTCTTTGTAATGTAGAGTTTTTCCTTTTCGTTCCTTTTTCCAGATCCACTTCCTCCAATAGATAACAACCCTAATTCCGTTCGAAACATGAACCACCATTCCGCAGGACTCAACCAGGCAGATAGCCCCGAATTACAATTCCATCAGCTCCATGGGGCCAATGCCACCATCACCAACAACGGCGTCACGGCGTGTCGCCCGAATGCCACGGGAGAATTCAACGACGCCATCGTGATTAGTAACCGACCACTGCGCATTGGTGAGGTCTTTGAAGTGCGCATTGAGAAAATGGTGGATAGGTGGTCAGGATCCATTGAAGCAGGTATTTGATTTCTGAAGAGGTTGTTCTGTATGATCGGTGTATTTACCAAAATTTTGGAACAAGCAAATGTTTCTGCCGCTTCCCAAAATGGTTGTGTTGGTATACCAAGGGAAACTGGTATAATAACTTGGAAAGCTCAGGAAACATTGGCTTACAGACCTTAGCTGTTCACTCCCAATACCCTGTTCACAAGTTCACTATCATGATTGAAATGGGTTTCGGACCAAACCATTGTGGTGAAATGGTGAAGGCTGCATTTTTCATCTCAAAACAGAATGTTTTGCTGAAAATTTTGTTCAGGAAATTTTGAAACATTTCTTATGATCATACAAATCAGACTTTTCCATGCTAAGTTAGGGATAAAGAAAACAAATCATAGAAAATTTACAGATGTAAAGTGATTGATCTATTTAGGTCAAATTTTCACAAAATTTCTTTTTTCTTTGCGCTTATAAGGTGTTACATCAATTTTACCATCTGAGTTAGACTTTCCGAATACGATGACAGACATCGATCATAATACATGGATGCTAAGGTAAGTTCTTCATTATATTTCTCGTGTTTTTGTACAATTCAACTCATTGTCTATATAGAACTTGGTTTGGTATATAAACTAGGTCAGTCCAACTACAGCAATAGGCACTCTACGATGTTAATTCAAAAGCCAGAGCTCGAAGTAAACGTCAATAGGTTTGATAGGAAGGCAAGACTCTGGTTTCAAGTGGCAGATAAAATCATTTATTGTTAAACACATGCCTTCAGTTTACGATGAACTTCTGTGTCTCTTTATCAAAGTGATGATTAAATATTTATTGTTTCCCAGTGGTTCTGCCGTGATGCAGGATGGAACCACGGTGAAAAATGGCTATGCACTTGACCTAGACACCATCGGTGTCAATTCAAGAATCGGTATGATGCGATCAGAGGATGGATCTTTACACTACTTTGTTGATGGACTTGACATGGGGGTTGCATGTACCAATATACCAGAAGGTAAGAACAAATCACCTGAACTATCATGATCACATGCACATCACATGATAATCACATGTATACCACATGACAATCCATGTGCACCACATGATAATCACATACATGTATCATCTCAGATTAAGAAGTTTAACCATTATCTCATCTAGGAATTCTTAAGTTGCGCACACAGATAGTCAATGTACATATGATATAACATTATACCAGCGTGTTGATAATTAAAATACAGCAGTCTGATTGGTTGACACATGAAAATAACAAGGCAATATTCATAATATAGCACAGTTGGAACATTTGGAGAAAAATTCTTTCTCTTATGTTTCATGCCAGAATTTCAACATCATAATCTAATGAAATAACAAAAACCACCCCTACAATGGTTATAGCACCTAGTTTCAGCCAGTTAACACCATATACTCTAGCTATTGTTCATGCATATATGTTGTGAACTGGTCAAAATCTGGCGGTATACCCATTGCATGGGCAAGTTTATTGCTTTAATAAATATTGATTTTATTCATTCACTTTGGCAGAGGTTTATGCTGTGATTGACCTGTATGGGCAGTGTGCGCAGGTCTCCATTGTACAGCATACCAGTAGAGACAATCACACTCTGACCAATGGTAACATTACAGCTATTGAAAGACCAATACCAACAGTATTGCCAGGTAAGTATTGCACTGCCACGTAGCAGGATGGTGTGTGTGTACTGCCCTCTGTGGCAGCGTTGCATGAAAACTTCCCATCAGTAGACTTGAAAAGGTACAGATGGTCTACAAGGAAACTTTATTCAAATTTGAAGGTAGCGCAGGGAGACTGAATTGCTGGGATACATGTATTTACAGTAACAGAATGGCAGATACACGTATGTGTATATCCTATTTTCATCACAGAATTAACACATGCTACCCTTATACATAGATTATATAGAATGTCAAATAGCGGTAAATTGTAGGTAAATTCACCCCTCTGTTTTTTGGAGCATTCTATTTGTATGCTAATAACAATACAAAATAATGCATTCTCACAACAAAAGAATATGCAAATTATACATTGTTATGTAAATTGTCACTACTTTGTTTATCTTAGCTGTGGAGAACACTGAATTTGTTTCTGTAACTCTAAAATTTGCTCTGTGATCCTTGATAGCAATTCTGTTCTTCACCATGGAAGAGAATGGTTTAAAGTTTCCTGAAAGCAAAGCATGAGCAAAAGTTTAAAATTTTCGTTTTGAGGGCACCAATTAATTTACTTCTTGATGTGTCAATTTTACTTGTGATGTGTACATGTATATTGCAGGAATCCTCCATAAATTCCATCAATACTGCGGCAAGAACGTGGCAGTCAAGAACAATTCATGTATGACGTGTAGGATACGAAGCTTTAATCACGGCATCACGTTCAGCTCACGGCCACTGAAGACTGGTGAGCTATTTGAAGTAAGTATTAAAGCCCGTTCGCAGCATTGAGAGATTGCATTTACATTCGCAGCATTTAGAAACCCCCGCAGGTAGGAAAGAAAAAAGCAAGAAAATTATACTTAATGAAATGCAGCAATACTAGTCATTTCTCTGAAAGATTCCTGCGTGAAAATATAATTTGGAAAGACCTGTTCTTTATTTCAAAGTTTAGAACTGTCATCTTTTGTTACACTTTGGTCTTCCAAAGTGTTGAAAAGTCATAATGTCCACACAGAGAGTCATTTACCCCTTTCAGACTACTTATTGTTGGCACCTGTATATACAGACGAGTAGTAAGTATCACTGAAATATGAGATGAGGTTAAGGTTTCGGATGTTAAAAGTAAGACGTGGTATCTCAGCATACAATATTAGTCCATGGTTACTCTACCGTATGGTTACTCTACCGTAGAGTAACCATGGTGGTTTACATAGCTCTCAGCAGTGTGGCAGATCAATTCATGGTTACTTTACATTAGAGTAACCATGGTTAATTGTATAGCTCTCAGCACATTTGCAGATCAATTCATGGTTACTTTACCATGGAGTAACCATGGTGAATTGTATAGCTCTCAGCAGAGTTGCAGATCCACAGAATGAAAGCCCAACCATGAAGTGAAAAAAATTAGCAAAATTTTATCTTCCCATACCATGACAAGTGTCAATTATGCCCCAACCAGTTTAAGGCATTTCAACCTGTTTACCACCCCCACCCCCAATTATTTGTAAGCAGAGTCGCAATTACCATTGATGACAATGGGTTTGGGCAAAACCATTGTAGTTATGGGTTAAACCTCAGGTAGTGGGCATGAGAATAGAAATGCTATATCAAATTCTGATGCGAGTCCAATCAAATAATATCACAATCTTTCTCTTCCAGATTAAAATTGAGCAAGTCAGTAAGAGGTGGTCTGGGTCGCTACAAATAGGACTGACGACGTTTGTACCTTCTGAGTCCCTACCACAAAACAGCCTACCGGCCATGGCTGGTGAATTCCCGTGCAAGCTTGTCTGGATAATGCAGGGCTCAGAGATCAAACACGACGGTGTTGTTCTGAGAGAAAATTATGCCACAACTCTCGACAGGCTTGAGGTGGGTGTTCTTGTTGTCATTTCAGGTTTTCAAAGGTAGCCACCTAGGGGCTGCTGATGTGCAGTATGCTCGGAACGCTATATCTGATTGGTCAACTGTCACTATTCACAGCAACTTACGAAGTCTATGTGTATTATTCAATTATAATGTCAGATTCAGCCAACTAATTGGATAACAGCTTTCGAGATGCTGCACATTAGTCCCCTAGGGTCGGACACATCTGTTTAGTTGGAGGTGGTCCCTAAGACCACTGTAAAGTAAACCAGTTCTGTAGACTAGTTTGGTGGTTAACCCTTTGCACCCTGACCCCCTGGTACTCTATGACGTCATCGGACATTTCTGTCCGAGCCGGGTTCAAAGGGTCAAACTTACTTTGTGATATACAAGGATATATATTGATTGTGATAGTCAAGGTGTTGTGATGAAGATAGCGAGATAGGTAATTCCAGCCATTGCATTTACTGTATGTAAGGTATGCAGCCCCTGTACGTGACAAGGTTTCTTAAAAAAAACGGAAGACAGGGAAGTGAAATATCACAGTGTAGTTTAATGTGATTCTTCCTATACTTCCATGAGCCAGAACACTGGGATAGAAATCACTGGTATGAGATGAAAAGGTTAAAGATACAGAGTGCCATTCTTTAAATTTCAATTCATGACTTTTGTCTAATCTCAAGATTTTTAATTCAGTACCTTCCATTACATTGTCACTCAGGTCTCCAGACACATGCAAAATTGCATTTGATTAACTCTATTTTATGTGACATTTGATATTTTTCATTTATTTTTATCAGATTGGCAATCGAGTTGGCGTCAAGAGATGTGCAGACGATACAATGCATATAGTTATCAATGGAGAGGACAAAGGAATAGCTGCTACAGGAATTCCAAAGGTAATTGGTAATGTTTACTGGTAGTTTTGAAGAAAACAATAACACAATACAGTATGTCTACTGAAGATTAAAATAGAAAAATGACAATAATGTGATGTTATGGTGGACATTTATTTTCATCTAAATGGCCAGTAGCTTTATTTTGATGATTTCTTCACTCGTTTTGTTTTGTATGGCAACTGCAGTTTCGTGTTTTACCCTCTAAAGCATGTTGAGGTACACAGTATTCAGCTTGTCAACTCAGCCTGTACATGTGTAAACTGCATTGTTATTGCTGATAAGTGAATTCTAGTCTGGACTTTGTAATTTGAATGTCAACAATAACAGTGCGCTATCATATGGAAACGCTGTGTTTGCAAGGTAGATGTTTCAACATTTGTATTTTGGAACAAAGTTTAGTTCAGTAAGAATCTTTAGTTTCTTAGCTTTCTGATGTGTGCCATATTGCAGGGTGTGTATGCCATTGTGGATCTCTATGGTACGACAGAAAGTGTCAGTATCGTCAGTTCAGCTGTGGATGACCAGGACTCAACCAGGCCACCGTCGATTGCTTCAGACATATCTGACGAATCCAGTGAGGTAAGCTTTCCTCCACTGCCTCTGTAAAATAGAGATACCCACACTAAAATTGTTGCCCATTCATATGTGTAAGTGTCACTGAGCAAAGCAACTGTACATGATGGAAAAAATTCAATGCACATCTGCAGAATGCTGGGCCCATCTTTCTCATGGTACTAATTGTTGCTTGTCTGTGGAACATTTCATAGTGAATAAGTAAAAATATACCCTTTGGATAGTGTATAAGTGTAACATAGCGAAGCATGGACCCAGTTTCCTGCAGTCTTGCCCAGCTAACTGAAATTATGCAATGAGAGAATTCATCAGAAAGTAAGAGTGTACAGTGTGTAGTGTAGTTCAATAGTATGCAGTCAGTCCCTGTCTGTGGATTCATCAATATGTATGCCACAGTGTTGCAGTACTTTTCTATATATCTATCTATCTATCTATCTCTGCATCTATCTATCTGTCTATCTATCTACCTAGTATCTGTCTATCTAACAACTTTATATAACATCTAAAAGAAAATGATACCATCTCCCTTTTGAGTGCTAGTGGCAACACTGATTAAACGTGAAGGATATCAACCTAAAATTATTGTTTTTGCCTTTTAGGTCATTTCCAGGCCTTCAAGGTCATTTCCAGCTAAATTATGATAAAATACAGGGAATATTACAAATAGCTGTCTAATAAATCTCCTCAATTTTTAATTTGTCAATATTCCTATTTTGTCCATTTCAGGAAGTAAATGGTGCAATAGACGCTGACAGGACAGAGCCTGTCTTTATTGAATTTCAAGAGAATCATGGGAAGAATATTCAACTCTGCAATGGTAATCTGACGGCGTGTCGGACGGCAAGTTACAACCAAGGAGTGGTTGTAAGCAGCTAACCATTGCCAAAAATGCAGTTATTTCAGGTCAGTTTCGTAAGGTAGAATGTGCACGAAGACAGATATTCAGACACTCAAACTTTTACAATTCTTTTCTGGTCTACCATTTACGGAGGCTTATTTTAAAGCTCTTGGAGTAAGAAAACTTCACCATTTTAGTTTTCAAAAATCTAAAATTGTATTTATCTCCATAGAGTTAACACAGGAATGGCAGCCATTTTGAATTTCAAATGACGGTAAATGTTAAGTAATTTGTTCCCTAATTCCAAACTTTTCACGGTGACCCCTGAATTTAATTCTTGATTCGGTAAAAGAAGGGTTGAAAGTTTCAGCAAAAGGGTAAGTCTTTCACTGTCGAGGGGCACATGCTGCCCTAAAGCACAGGTGCCTTAAAACTGAAAGCTGCAGCAGGAAACTTGTAATCATGCTCTTTAAATTCAAAAGTGAGAATAAAATGAGGGGTCTCCATACAAATTTTGGTACTAGAGAATCAAATTATGCAAAATTAACCAACATTTGAAATTCAAAGTGACCTTATCCCTGTTTTCAATCCTATAGTGAAAACTTCGTATTTGATTTTCACAAAACAAGATGATAAAGCTTTACTTTGTCCACAAGTATCAAAATGAGTCCACACAACAAGTAGACCAGAAAAGTATAAGTTTTAATTAAAAATTTGAGAGTCTGAATATCTGCTCCAAGGCATATTCTATCATGACATGTAAAGAGTTGAGAATTCCATCAAATGAGCACTGTGCAAATAATCTGGTAATCTTTCTTTCTTGAAATGTTGAATGCCAGAGCCCTGAACTTGACACTGTTTGTTTTGCTATCAATCAACTTGTGTGAACATGACACTGCATTAAGCAGCTGCCATTCTAGATAGTAACGATGCATGTTGAATTTGTCCTTTTGAATTCCACTTATGGTTTTTAGGGCTTTAATAATGCATATCAACTTAAATAATGGGTAATTCGTTTTTGTAGTACAAAATTTTGCATGGTGACCCCTGAATTTCATTTTTGATTTGAAAGAGAATGATGCAAAGTTTCCTTTCAGTAACATTTTGCAAAAGTTTAAGTCTTTCAATTTTTAGGTGCATACTACCTTAATACAGCCATTTTCCTTGCTGTTCGTAAAATTGATTCAGCCTCAAGTTGGAATGTTTTAAAAAAATTGATCCCTTTCAGCACATTAATGCTCCGATACTCTTCCAGGTTTCAATAGATCAACTAAATTCAAGATGGACGTCGTCGCTTCAAATAGGAATTCTTGGTTTCTCCCCGGAAAAGTTGAATTTTCCACCTACGGCCAGCTCCATAAAGAAGTCTTCATGGATTGTTCAGAGTAACTCTGTCTTCCACAATGGGGTCAAGGTCAGTACTAAGGTCAAGGTCGATACCTGTTAATGACTTTGGTGAATAAATATTGGCAGGCTGTGCTATAAGGGTATTGTCTTAATAAGAGTTTTTTCCCCATAAAGGTAACACATTGGTATGTGAAATCTGACCATAGTATCAGTAAAATTACTTTAGACATATAATATGCAAAATTAAGTTCAAATGGTTTTCCTGGCTTTTATTCATCAATAAATTCAACAATAGTTTGTAAATGATAGTTGAAAAGGAACTTAAGCCTGGTCTGTCAAATCCATACACAGACGTGTTTATGAAAGCAAAAACAATGTTACAGGGTTAGCAAAAGAATTTCAGATGTCGTGATGTGGAGAATTGGCATCACAGAAAATCAATATTCATGCAACATAATGTCTGAAAGCTGTGTTGGGTTTTATAGTACAGTTGATTTTCATGGGTGATGTGCATTTGCTGGTTTATTAAAATTGCAAATTCAGTTGTTAGAGCAGAAAACACCAGTTGTCCTAGTGTCAGAAACTGCTTACTGTATTCACCTAGTAGGAGCAAAAGTTGACATACCTGACCTTTTTACAATCCAGGTGAAAGAAGATATCGGTCCAAACTTAGATAGTCTGCAGATAGGACACAAAGTTGGAGTCATGTTGGACAACGATAACTGTTTACACTTCTACGTTGACGGGATTGACCAAGGTATCGCGGCAAAGAATGTACCCCCTGTGTCGTACGCAGTGGTGGATCTCTATGGACAGTGCGAGCAGGTAGGTCCATTCAGTCAAAGTTCTCTGGCGCTCAAATTTGCATATATCCATAAATGGTAATAATGGCCAGGCATGCCTAGTTTGTGTACTCATGGACTATCAGCCGCACCATACAGTATTGATGACACATCCTGTATAAAAAAAAGTATTGGAATTAAGAGAGAAGTAAGCGTTATCAGCAAGTTTAACCTGTCCACCCCAATTCCCTGTAAACAGGTCCACAATCATCATTGCTAACAATGAGTTTGGGCTAAACCATAGTGTTGAAATGGGTTAAAGATGAGAAATTTTCTTGCAGGAAGGAAAGATCAGTGACAGCAGAGTCTCAAAAATTAAAGCTTCACACCTCACAAGATAAACTGAAAGTGACAATCTTTTCATGGAAAAATATTTCTAATTCTTCCAAAGTATGATACATATGCCTGATTGTTTTGTTTTTACATTGAATGTCTGCAAATCAGGCTAAACAGTGTACGTGTTTATTACATCAATTCTCAAATACTGATTCTTGTTCCAGGTTACCATAGTGACAGACGATACTTCACTGGCAGCCAGTCTCCCAGTGGAGGAGAGAGAGAAACACGACATGGAGGATGGTAAGACAAGGGACCGTAATCTTTAAGTTGAAATCAGTGGCGATTATTGAAAGTAAAATATTATCTTTTGAAGATTTGTCTGATAAAAAGGAGTTAAATTATCATTTTATCCCTCAAGAATATGCAAGCATATTAATAATGAAGTACACATGCAGTGCCCTTAATCTCTGATAAACAGAGCTTGAGGCGCAGAGTATCCAAGTATCTGTTACAAAATTGATGATTTCGTGCAACGTATCTCAAATAAGCTACTCACCTCTTTTTAGTATTTCTATACCCTCCATGATGTGACTTGTTCACCCCCAATTCCCTATAAAATGGTCTGCACTCACCATAGGTGACAATGGATTTGGGCCAAACCATCACTGTGAAAGGGTTAACCAATACCCACCATCTTCTGTTGTTGTATTTCCAGGAATGAAGGAGAGCATATGTACGACACCACCAGTCAGCGATAGTAATCTTATAAGGAACTGTGAATTTCAAAATAGATGTCTTAGGTTTAAAGCTACGATAGGATTGCCAGGTAAGTGGTGACTTGTCTTTGTATTCAAGATATAAAAGTTCATGAGAAAAGTCAGTTTATCAAAAGCAACAGCCATTACAGCAGTTGCAATTACACCTAGCATCAGTGTGCTTAAAACTGCAGCCACATCACAGGTCATTTTAGTGTAATGCTATTAGTTTTTTGAAGTTCAATAATTTTGAATTTTTTTTTCAGAGGGCTATTTTGATGCTGATCCCAAGGCAAATACGTGTTACTGTGAAACTTGTCATAAAATCCGCGGAGACGAAGCTTATTACAAACGAGGGCAGCCTCCAAAGGATTATGCATTACCATTTGGATGGTGTAGGATAGCACTCAGGTAAGTGCTTTGTGAAAGAAAAATATTATGCAAAACGAGGTTTACAAATTATTATTGGTTAGAAATCTGTCAAATTCCTTGATAAGGCACCAAAGGCAAATGGTTTATTTCCCAGACACCTAGGGGTATTGAATCCCTAGGTAAGGCACGATGGGCTAATGGTATATATTCCAGGAACTTAGGGGGTATCCAATAGTGTGAAGTGACCTAGGGGAAACCAGGAATTCTAAACATGTTCATTATTAATCAAGACTTTGATTTCAAATACAGTATTTGCTGTTATACTGTTACTCAGAATTTCAGCATAAGTTGTTTTTTCTTTTGTCCAGAATTTTTGATCACAAAATGAAATGTTTTTTTTTTTCACCCACCAACAGGGCGGCACCTAGGTCTCATTTATTGAATGTTTCCAAACATTGGCACATTTCATATAGTGGTACAAAAGTAGGAAATATTAGGAAAATATTAGATAAAAGTGAATTACTCATACCAGGTAAGTTGCTTTTTTTATAGACATGTTCAACAGAAATGTAGCCTTGGGTTGGATCTTTTTACATGTACATGTCATTTCCATAGTTTCAATCAAAATATTGGTTGTAACAAAGTATGATTTATCTCATTCCTTTAAGAATAATTTCAGAAGGTCTTGTCAAAACTTTGGGACAAATATTGCATATTAGTGATGAAGCTTTGACTCCATTAGTAATGACAGTAGACTTTAAGATTCAACCGTATACATCGGTGTCTACCAACTCCAACCCAAACAACGACTGAAGGCACAGTTTGAAAATCCACTCTCCAACAAAATTTCGTTGGGATCAATCATATTGTACAGTTGAGTTTATTGACAGCATATATGATAAAATGACTCCATTTGGTGTGATGACACTATTTGTTATCATGTAAGTCAGGCTTGATACCCATTGGAATGAGGCTAAAACTTCATTTTACGTGTTTGAGAAGCCTGTTGTGTCAGTTGATGGCAGTACTTCATCTCTTTGAGTTCAGCGCGGTAACCTACACACTGCACCTTCAGTTGTTGTTCGGGTTTGAGTTGGTGGAGACCCATACTCGACTGAATTTTCTTCAGAATGACCCCAGTTTCAACAGGACACTTTCCTCACATTTCTGTCATGTCTCAGCCAGTTATCTATATTTTAGCAGTAGGAGTGATGAGCCAATCACATGCCTTCAGCATGCAAACAATTAATTATTCTGTATGCATAATTTCTGTTTCAGATTCTAGTTACATGTTGTCCGATGGAAATTCATCAAACTCTAGGGGAGATTATGCTGATAACAGGCAGCATAAAAACTTTGATAAAAGTCAGATTTATATGTCCCCAACTCTACGCTATGCAGGCCATGAAATGTTTGCTGAACCTTACAAGTAAGTACCAGGATGTATGACCCCGGGGGTCACTGTTTTCTCAATGGGGTGAGCAAATCGTTTTCAGATTCACAAACCCATGGATTAGTCGCAAAAAAGTTCACAAGTCCAGCCTCTAATTTGGCCAGCCCTAGTTGTCAATATGTTAGTACTGGCCCGGATAATTTACTAGTCTGTTAGACTAATAGAAGCAGAAACTGACTTCTGGCCAAATCATAAAAACTAAAGTGACCATGAGCTTGGGCAAAATAATTTACTCCCCCATGAGATATCTGACAATCAAATAATAACTATGTCACAGCTCCTGTCAGCTATCCACTGTTACAATATCCTAAGATGGGCTGAATGAAAATTATTCATGTTACTTCAACAGTGGTGTAAATATTATTGAGTAAGTCTACATAAATAAGTATTTTACCTTCTTAGAGGGACAAAGTTGCTGGTTTTTGAGCTTTTTTTCATGAATTTTTTTATGTGAAAAGTAATTTTGTGTTGTTTGACTTCATGACATATGCTAAAAATACAGGTCAACTATGCACAACCTCAACCAGACAAAATTAAACATTCAGTGAAATATTTTACAGACTGTACAAAAAAAATCCATTTCAAAAATGCAAGTGCAACTCTCACCATACATGGCTGAATGCATTGTTACAGACAGTTTGGACCTCATACAAGCTTTTGTGAAGAAATCTTAATTTGATGTGCCTTTCATATAGACAAGGATAGCAGCTTTTCCTTACATTGTGGCAATGTTTATTTGGCTTAGGAAAGCAAGTCGTTGTAGGAAAAATCCATACTGACTTGAGGTCAAAAATAAAATCATCTGCTTACATTTAGCAAAGGGTTCATTTTTTACACTTTTGCTTAGATGTGGTGTCGTCATTTTGTACAGTGAATGACTTTATGCAAGTATTCCGTGTTTTCTTGATATCACAAAAAGTTTAAAAATGAGTGACTTTGTCCCTTTAATGTTGGCTATTACAAGGAGAATATACAAAATATTTGTATAGTGCAAGAGAGACCTTTTTCTACTGCTAAGTGCTTCACAGCTAATGTTCAAGTGAAACCTAGCATGGAATCTCATATTAACATCAATTTTCATCGTTCTTTTTCAGGTATAAAGACCCCAAGACTCAAACTTGGCACATCGCCAGGGTGGCATTTCAAGTTTGCATCAAGCCAGGGAGCTACAAAAGTGGACCCCCTAGCCTAGGAATAAATGAACCCATAGACCCTCTGTTCAGTAACAATGAAATTGAATGGTATGCCAAAGAAAAAGGAGCGACGGTTTTGCAAGCTCTACTCATTAAGATCGAGTGATCTTTATCTCAAACCTATCTCCATTTTCAACTACATAGATCCATTGTCAAACCGGAAGAGAAAGCGGTGTCCCGTCAAAGCATCTGCTTGAAGTGGACAACGAATGATGAACTTTGACCTCATGAATATTTAAACAGCACCATAGGAGCTTCATTGATTCGATGGACTTTCTTCCATTTCAGATTCTGTGTTTGTACTACAGTTTTCCGAAATGATCCTCTAGATGTATGTCGCTCATAAAAACTATCTATTTGTACTCGTTATCTCAATGGTGGCACCGCTACGAGTTTCAATGACGTAAACGTGTTACAAACACCGCTGCACCGTCGTATCGAATGCGTAATTGTAAAATCGTGTATTTGCAGATTTGTTTGCTTTGGGAGGAGGAACTGGGCAGTGTATACCACACTTACAGTGCACAGAACAGTATCATGAAACCGTACTAGTCTATAACTGGAGGAAGTGAACTAATGCAAAAATATCCAGTTTGTGAATTCAAGAGTTATTATGCCAATGTATTTTTACTTATCATGGTACAAGTGAAGGTCATTTTTATTTGCACTGTGTCCATCATGTGCACCCTTCTCTCTCTCTCTCTCTCTCTCTCTCTCTCTCTCTCTCTCTCTCTCTCTCTCTGAAAGTACATTTTGAACATCAATACAAGCTGGAAAACAATAATCAAGACTTCTCTCACCTCTTCAGGCATTAAGTGTTACGGTGCTTTTTCAATTTTGAAAGCAAGAATGACATCACAGACTATTACATACATGTCCATATATCATAATAAGTTGTTGTTATGAAAAGTTGTCATTTATGATATCATCAGAAAGAAAGTGAAACTGTCAAACTGAAACCATATGAAACTAGGTGGTACTCTCATTCTGACTTCAGCACAGGCTGGCACCAATGATGTACAAAGACTCCCCAAGTTGATGGCATACCTACATTCATGGTAGTCAGTCTCTGTACCTGTGAATAATTGAATGCTGGGGAGCATTGATGCCAAACAAGCCTATCACTTTGTGCCACACTGGAAAAGGATCCCCTAGGCTGTGAGAAACTATTCTAAAAAGTAGTAATGTATTCAGCGTCATAGAGTGTACAGTACTTCTTCCTGGACACTAATTTTAATCGTTGTGCGATATTCTGATGTGTAGTGAACTTGGTGTAAGAAAGTTTTGATAGCAATTAGTTACAAAGAAAGGAAGCGTTCTCTTCAGAATGCAATTCAGGGCTGCAATTTGCTGTACAGAAATATTTGCTGAATTAAGAGCAGTTTCAGATATTGGTGTAAAGATAAATTATTTATCACGATTATTTTGGTTCAAATGTCAAGAACTTGCATTGTAATGGCTAGAATATGTTCTGGAATTCAAGGATGAGTTTTTGTCTCGTTTCACAAGATGAGTATGAGTCAGTGTCTTGCCAAAGTTCGTTGTATATTACCAGTTTAAGTGTCGCTGTGTCAGTATCGTAAGAATATGTTGTCAGTCACATGGTAATAAGGTAGTTTGTTACACTGAAACTGTCACCCAGGACCTTGAGATCTGCTGTGGAATATCCAATGCCAAAACCGTTCCCATGAACATCAACGGTGCCTATCAACCTCAAGTGCAGAAAAGTGGAGTCTTCACCGCAACATGCCTAGTTTACAATCCGTCAGTCAGGATCGAAATAATGCCATCTGCTGTCAAAGCGGTCACTGGGAGGGCAGAGCGCCCTCTACAGTCGTGATCCACATCACACAACTGAATTGATGCATTTGCAGTAACATTAGTTAGATGTTCCATTGACATGAAATGTGATCCAGCCACCAAGATTTATTGATTAGGTCTGTTACTTTGTCTTCATGAAAGTCAGTAATTTTTGCAATTGCAAAAACTTGTTTAATGATACTCATAAAAATGTTTATTTTTTGAAAATAGTAAACCATTTGTCTTCAGGAATTATTCCTCCAAAATCTTACCACAAAATGGACCTGTTGTAGCAGGTATTGTCAGATATCCATTGAAGTATCATACGACTAAACAATGTTTTTAGGCCAGTTTTGCCGACTTGCATTACAAAGATAGGCTTACCAAAGTACACATTACCAAGAATCTGGTTAATGGAATGAAATATGTTTAAGTTACAAGATGTCGCCTAAATTGAAAATGGGTGGATATCTAACTTCTTTTCAAGTTAAAGATGCAAATGATGTTGAAGGATAACCTAGGGATTCAAAAAAGATTCTGTAGCTGAATTTAATCAAGGCTGAATGTTGTGACCAACCTCTTGAGAGTACCTTTATGCGCTGACAAAAGTTTATTAGAATTTATTTCTTCGTGGGCTGAGATATAGAGAACACAGCTTTTGATCTTGTTCAAATGTCATGGTTTCTCATGCTTTGTGTTTCAGGGGTAAATCTGTTCAAGGCAGTTTGTTGAAAGGTCACAGGTTATAGGTCGTGTTTTCTAATACATGCAAAGGTATGCAGGAAGTGAAATTTGTATCACCTCAAACATGTACTCGGAACCACCTCTCTGCCTCTTTTCTCAAGTCTTTTTGAATCAATGGAGTCACTGTACAGTAATGCAACACAGGACTATTCCAAATTTGAAAGAGGGGTGAAGTTGGAAGTGGGTGAACTGCAAATGATGAATGTTTTGTCTTGTGCTGTCTTTTTGAATTAATGTAAGAATTTACAGTGTCTAATCATTTACATTATAGTGAAAACAACGTTGTGTTGTTGTTTTGGGTATAATTATGTATTCCTGTTCGTGTGTTTAATTTTTCCCACAGAAATTATCATCATTACTTTCACTCGTAGAACATTGAGAATGAGTTACAAAAAATGATTCAGCTGGTGTTAATTTCTTTGTTATATGATGTCATCGTGTTCCAAATAAAATGTATGTTTCCTCTGACAGTTCACGCTTCAATAGCTTTTTCTGAGACGGAAAATTAAGTGTTAATGGCTCTGTTTGTCAAGGTTTTTTTTTCAATGACAAACTACAAAATGGTGCATGTACAACTATAAATGTAACAGTTGTATTAAATTATTCAGTCAAATCATTAATTATACATACATGATTACCATGTCACCCCTTCTTTTTGTCAAATGGTCTGATCCAACCGTCTAGTATCAATGGGTTCATTCCATATTTAAGAGAAATAGGGGATTTATCTCTAGTTATGTACATATTGTTGATATTAATTTCAAACAGTTTTTTTCTTTCATTTTGCTGACACTAATGAAGTTTCTGCACCTTAACATGTTTTGCTGCCTTTGTTCATGAATAGGTTGATGTAAGATTGTATAAGTTTGCAGATGTTATTTTCGTGTACAGTAAAACATTTTTTTTGTATCAGTTTAATTCACCATATGAATCTACCATGATTTGTCATAGTGAGTCAGACTTAGAGTGGAAGATCCGTCTCTTGAGGGCGCTCTATATGCTCCCCCTAAGAGAGGAGGGGAGCGTCCTCGAGCGACAGATCTTTCAGTCTATATCAGACTTTGCTTGTAAGGTGTGAATTCTGGCTGTGGTTGTTCGCAGTATGATCCTGTATGAATGGCAAAAGATTATTCTTATGGTGTATCTAGCAAACGTCTAATGAGGTCATGAAATGAAATGAGTTATTTTCTTGTCAGTGTGCATGTCACTTCAATAAAAACATGTTTCTATGTCTTCCTCCTCACCCCCAACCTCACCCCCATGCTGCAAGTATAAAACGATTACGAAAAGGTAGGATAGGCCTGTAGATCATGCAAGGGGTGGTCAAATTTGGAATTATTCATGGTTTTCCCTCCATATCCTTGAAAAAATTGCAAGCATCGCCCTTTAATTTACTTTTCTCAGCAGAAATATCTCCTTTGCCGTGTGGCTGAGACGATTTTCCAATTTCAAGCACAGAAAAAGAATCATGCTGGGAACTGAACTATTTGAACATCTGTAGCATTGCTTGTAGAGCTCAGGTACACTGGGCCCTCGACAGTATTCCATCATTGCAAGTGGTACCTACATTGTGGTCAACAAAATGTACCATGAGCATGAAGTTATCACTGAGAGAAAGACATGAATGTAGACAACAGAACTTTTACTTGAGTGTGAAATCATTTTTCAAAAATTGCATTGGAAGAATTTTTTTTCCCCTCTAATGTTTGTTATATACGTCCGTCAACGTTTTCACGAATCAAATGCACTTGGAAATGAGAACAAAATGTTAGTCAGGGAGATGAGCTCACTCTGTCAAAGTGGTAGGTTATCTTTCTTACTCAAATTGAAGAGAAAAAATCATTATATTGATGAGAAGCAAAGTATAACTGATAAATTACTATCATTTCTTGCTCACAGAGTTCAAGCTGACAATTGCATGCAGTATGTTCTTTGGTTTTATGATTAAATGAAAATTTGTAAGCACTATTTTACTAGGCTCAAACTTCAAGTAAAGTTTGGCAAGTTTTCCATATTGAATTGAGCAAACCTTTGGGGCTGGGCTATTAAAGGGCTTCCATTTCCACAGTTGGGTGAGGGCAGGCGAAACCTGAATTTAACTATAAGTTTATATCTGTGATTTAAATATTAATGTGATGACAGGATATTATACTAAAATTGCCGTATAATCCAGGACTTTTTTCAAAAGCATACTGCACAGATCAATGTTTTAGGAAAATGAAAAGGACATATGGAAGATACTATAGAAGTGAGTATAAAACTGAACAAATTTTTACATGCGTTACAATATACAAGTTAATTTGTACTCCAACCAGTGACGGCGCTCTCACCATCGTATCACCAACTTTCATGCACAAACGGGAACGAGAGTGAGAGCGCTGCCAGTGTTTAGGGGATAAAGATGTTCAGTGAGTAATAATAGCATAAATAGAAAGAATTCGGCTGTAAAACCAGATGAATTATGAGCGAGATTACTTTAGTTTGGATTAGTATCTTTACTGCTTACAATTATTTATTTTTCATTACATCTTGGAAGTCTGAAGTAGGAGCTGCTTTGAGCGAACCTGAGGATTTACTTTTCAGAGAGACAGTATAGCATGCGCATGTACAGTAACTGCACTGGACATCTGAACCCACTGATCTGAATCTGAATCTGAATCTTAAGTTGACTCTAACTGCACATGCCTCCATAGAGTAAGAAATGGCGGCCGACGCCGCTGGTAACTTTGGCAACTGAACTTGTTTGAATGACACAACCGTAACACTGCCCAGACGATCATACATAATACAACATCATTTTGGTGAGTTCATTTTCAAATCTTATCCATCGAGTAGCTATAATTGTAATCATGAGTGTTTACACAGAATATAGACCGATTCATATCAGCTGTGAACCGGTTCGTTTCACTGACACAGGTCAGCGAGTTCCCGATCCTGCTTGTTCAATATATGAATGTGTTCTATTGTAAATGATTAACGTTAAATGCCACTGGTACCCATATTTCTATTGCATTTGCACAAATGAAAATTGAATTCCTTCCATTATACATGCGCAAACTGGCACGTATAGCTCTACATCGTGAGTGTGAAATTTGTGTATCGTTCTCAACTTCAATGATCGATTTTACCTGTATTTCATAAATCAGATTTTATCTTCACGGATATTTTCGTTCGATACATGTGATTTGACACCGTCTATTTCATCGGAGACTGTCTTCCTCCATCGGAAAGAACATACTGCATGCAATTCCTCCAAAGAACATACTGCATGCAATTATCATTTGTAAAACTAAAGTCCCCCCCCCCCCCCGGTTCTGTACATGCTCACGGTCCCTCAACATGGTATGCTTGAGACTGAGTGAAGTTGTCATGGAAGCTGGTCAATTAGACTGTCACCCCATACCAATCGTGCCAATTTGACCCAAGTCAATTGCACTCCATGATTTCATACTTTATTATATTTTTTGGTTTACATTCTTATAGTCATTAAACAAAATTCAAGTACATGCATGGACTTTCAGAATTTTGCTGCATTGACATTGAACGAAAATGCACCAGTATTAGTTGGTTGGGCATTGTTATACTCAAGCTGGTAGTGCTACATGTAGCTCTATCGCCCCTCGAGGATCACAACATGACAAAAAATTAATAACATGATGCAACCTGCTGAAGATAACATATTACATGTCATAACTATATGGCCATTGTAGATCTAATTCAAAATATACATAAGCCTATGTACATCATGAAGTGTATGTGAAACAAACTAAATAAGGAACTACACATTTTTCGATGAGTGAAATGAGTTGTAGCAGGGCATACTGCCTGCAACTACGATGCTATGATCTGGGTCCAGTTGGTTGGGAGCCAATAGTCTAGGGAGTGTCATTGTTGATGGTTCATGACAATGTAACGGTAAGGTATTGGAGCAGGGTGTGGAATTCATGACATGTAGAAATGTAGCTGTGATATCGCAGCGGTACTTGTGGCGTATATCGAACGCGCTCGGGTCGTAGGGGTCATCGCCACAGTTCTGTGAACAGGAACTGTGGCGATGACCCAATGACCCGAGTGCGTTCGATATACACCACAAGTACCGCTGCGATATCACAGTTAGTAGAGTGTGCATCCACTGTTACTAAGTGTTAGGGTAAATCTGTCTGTAGATGGTCTATTCATACATATTCCTCTCCACCGTCTACATTCTCAGTATTTATCAGTATCAGTATGTATACTCTTAAACAGTACAGATACATTAGTTTGCAATTCCCACTCTGCTGTGCTACAGATACACAAATCATGAGCAGGTATCGTGTTATTATAACTCAAGGAGGTAATATTCTATGCATACATATATGTGGTGAACAGTACACAAGGAAGAAATTTCATCATAAACATATTCCAAAGCTCACATATTGACTTTACTGAGTGCCCCTGTTCAAAACAAATTGTATATATCTAACACACACATAAAATATTCTGTAGTTCGTCGTTCCAAATTCAAGATTACAATTCCTTATGGAATAGTTTATTCATCATCAGCAACATATCGGAAAAATAAAATTGTAATGAATCACAGGAACTTAGATGCCATGGATTTGTCCATACATGGAAAAGCAACGCCCAGACATGACAAGATTGGCAGTGCCAAGGCTGGAGGTGTTGCTGCAAAGAAGGGATCAGGAAGTTCCGTGTACACAACGCCGAATGCACCAAGACAGGGACAAGGGGCCTATCAGGTATGAGAGAAACCACAGTCGCTTGATGTTCAATACACGGCGAACACCCCTACTGACATAGAAAAATCGAAGTGATACACACATGCTTTCCATTGCATACAAGGCACAATTTATTCAAGGAACCAGCATTTATGGCTTCCATTCTGTGTCAATTCATGTCAGCTATCTTATTTCCATCAAAATAGATCATCCATGCATTTTTGATGTGATTTCCATTCTCAACACAAAGATGTCACTATCACATCATGGCTGCCATACACACAGCCCATTAGTTTACACAAATGTGAACAACTGATCGCACACAACCAGTTGATAGCCAATCATAGCATGGCTACTTTCAGGTGTACGGCAGTTATGATGTGAAGTGGCAATTCTCTTACAAAACATCCATTTTTTCTACAATCATTGGGGTTTTCTCACCGCAAGCGACTGTGAGAGAAACGCAAGAAAGGAAGAGTATATGTAGAAGAAGATACTTCATGTATATACATGTCTTTTTATTGGTATCTCTACATTGTCATTTCAGTTAGACCAAGACAGGTCCTGTAATTTCAATACCTTACAGTAATCAGACTGGAAAACACTGTACTCTTCAGCTCATATGATTGCTTATTTGAAAACAATATCTAGTAATGTGTATTTTACAATTTTCCACGATCAACTGAGTAGTATTGCAAGTAACACGTGAGCATGGGGCCTGTCTCTATCACCAAGCACTTCTTCATTAGGCTAAATACTTGTAAAAAATATGTTTCCAGTAACCCAACCTACCCTATTTAAATACTCCGACCCTAAACTTTTTTATGTCATTTTCAAAACTCATGCATGATTTTTGCTGAATTTCACCGTTTCTTTATTGGTCACACTGAAATAAAAAAAATTCTCGAAGGACCTATTCTGTTTTCCTTGTTACTAGAAAGATTTTTTTACGCCTTACATTAACAACTTACCCCATCTAAATCCCTAGCCCTCATTTTGAAACTTATTTGCACCGAGGTCAGCTTCCAAGAAATATGATCAGAGCAAATAACCAGCTTGCAGGGAGCTTTTGTGACAGCCTCACTTTGCATTGAAACTGCAATACGCTCTGAGGTCGAGCCAATACTGATTAACTATTAGGTGGCCTTGTCCGGAGACCGTCCCACTCACAGCCTCGAACCCGGCCCATTTAAACTACAATAAAACAAGTATTATTGTTCACGCAATACACTTTAAATGCCACATGTAAATGTCATTACTCATCATACAGTAATATGGGCCCCTCAAGCTGAAGTATTTCTTCAGCCACTGGAAGGATGACTGCATCATGCAAGATAAGCCTTAATTTGTCATTGACATGATCTGATCATTGGTTTGTTAACAGACAACCAAGTACCAGGCAGATATTGTTCAACAGTACACACATGATAATTACGGCGGCGATGGAGAACATCGGTTAGAATCCAGGGAAGCTACAAGACAACACCATGATAGACCAGACTGGTAGGTTCCGATTTTTGAGTGCAAAAAGATAGATTAGTGTGTTGAACTAAAATTTCTCAACAAAAACTTTAAAAAAGTTGTCAGTGTGAATAAATAAACTGACCACACTCTGAGAAATTGTGGCAATGGTTGCATTTGTTTGGCTATAGGGCAACATTAATGCATATTTTTTGCGATTGAATCAGTGAATTTTTATTTTATTTCTTGTATGTTTTCATGAACCATTTCAGTAAGTCGTCCTTGAATAACCATGTGCAACTTTTTTCACAAACTCAGTGAGTTAGACCCAGCAAATGAGCCAGGCAAATTTAGTTCAGAACAATAAATGTACATTTTTTCCTACTCTGTCTCTTTTCTGACCGTTCTTGTTATTTGCAGTGTGCCAGCTCTTAAACTCGGTCGGTTGGTTGACCAGGACAACACCTTGAATCATCCACTGCCGTACAAAGAGGATAAACTGGACACACCGAACACAGCAAGTACTGTCAGGTATGTTACGTGATCTGTGTACTTCATATGCTGTCATATTTCTCCTATCACCGTGAACAAACTTGTTGTAATATGACAGGAACTTGTGTACAGCAAGGCATCCTGTCATATTAAAACAAGCCGTACTAACTTGCGTGGTGCTTTGCAAGTTAATAGGGCTGCTTGCGGTTGCAGGTTTGTTCACAAAATGTGTGGCTACACTGTACACCCCACAATTCATTGGACAACTTTGCTAAAAATTCAGACAAATTTTACTTGCGTTGCATGTGTGGCTGTTGTTGCAGCATGTAGTCTTTGCACCAATTTTCATTATAGCATTTGCCAATGGCCTGTCAAGTTGTATTTTTGTCATTCTTGCATGCATAGTTTCCAGGAATGTAATAAAAATTTGTGGACAAATATGTTTGCATATTAAGGTACCGGTATTTTGCACCTCAAAAGTGAAAGACTTAACTTCTGCTCAAAGTTTCCTCAATGGAATTTTAACCATTCTCTTTCCAAATCAAGAATAAAATCAGGGATCACTGTGCAAATTTTGGTAACACAGAAACGAAATTCCTTCACTTTACCAATATTGAAATTCAAAATAGCCACCTTCCCTGTGTTAACTTTACAGAGAAAATAAAATTTTCAATTTTCGAAAAACTAAGACACTGAAAATGTTTCTTACTCTAAGACTTTTAAAACGAGCCCCCACAAATGGTAGATCAGAAAAGATTTGAGAGTCCAAACACATGTCTGTGTCTCTGAGTCACGGTCTTCCAATGAGTGAACAATGCAGTCATTTGCAGACAACCCCGAGCCAGAGTCTCACATGTGTACATCATAGCAACACATGTGTGATTTTTTACCAACATCTCTCAAGTACAGTTCTGAGGCAGCTGTTATTTTGCTTTTGGTACATCCAACCACCGTTAATAGAAACAAAGATGCCACTCACAAGTAAAATTCCAGTTCAGAGAAGATGCCTGATGTCAATGAATTGTCCGGGTTTATGACTTTTGACCTCTGATAGGCAAAGTACACTTTTCCACAATACATGCTCACAAAGTGAATGGCATAACCCATGTATACATGTACATTTAGAGGGACAATATCTGTAATTTTTTGTGATATGTTGATTATTTTTAATCTAGAAAATAAGTTCATTTCTGTAGTATTCTCCTGATCTACCCCTGAATTATGTTAAAATAAAAAGTGTTAAAGCCTGGAAGCACAACACATTGTTTACAATAAGCAATATTATTGTTGACAAATGAATTCTGGTCCACACAAGAATATCAAATTTCAGTGATATCATTGGACATTACAAACAATGAGGTTGTGTTAGTAAGTTAAATCCTGGGTATTTCAGCATGATTTTAGGAGTTAAATGAGAAATAAGTTTTACAGACAGAAAAAAACACTTTAAGATACATGCTGTACAAATTACGGCTAATGGAGCTTAAGTAAGGGTTTACTATAATTAGGGGCTGGCAAAGGTACTCTGATATACCGGTATTGTACCAATACACTACAATCATGTGTATTTTACTGAGGGGAATATCTTAAACCTTGTCTTTCATTGTTCACAGGAGTATGTGGTAGCTTCCAGATTATTGTCTTTTGAAATGCTACATGTTTTTTTTTTGCTAATGTGCACATGCATGTACACCACAAGGGTCAACAAGACGTGTGATCTTCCCTATAGACATGCAGTCTGAACAGAAATACATGTGTACTGTACTTTTAGGCTTGTCTTGAATGCATGCCTTACATATGTACGGACAAATTAAAGATAGTAAAGAAGGGTAGGGTTATGATGAATCCTCGAATCTCAATTCAAATTTTGTTTGTATTTTTCATTCCTCTGTAGTGTAATCTTCTGAAGTCTTCTTGTAGTAATTTGACTGCTTCAGATAAGAGCGGTGTCTTTTCTTGTGAAATAAAATTTTAAGGTTTTCACTAAAAACACGTAGCTTCAGTAAATGTACCCATATCGTAAAGATCAGTATTTGAAAAATTGAATTGAATTTATTTCACTCATTAAATATATTTGAGCATCGCAAATATGAATTGAAAGGGAAAAAAAGAATGATCAGTTACCGTTCGGGCACAGACATAGTTCTCACTGATCTAGTAAATATCTCATATTCACTGCAAGAGATTTTTCAACCCATGAAGCCCCTATGGTGATGCTGATTATTTCGATTTGGTTCAACCCTCAAGATTAATAAAAACAGGGACATACAGAGAGATTGACAGAAATTTGATGATGGGCACACTTGTATGTACCAGAAGGTTTTTAGTGAAAACCTTTTTCATAACTGTAATGTGTAATAGCAGCGTAAATGAAGATCTTTGATAAGACTGTTTCTCTGTAAACTTCCTTTTGCTTGTACATCCATTTTTAATCTAGTTCTTTAGCTCGTGTGAACTTGAATATTCTTTGTATCGTTCAGAAAATTTCTCAGATTGTAACCCTTTCACCCCCATTTTCTGTTCATGGACTCAACCACCCCATTGAATTCAATAGGAATGTACCACTGTCAAGTGGTGAAGGGGTCAAGAGTCAACTTATAGATTTCTTGCAGTAAGCTGTCATTCTTTTACATGCAGTTCTTGCTGAAACATGTTGAAATAAAGTTTGTCGTGATAGTTCCAATTCTGATGACAAGTACAGTCTTGGAAACAATGATTTGTATCATCTGTTTTAAAATCTCAGATCTAATTTTGTTTTGGTTATTTGCAGATGGTTACATTTCATTGAGATATTGAATTTTCATATCCACAGTTCAAGCAGTGATTAATTCAACATGTTTGGCAAAGGCTTCAAAGATTAGTTTCTCAACCTTTCCATCAACTCAAAAAAGGTCACCGTGACCTTTTCTGAGTTGACTATATTTTATACTTGTTGTAAATTAACAATTGGTTGAAGTTTGAAATATGTTTGTTTTCTTCTAACAAAAATTTATGATCATTTCAAAACGATCGTGACCTGTACCATTGACGTCAGATTTCAAATTAATGGTTTGTTTGTTTTCTAGTTGGGGTACTCCACTGAACACTCCCTTTGCCCTTCACTATCCAGCCAATAAACAGCTGCCTTCAGAGAGACAGATGTCACACAGATCAGCGAGAAAGGTGAGAATAATTTCTTGAATATCAAGTTACTTAATGTGGTATTCATGTGTACACTTTCTGGTGAATAAGTCTCCCTTGTTTTGGGACAAAGTCCTGCAGGAATCAGATGGCTCTCATTCTCTGATGTTACTTTGAGGTATTCATAGTACTTGTGAAGAAAGTCCCACATGTGTCTGCTTTGCTCGTATAAATCCCATGGCAATGTTATGGGATGGGATTCAGTCTGAATTGTAATCCAAAAATATTCTTATGGTATATAAATTTTTGAATGATAAATAAATATAATGTTACAAATCACTTTGAATGAAGATTTTACTGTATTAATACTCGTATTTAAGTAGTTCGTAGTGTTTTCTAAAGCATGGTAAAGTGGCGTTATGACCAGGAATATTGATTGTAATCACTGTTCTAACATTTGGTAAAAACTGTTGAGACTTTGCTGTGATTCTGTTCTGATCAGGGGACAAATAATTGTGTCAGCCGATAAAACACAAAAAGAAGGAGTATTGTATGAAACAAACACAATGCGAGATGTTGCTACAAATTAATCAATCGACCAAGATCACATGCTTTGTCATAAAAATTCTATCATATATGTCAATCATTGAACATTAGATGTTTTCTCTTTTATAAAATTATTGACGAAGTAAAAAGTTGCTTTTACTATTGAGTGATTAAATATCAGGATTTTGATAATATTAGGATTTGAAATTCTCTCTGACAGCCAAAGGGATGGGATGAACCAGTTGTGCCAGAAAACTTACCTCCTCCCTCTCAAAGATACAAAGAGCAGTACAAACAGTACCAGACAGAAATGAAACAAAGTTATCGAGATTATGTCCAGGGGGTGGAGAAGAAGGCAGCGGAACAGCCTAAAGGAGACGCTGTAAAAACGACAACAGAACAACCAGCGCAGCAAAACAATGACAGGTGAGAATTTGGCTATGAAAGTATCAAGCCGGTGACTTGCAAAATTTGAAAATTGCCCAACCAGCAACAGCGACAAAAGAGATACATATATGGTGCATCAATAAATCTGACAAACTCCCAGATTGTCTGCAAATAGCTCGTCATACAACAACAAAATTTGGTCTATGTGGACTGATGACGTGGTGCTCATGACATAATAGTGCCAATGCATTTGGCCATACCAATAGATGGTTTTGTTGGATGTCCAGATATCACAATAAGTGTGCACCCTGAGCCAATTTGATTGGCCACTAACTCAAAAATGGTCTTTTTGCCTCAAGAAAATTTTTTCATACCGTCCCCTGCTAGTAAGTGCATGTATTGGTACAGGGCTGACTACAAAAGAAATTCAGGTAGTTCTTGCATGTAAATTATTTGAAATATTAGAAATCTTAAAAGTTTGCAGGCCCATTGCTGCCCATGTCATGTTCGTAGTATGATATTCTGAACGAAGCAAATGTTACCAGCTGTGGTAAGCCATGATACTTAATTAGGCAGGACATGAAATACCAAAAAGTTTAAGCAAAACAGGATCATAATATAATGTGAAAATAACTAATGTAAAATGTTCTATGTTATCATATGGTCATTTAAGATGTGGAGCCTTCTTTAACCCTTTGACTGCTGTAATTTTTCCAACCAAACTTTTAGTGCAACATTTTACCAACTTTTATTAATTTTTCTGTATTTTTTGAAATAATTTTGGACCAAATGTACATCACTCTTCAATGGCTCAAGTTTTTTATCAAAAATTTTGGCAAAAATCTGAAAAAAATTGACAGGGTTATATTTTGTAAAGGCGACAAAAAATGACCATGGCACTGAAAGGGTTAAACCCATTTACATGTAGTCCATTATTTATTGCATTGGTCAGTTTTTTTCTCTGAAAAAGACCAGATTATTCCATAGGTAGAGAAGACGCTGATTGAATGTCAGAGATTCTTAGATTTATTCTTGTTATGATTAGATTTTTTTCATACCATAGTCAGAAAACGATTTCTTCAATATCACATCAGGTATTTTGTCACGATAGCATATCAGTTGATAACTAGCACTGACTGATATGTTATTGCTGTCTACTTTTCTCCCTGTAGTACTGAGCAAGTAAATATTCAAGATGATGACGTTTTGACGTACCTTTGGGGTCAAAGTTCAGCTCAACAAAATCAACTTAAAAAAGATGCAGTAAGTATTAAAAAAAAAACTAAATTCATGATTGGTGTGACAGTTTTGTCTAATGAACGTAACCTAGCTCAAGAAATTCTGTGACTTCTGTGATATCCGGATGATATTGCCTCATATACATCATTATATGCAACACTAAATGTTTGTCCCACATTGACGAAACAGATTCTCAGATACTTTGGCCACAAGAATTACAAAATTGTTACTTTGAAGCATCAAATGTTGTGATTGCGACCTAAAAGAACCAAACATTTGTAGATCCAGATCACAAGTGAAGGAGAAATATTTTTATTTCTACCAGCAGCAGCCAATTTGTGGATGGTACTACCGGTATAGTTAGCAATGATGTACAAGTATACGCACCAGTACTTCGATTTCTTTGGGCGGCATAATGGATTTCTTGTTCCGTCTGAATTCCAAAATACTGTCAGCATATGACTGACATACTGCAGTGCATTCAATTATTTACAATATTTACATAATACGTGAATTACATTTTATGGACTACGCTCCTTTTTACACTTGTGCATAGCAATTTAATCATATGTGAAGCACAGTCTCTAGGTTTTGTTGAAAGAAAATGCAAGAGGCAGTGAGATACAAAGATTGACATCAAATGTCAAATAGTTGCAATTTTCAATTATGATTTCCATGAACATTGAATACCCTATAGGTTTTTCCCATCTGTAGTGAAGGTGGACGTGGCTTCTAATTATACCACAATGTCATTGGCAGCATTTTGTAACTCCTTTGTGACTCAAAAACTCTACAATTTATTGCTCATAGGAAGATCTTGCTGCTGAGAAAAGAAAATACCAAGTTTTAGAAACCGTCATGGTAGACCAGTTATCAAGGTAAATGAAAAAAATATTGTATGTACTTTGTAATTTTTCACAGAAACCCATTTATTTTCTCATCTTCACTAGATATGTTCTGTACACAGTACAGATGCCTGTGTACTCACATAGATACTTTCTTTGATGTGTGTATATTATTATGATAAAAATATTCATGATATACATTATGTGCACAGCTATCAGTCATTTTCTTTTTACAAGCAGACTATTTCACTTATATTCAATTGTCTATGCAATCTGGTCTCTACACTGTATGATATAATGAACATACTCTGATTAATACTTGTGGAATTGCCCTTAGCCAAAGCAAGGTTCATTTCTGTTTTAATCTGGGCATCTTTAGAATATCATACATAGGGCACATTTAAGTCACGAATATTCATATCAACCAATACCATGCAGAAATGTACAGTGGCCCATGCTGAACATAGACAATACAGAGCCATCCCTCACTGAATTCTAGACAGAAACTCTGCAGTCAGCGATGTCACTAGGCCGGAAAACAAACATGGTAGGCCCAGCAGAAGTGTACAGTCTGGTATTCATTTCATGACAGGTAAACACAGAATCTCATTCCAGGGTCCATGATCTGAGGTATGTTGATATTTTCAGGGTATTTATCAGTGATCTGTTATTGATATTTTTTCAGGGCAGTAATCAGTGATCCGGAACAGAATGAAAACTATTCAGCTCCGATGAGCAGCCATGGTGGCAGGGGAAGGATAAGAACTTTACATGAATCAAAGTAAGTATACCATCTGATAACACAGATACATTATCCCCTCCCTCTTTTTGTCTCCCTTACCTTTTCCTTCTCCTTTTCTAGCTTTTTTTTTCTCATCGTGATTTCTCCTCTTTCCTTTCACATTGTCTGCTTTATTAGGGGCCCAAGCCGTCCCTATTGCTTTTACTAGAGTTCAATATTCTTCTTCTTCCTCTTCCGCTACTTTTTTGTCGACCTAGAACTCAAACACCGCTTACTGCAAAGTTCTAAAACTTGTAGGGCTAATAGGTACCTATGAGTACTGGGTATACAAATTTCAAATGGTCACGTGACCTGGTGACCATATTGGATTTTTCCAAAAACCTAAAAATGGCTTCTCCAGATGACCTGGCCAGTGCTGCTTGCAGCTTTAATTTCTCTCCATTTCCTTTATGTCTTTTTGCTCCTCACCTCTTTTTCATTTTCCTCTCTCTCTGTCACCCTCCTCCTCCTCTTCCTATCTCTCCTTTTTCTCTCTGTGATGCTCTCTCTCTCTCTCTCTCTCTCTCTCTCTCTCTCTCTCGCTCTCATGTACCCAGTATCTATCACCACTCACTGTATTTCTTTAGTTTCCACTGTGCATACTTTCAATTCCATAATCTTTGCATATTGTTCCATTCCAGAATTAAGACCACGGGTACCGCGACAGAAAATTTACTCTCTAAGAGACTAAACTTCAACGCCAGGATTCTTACAAGGTAAGCAAGGTATCATTATTGCAACTATGAAGTTTATGCAATATTACACATGAAGTTTCTTCATAGTGTGAAAGTGAAAAATCGACTTTTATGCAATGCAATAATATAGTACTGTACATCTTTGCCACTTCATGATCTAGAGCATAGTGATGTACATGTATCCCTGCATGTTAGCGTTTACATATGAGATTTGATAGTCATCTTGAACCCTGTCAGTACACAGTCTGACTATAACCCTGTCAGTACACAGTCTAACTAGAACCCTGTCAGTACACAGTCTAACTAGAACCCTGTCAGTACACAGTCTAACTAGAACCTTGTCAGTACATAGTCTAGCTAAAACCCTGTCAGTACACAGTCTGACTGGAACCCTGTCAGTACACAGTCTAGCTAGAACCCTGTCAGTACACAGTCTAACTAGAACCCTGTCAGTACACAGTCTAACTAGAACCCTGTCAGTACATAGTCTAACTAGAACCCTCACAGTGCATAGTCTGACTGGAACCCTGTCAGTACACAGTCAAACTAGAACCCTGTCAGTACACAGTCTGACTAGAACCCTGTCAGTACATAGTCAAACTAGAACCCTGTCAGTATACAGTCTGACTAGAACCCTGTCAGTACACAGTCTAACTAGAACCCTGTCAGTACACAGTCTAACTAGAACCCTGTCAGTACACAGTCTAACTAGAACCCTGTCAGTACACAGTCTAACTAGAACCCTGTCAGTACACAGTCTAACTAGAACCCTCACAGTGCATAGTCTAACTAGAACCCTGTCAGTACACAGTCTAGCTAGAACCCTGTCAGTACACAGTCTAACTAGAACCCTGTCAGTACACAGTATGACTAGAACCCTGTCAGTACACAGTCTAACTAGAACCCTGTCAGTACACAGTCTAACTAGAACCCTGTCAGTACATAGTCTAACTAGAACCCTCACAGTGCATAGTCTGACTGGAACCCTGTCAGTACACAGTCTAACTAGAACCCTGTCAGTACACAGTCTAACTAGAACCCTGTCAGTACACAGTCTAACTAGAACCCTCACAGTGCATAGTCTAACTAGAACCCTGTCAGTACACAGTCTAGCTAGAACCCTGTCAGTACACAGTCTAACTAGAACCCTGTCAGTACACAGTCTAACTAGAACCCTGTCAGTACACAGTTTAACTAGAACCCCTGTCAGTACACAGTCTAACCAGAACCCTGTCAGTACACAGTCTAGCTAGAACCCTGTCAGTACATAGTCTAACCAGAACTCTGTCAGTACACAGTCTAACTAGAACCCTGTCAGTACACAGTCTAGCTAGAACCCTTGTCAGTACACAGTCTGCCTAGAACCCTGCCCAGAATCCAGTCAGTGCACAGTTTGACTAGAGCCCTGTCTGTGCATAGTCTATAACTAGAACCCTGTCAGTACACAGTCTAACTAGAACCCTGCCAGTACACAGTCTAACCAGAACCCTGTCAGTACACAGTCTAGCTAGAACCCTGTCAGTACATAGTCTAACCAGAACCCTGTCAGTACACAGTCTAACTAGAACCCTGTCAGTACACAGTCTAACTAGAACCCTGTCAGTGCACAGTCTGACTGGAACCCTGTCATTACACAGTCTAACTAGAACCCTGTCAGTACACAGTCTAGCTAGAACCCTGTCAGTACACAGTCTAACTAGAACCCTGTCAGTACACAGTCTAAGAACCCTTGTCAGTACACAGTCTGCCTAGAACCCTGCCAGAATCCAGTCAGTGCACAGTTTGACTAGAACCCTGTCTGTGCATAGTCTAACTAGAACCCTGTCAGTACATAGTCTAACTAGAACCCTCACAGTGCATAGTCTAACTAGAACCCTGTCAGTACACAGTCTGCCTACAGTCTGCCTAGAAACCCGTCAGTACACAGTCTGCCTAGAACCCTGCCCAGAATCCAGTCAGTGCACAGTTTGACTAGAACCCTGTCTGTGCATAGTCTAACTAGAACCCTGTCAGTACACAGTCTAACTAGAACCCTGTCAGTACACAGTCTAACTAGAACCCTGTCAGTACACAGTCTAGCTAGAACCCTGTCAGTACATAGTCTAACTAGAACCCTGTCAGTACACAGTCTAACTAGAACCCTGTCAGTACACAGTCTAACTAGAACCCTGTCAGTACACAGTCTAACTAGAACCCTGTCAGTACACAGTCTAACTAGAACCCTCACAGTGCATAGTCTAACTAGAACCCTGTCAGTACACAGTCTAACTAGAACCCTGTCAGTACACAGTCTAACTAGAACCCTGTCAGTACACAGTCTAACTAGAACCCTGTCAGTACACAGTCTAGCTAGAACCCTGTCAGTACACATTTTAACTAGAACCCTGTCAGTACATAGTCTAACTAGAACCCTCACAGTGCATAGTCTGACTGGAACCCTGTCAGTACACAGTCTAACTAGAACCCTGTCAGTACACAGTCTAACTAGAACCCTGTCAGTACACAGTCTAACTAGAACCCTCACAGTGCATAGTCTAACTAGAACCCTGTCAGTACACAGTCTAGCTAGAACCCTGTCAGTACACAGTCTAACTAGAACCCTGTCAGTACACAGTCTAACTAGAACCCTGTCAGTACACAGTCTAACTAGAACCCTGTCAGTACACAGTCTAACTAGAACCCTGTCAGTACACAGTCTAGCTAGAACCCTGTCAGTACACAGTCTAACTAGAACCCTGTCAGTACACAGTCTAACTAGAACCCTGTCAGTACACAGTCTAACTAGAACCCTGTCAGTGCACAGTCTGACTGGAACCCTGTCAGTGCACAGTCTGACTGGAACCCTGTCATTACACAGTCTAACTAGAACCCTGTCAGTACACAGTCTAACTAGAACCCTGTCAGTACACAGTCTAGCTAGAACCCTGCCCAGAATCCAGTCAGTGCACAGTTTGACTAGAACCCTGTCTGTGCATAGTCTAACTAGAACCCTGTCAGTACACAGTCTAACTAGAACCCTGTCAGTACACAGTCTAACTAGAACCCTGTCAGTACACAGTCTAGCTAGAACCCTGTCAGTACACAGTCTAACTAGAACCCTGTCAGTACACAGTCTAACTAGAACCCTGTCAGTACACAGTCTAACTAGAACCCTGTCAGTACACAGTCTAGCTAGAACCCTGCCCAGAATCCAGTCAGTGCACAGTTTGACTAGAACCCTGTCTGTGCATAGTCTAACTAGAACCCTGTCAGTACATAGTCTAACTAGAACCCTCACAGTGCATAGTCTAACTAGAACCCTGTCAGTACACAGTCTGCCTACAGTCTGCCTAGAAACCCGTCAGTACACAGCCTGCCTAGAACCCTGCCCAGAATCCAGTCAGTGCACAGTCTGACTAGAACCCTGTCAGTATACAGTCTGTCTGCCCAGAACCCTGTCAGTACACAGTCAAACTAGAACCCTGTTAGTACACAATCTGAATAGTAGAACACTATCAATACACAGTCTAACAACAGTAGAACCATGCAGTAGTACGCAATCTAACTCCTACAATTCTAAGATAGAATTGAAATACTGTACTCTTACATAGGTTAAAGTATGTATTCTACCATTGCACATGGTTTAAGGAAGACAAAACTGTCCCTGTGTGATGCCAAAATACATACACTGATGCAGTTTCCAATTTTAGATATTATACTTATGTGCATTTCTGTTTTATTTGAAACAGAAATGGTCGTGATGCACACAGAGAGTTGTGTGGTTTTTACTTCATGAATGACAACACCATGACCATATATGAATACAGACAGTTTGGGAAAAAGTAAGTAGTCATTATAATAAACATTTCATAATGTTTGTTAGTTAGTAAGTGCCGTAATTGAACTGTGGTGTACATCAGTTGGCAGCAGGTAACCTTGGAGGATAATGCTTAACAGGACATCAATATAATCACAAATGGTAATTAGTTCAATTGCAAACAATTAGTGGTTCATGATCTATTGTAATTATTTGAAAATTGTTTGTAAATTCATTCAAGTTTTCAATCCCATTTTGATCAATTTCCATGTCTATATCGAGATTCTGTACTTCTATGCTAAAAGTTTTCCACATACAAGAATGGTACTGCATATCTATTATTTCCTACAGTTCCACTCTGTTTATTATGAAGTGATATCTGAAAATGTAGTTACCCTTATTCCTGTAAGCTGATTTTACCCATCATACCAACACAACTGGAATAAGCCATGGAATTTTCAGGAAAGGGGTAAAAGACGTATTGGCCCAATAGAATTATCATAAAGTCCTACTTTCTGACTTCAAAATTTTGGAAAAACTTCTGCCGTTATGCATCATGATAGCTCCCAATGTTTGACATCGTTACAAAGTTTTTTCATCAACAGTCATTTCACATGACAGAATGTAGTAACATGATTTATCTTGTAGTATAGAATTTCACACCCATTAATAGATGACATTGGACCTGTAATGACAATCACAAAGAGACATTCTTATCAACAACCAAAGAGTGATTTCCTTTCAGATTCATAAAACTGAAAAAGTTGAAGACTTAGGGGAAGACAAGCGTTTGTTTCCATTCCTTTGAAATGTTCACTGTGTGTTGTTTGGAAAAAGAAATGATTAAATTTTTACCAAAAGTAATGACTGCTTTACATTTTGTTTCAGATCATCAGCACTGCCATTTATTCAGAGAGGAAATTACAGTCATGTGATCGGAAGGAGAGCGGGACAGCCTTATGTAATACAGGACATATTCCCTGTGAGTTACCATAGCAACTGGAGAATAATTTATGAGAAGATTGTTCGTAAATAATCAGCATTCATCACAGAGTTGCAAGTCTTCAAAAGTATTGTAACATAGTATCATCATAAGAAAAACAAAAATTCATGAACCTTTGTGTAGACAGACCAGTTTGCGGGATTCAAGCCGTTTTCTTACTATGTTTGCATGGATATGATTTGTTATTCATGCCATCACTGTCAAAGGTCCTGCAAACTAATTTATCTATGCATTAACCCCTTCACCACCATGGTTTGATCCAAACCCATTGTTATCAATGGTGAATGTGGACCTGTATACAGGGAATTAGGGGTCTCATTTCATTTGTATGGTTATATCGCTCAATGTATGCTGTACATTCACAGGGACAAAGTCAGGTTCCCACATTCTAAATAGGCATCCTCTGAAAACACAAGTACATTCATAGGTCATGTGATCATCACATGATCATCACATGGTCAGAGTTGTCTTTTGTTTTATGTGATGACAGACCATTGAGGGCCTGTGCTGTGATGTTGTAACTGTACATTTGTTCATGAGACCTGATAATTATCTGGACCTGGAGTTATCTTATTTATGATGTATTGAAATAATGATGACACCTACAATTTTGTATTTTTTGGGCAACTTTCGCCATTTTGGTTCAAATGTGAAATGTGTTTCTCAAAAAGTGCTCATCTTATAGCTTTGATATTTGATATACAGGTTCTTAGGGGTTATTTTTATATGATGTATTGAAATTATGATGAAATCTGCAGTATTTGTATTGTTTGAGCAATTTATGTCTCTCAAAAATCTACTCGTCTCATAACTTTAGTTGACATGTTCTCAGGGATGATCTTAATGTGATATGTTCAAATTGTGATGAAATCTTCAATTGTGTATTTTTGAAGCTATTTTTGACATTTTTTGTCTGGCCATCCTGAAATGAGCTATCAAAGATTCCCACCTTCATCAACACATGTGTCAAAGATAATTATTCTCCACATACCATAGTGGAGTTTTGTCCGCCACTAGGTCGCTTGTCTTGTGCAGAAACAAGCCAATATTAAGTGAACAAAAATGACGCTTGTATTGTTCCAGGGTTCTACATTTACGTTTGACACAAGTAAACAGCCAACACTTCCAGAATCGGTACAGCAACACCCTGTGTTATTGGTGCGCATCACGGACGTTGACGAGCAAGCCAAAGCCAACTTTGTGTAAGTAGATCTTTGATAATCATATCCACATTTATATTACAGTATGTGTGTGCTGGTATTGCAAAATTTAAATATCGCCCTCTACCGTCAGACTGACTGCAAAATGCAGGCCAACCCCTCGTGGTACCTTCTGTACAAAGATTCAGCTGGTCGTATATGTATATGACTTTCATAATTTGAGTTGTAAATTATAACTTTTCTTCATACTGTATGTAAACTCGGGTTTGTCTCAGATTTTTCACAATGCCAATACAGGAGTCAGCAATCCTTTCCAGATACACTAACTAGCCTCTACGCCTGTAGCTCCAAAAAAGTACCAGTCCAGCATCAGAAAATCCACTAGCCCCTCAGCCCCGACAGTTTTTCATTTTGTTCAAGTTAACCATTATCAGAAAGTGTTGTACATTTGAAACATTCTGCTAGTATGCTGCTGGTTATCTAACAATGAAATGCATTTTGTGTAAGTACATGCTGTAGAAGTTTTTTTTCTCTCCATCAATATTCTCAATTCACAAATCTACGAGGCTAGTAGATGCAAAAAAGTGCTAGCTTGGACAGAAAAAGTGCCAGGCCATGAGGTTGGACTAGTGTATTAACTCACCCCTGCAATATAAATTTGTGTTTTTTGGTTTGATTTTGAACTTTGCTGTGACAGGCACAAACCGGTCACATCACATTTCATCGTTGCAATCATTTCACATCAAATCAAACCTTCACGTACTAGTATACCTGACATTTATTTGATTTTGGATGGACTATTGCGCCATGGGAAGGAAAGGTAAAAAAATGTGGTGAAAATTGTCAAACATTGTTCAGATTTATTGCCTTTGTTTGCAAACTAATAAGGTGGCCGGAAACTGATTAAAAGAAAGTGGAAAAAATTGTGTGCTCTGCTTACTCTAGGATAATCCCAAATCTCAGAATACAAACTTTGTATGACCTTATTCAGACAATTTTCATTCAAGGATATAAATGTAAGTCCATAGCATCAACAGATTTCTAACCTCAATGTCAAAATTGTGTCTCACTTAAAATCCAAAAATCTGATGACTGTTGAGCTTAAATCAGGAAGGTTTTGAAATAAATCATCCAATTTGCTCAAAAAATAATATCAGAGGGTTCACAACTCATTATGCGAAGACATGTCGCTGCAACTGCTGTTGTTGTTTTCTGTAGATTTAACGGCAGAGTTCCGATGGACCGGGAGTCTTACGAGTTGAAAATGAGGCCACCATTCACCAAACAAGAGTACGAAGATTTGAAACTACGACTGAAAGTACAAGGTAAACCACGCCTGCAGATTTATTTCAACCTTTCCGCCAGTCTCCATAGTTTTAATAATTTCTTTAATAATTTCAGTGGCCTTTTCAAAAGAGGGAAGGGCTTCTTTTATAAAAAGACATGCCCGCTTACAAAGAATGAGGAATAACAATCATTTTGATGGCAACATAAATGTAAATATATAAGAAGTACATGTTTTTCTTTATCTGTTCATGACATCGGTTGATGTTAATCTCAGCTTTTTAGCTCCCTTGCCTGCATTGATTATCACTATAATTATCATTATTTGTTTGTTTGTTTGCATGCATGTTTGTTTGTTTGTTCAATTCTTTATTATTTATTGATTTATTGATTTGTTCAATTATTGATTGATTGATTTCATTTACTTAATTATTTATTTAATATTGTAGGTGCGTATAATATGTATGCATTTGTTTGTATGTGTCAATGTGTCTATGTATATTTATATAAGTCGTAGTAATAAGGTGGTTAGAATCTGATTAAAACAAAGTGGAATATTCAGGTGAAAATTTTGTATGCTCTGCTCTGCTCTGTCATCAAGTTGTTACATGTATGAAGTAAAGATTTTCAACTCTTTTGGCATGATCAAGTATTTGAATCTGTCTGTCTGTCTGTCTGTTTGTCTGTCTATCTTTGTCTTGTCTCTTTCTATGTCTTTGATAACTGATTTCTTTTATGTTTTTGTGTAATGTCACTTATTCCAAATATCATCTGTTTCAGGTGAAGTGAGGTCAAAGTTGAAGAAACGTGGCGTGAGAACTCTCACAGGGCTGGGTCAGCATTTCAGAAAAATAGACAAGTCAGGAGATGGTCAGTTGGACAAGACAGAACTACAGAAAGCTCTTCAACTCTATCATATCAACATAGATCAAGAGGTGAGATCTGGTGTCAACAGTTGCTTTATCTATTTCTTTCACACATCTTTTAAAACTTGCGGATCAACTTTAAAAGTCAAATTTTCACGTTGAAGCAAAGTTTTTAATGATCAATTACTATTTTCAGGACAGACAATACATGTGTGTGCCTTGGAGGTTGTGAAATTTTACAAAATTTAACCAAAGGAATTTGTAGCTATTTTCATCAAGTTGTCAGATATATTAAAGGAAAGATTGTCAACTTGTGTGGCATGATCAAATATAGGTATTAGTTATTTCAAGCGTGTGTTTTTATAGATTTTGAAAAAACCTTATCAAAAGTATGGTACTTAATAATAATAATAATATTTATTTCTTGAAAAACGCTTTCCATATAAACACATCTCAAAGCGCTGTACATAACTTGATAAAAAGTGAAAAGGCATTTAAAATGTATGATATAAAAAGTCATTCGGTGAATAAAAAAGTTTTAAGGTTTGATTTAAAAATGTTAAAATTCTCACTGCAACGCAGTAAAATAGGCAGCCTGTTCCACAACCTTGGAGCACTTGTGTCAACAGAAACTCTTTACATGTTAACCCCATGACTTTCATTGAATTGCGAAAATTTACGGTGCCACTATGAATTGCGGTATATCTCGAGTGCCAGAAAATTCCATTGAAATGCTTGGTACAGCAGTTATACTATACTGTGGAGGTCAAGGGGTTCAACATTTAGTTATAATGCAACGTATACATACCGCTGTAAGCCACAGAATGCAGAAAATTACAAATTACATACCTAAAATCTGACAACAGTATGGTTAAGAATATTTATTAATTAATTAATTTATTTATTTATTTATTTATTTATTTATTTATTTATGTTTTGCCAACTATAGACATTTGAATCATTTTGGCATGTCTTAGACCAGAATGGAGATGGCCAGATAGATTATGGTGAATTTTTACGAGGTTTCATTGGAGAAATGAATGAATTCAGGAAAACCTTGGTCAGAAAGGTGAGTCAATGAGCTTCACTTCTATCTCTATGGTAACAGCCAGTTTCAAAAGCCACAATTCTGACATCTACTTATAGCGAGACCTACTTATGGTTTTAATATATTATCAGTGTTGTAAAACCACTATTTTACAACTTTGGTGTGATTATGTATTTCTGCCCCTACAGGCAAATATGTATGTGTAAGGCAATACATGTTTTACATAAACCTCATCAAGTACAAAATCCTAAATCGGCTTTAATTGATCAGCTGATCTGTTTTCTGTTATCATATTCCAGGTATTCCAAAAGATTGACGCTAACAAGACGGGAGACATCACATTCAACGATATCAAGAAATTTTTCACAGCTCGCAAGCATCCACAGGTAGTAGCAGGTATGTTTACAATCCTAGCTCTGTTTGCTGCAAAGTGGGGGTGATTTTCAGCTCTTTGGTTGACATTTGACCCCTCTAACCTGTATTTACAATTTATCTGTGGTTCCATTTGAGTAACTGTGGTTGTCAGCACAAACCATAAGTAAGCAGATAGTGTACGTTTCACCTGCTTTTGAAATGTTTGAGGGAAAAGAAGATTACAATAATTTGAATAAATATGACATCAGCTTTAAGAGATTTGATTGGGTATCTTTTATGAATAATAAGTGACATCATGTATGTAACAGATTTGATTGGTTGTCTTGGATGAAGAAAAAGTATGACATCATCTGTAACAGATTTGATTGGTTGTCTTTCAGGGAATGCTACTGAGGAGGAAGTGCTAAACAGTCTGTTGGACTCCTTCCAGTATTTCAAACGTTCAGATAAGATTTCCTACATTGACTTTGAAGACTACTACGAGGGCCTTAGTCTTGGAATTGACGATGATCAGAACTTTGCAGATATGATGAAAAATTGCTGGGGAGTATAATATAGGAAGTATTTTGGTAATATTTGGAGGAATTTTTCTGGGGGGTGTGGGATGGGGGGGGGTTATTGGGAAGGGGGCAGATGTGTTGTCCATTGTACCTGATCCTCAGCGATTTCTAGGACTAATTCCTAATTGTATCATAATTTCACAATTAACTTGCAGATACAGAAAAAATAATATTTGTCCAAAATATTTTACAAGACCTTTACAATTTTCACTCAAAGGCATTGGGATATTGTATTACACGTATTACTTTTTTACTATCAATTTTATGATCAAAAACGATAAAGAATCATATAGGTATATCCAGATATCTGACAGCAGTAAATATCGCTTCCTTAATCAGTAATAATATTTAGCAACAGTTTGCTATTTCGATCTGCTCAACGGTTGTTCTCTGCTCTTATGTAATGGAACACTGTCACCTACACCAGTGCATTGGGAAGCTGTGCTTCATGGCTATAAGTACCCTTCGTACAGGGCATGCCCAGTTGGTGATTTTAATTAAGTGACGGTATACATCTATTTGTTCTTAAGTTATTATTTGATCGTTACAAGACCTGATTCTACATTGTGACATCAGGGGTCGGGACTGTAAAATGTAATCTGCTCTTACTGTTACAGCGCTTTATACCACTTCAGGAAATTAGTTGATTGTTACACAGATTAATGTCTTTATGGCCTGTCATAATTGTTTTAGCTACCATCTGCTCGATGGCTTAGCCTCATTATTTTCTACTAGGGTGGGTGGAGGGGAGAAGGGGTATGGTGGATTTGCATACAATGCTGAGTGGATCATGATACAGAGAGCTAGTGGCAAATAGACAAGATTTATGACGGTAATTTTTGTGAAGTCTTCATATTTCCAGTGAGTATGTTTTAAGTTTTTATAATCTCACAGGTAAATAACATTGTTAGTAAAATGATATATGGCAACTTTTGTGAGTTACCAATTATAGAGTATACATTTACAATGACACAGATGACGGTCAGTTGCTCTTGATGTAAATGTTTAGAGGGTTTAGTTTTAAAAGATGTCTCATAATAAAGTTGTAATTTTTAAATGTCAGTGTAAATATTGTTCATATCAAATTGAAGTCGACTTTTAACTTAAGACAGATTTCACAAAAATTCCAATGAAAAGTAGGAAATTCCAAATATGCCAAGGTCAATATCATCAAATTTAAATTATTTTATGCATTTTGCATATGCCACTATTTTAAAAAAGTATATATATTGTTTTTTGCGACTATCATATGAGTCAATTTCATCAGAACAGAAGTATAAACGTTTTCTTTCTATTGTATACTGTGTATACATATCATAGACACAATTGCTTCAACTTGTTTTGAATTTAAAGCAGCACGCACCTCAAAACTGAAAGATTTAAACATTTGCTCATACTTTCCATAATGAAACTTGCAACTATTTTCTCTTGAACTCAAGAATAAAAGTTTGGGATCATATTGCATATTTTGGTACTAGAGAAACAAACTACTTAAGATTTACCGATATTTTGAAATTCAAAATGGCCGCCATCCCTGCGTTCACTATGGGGGAAAAAAGAAATTTTCCAGTTCACAAAAAGAAGACGGGAAAACTTCATTTAGTCCACAGGCTTCAAAATGAGTCCTCCAAAGCAGCATAGTGGTGAAGTATTGTAACAGTTGAAAGGTATACTGTCACCTGTTCCAATTTTGCCACAGTTACCATGGAAAGAGAAAATCTAACCAATCACAGATTTTAAGCGGGTGGACGCTTTTTAAAAACAGCGCCCTCACATGGGCATTTTGAATACCAAGGAACGCCCCTTTGACCATGTATGGGCATATTTAGATTACAGGTGACTGTATACCTTTTATACCGTAAGTCTAGAACAACGAAGTTATTCTGACTATATAACAGCACACAAACCCCGTAGTCACAAGCTAATTGACTGTAGCATCTCTGGCAAAATATGGCAAACTTTGTCTTTTTTAACAGATAGTTCATGTGCTACCTTACTTTCCGCAGTGTTTTTGTTTTTATTTTTTCAATTCATTTTCAAATTATTTTTGCCCCTATAAATGTCTTCCAGTTTGTTTATGTGTTGTTATTGCCAATAGCTACATGTTTTATTTGAAAATTTTAACAACATTGAAGTTTATTTGTAAATATTTGCTACCGATCTTTCTTGAATAAAACATTATCTCAAAGAAATTGACTTTCGTGATTTTTCCTTGCTCCCTGTCTACAAAGTGCCAGTCATATTGCTCGCAAGACTCGCAAGATCATCCAGAATCTGCTGTTTGTAATGCTATTGTGCAGCTAACAGGCCTTTTTGGCAAGTGTTACAACACGCAGTCACAAAAATTTATAGGAAAAGCTCGAGCTCGTTTTCTTTCTGAAAATGGCTTTGCCATGTGTACATGTTGAAAATGTGGCGAGAATGAGGAACGCTGGATCGACACAGAACATTTTACAGTCTGTGGGGTTTTATATTTTCAATAACAATGGGGAGGCCCCCTAACTCGATCGCTTTTTCCATTGTATATATGCAAGATAGATCCTTTGTTCTTATGTCGTGGACGATGGATGTTTCGTTCAATGTCTGCAACCTTGGAATTCAGGGAAATACTGAGATCACGGACCCGTTCTCGAATAAACAATGGTTTTGGTTTGTGTGGAGTAGTAACCATGGTCGTGACCATGTTGTAACCAAGGATTTTTTTTTTTAAATCTGCGATTAAAGACGGCCAATCTCTTTTGCCTCTTTGATGTCATAATGTAATAGAATGATTCATGGCCAAGCCTCTGTGATATCCTAGATAAAGTTGTAGTGGCATATCAGGATTTTCTCTCGACTGCGCAGTTGCGCAAATTGCGCATTTCGAGCCATTTCTGCCCTTTAAAAGTTACTGACAGCGTGAAAATCGCGCACAAAACACAGCAAGTTAAATACGCCCATGTGACAGTGACTCAAGCTAGTGTAGTGAACTGTGAATTTGCTTTATGTTGTTTCTGCCCCTTCAAAGTCAAGTCTGCCCCCTAATTTTGATGAATGGGGCAGAAATTGACCCATTTAATGAACATGCAGAGAAACACTGTATCATATTTGACAAATAACATTTTTTCACAAACTCGATCGTGCTCCCTTTATATACTTTTATCTCGAAAATAGACTCATTCACATCAAGAATAAGCAAACTGATATATCTGACATAATGTCTTTACTCACTTTAAATTTAGTTTTACTGCATTTTAATCAATATTTGCTATACTTAAAAGCGTTTACGATCCGTATACCTCTATCGCGTAAAGGAACTACCGATGGCACTATTTTATGCGAGAATAGCAAATCTGTGCGTCTTTAGATCACAGTAACGCGTACAACTTAAATATTATGGCATCACAGTTGGCAGAAAAACAATTCACTTTAGGAAGGGTTCAAAACTTCGCGAAAGAACACAAATCGTTCATTGCTGACGAAAGCGTAAAGGTTGATTCAGAAAAATTGGTGTTTCTGTCCGCTGACTCGGTTTGTCTCAATTTCTAACTCTGCACATCACACTCGTAGTTTTAGTTTAATACTTTCATTATCCTTATCAAAATAGAGTGCTTCATTTACCTAGGAAAATACAAAATTTTGAAATAGTGTTGGAGGCGTTCCGCTTCAGTGCTTTGGGACTGATCGCCTGATAATATAGCACGCAGCGTTTGTTCTCGCTTCATTGCGATGGAAAACAATTTTCTTTTTTTCTTTAATACTTGTAAATAATGAATGATATTCGGATATGAATGAATGAAACAAGCCGGGCTTAGGAAATGAAGTGAAAACCGAACCAAACATGTTCATAAAGGTTCCACAATGAAACTCATTAGACAGGATTTGTCGGCATCGAAGTTCCCGGATGGTAACTTCCTTGCGTAATTTTTCATGTCTGTGGAGAAGAAGATATGGACGGTTTCTCCGAACGATCATGTGCGCCCTCACCGATGAGTTAAAACCCGGAGCAAAGTTCTATTACTCACTGTACTGTACATTGCTTTAGTTCGCCAGCCTGTGAATTGAAACGGTTAAAATAATTGATTTACACTGTGGCAGCTGAAAGTCAATACTTTCCATGTTCACGGGGCGGATCTGTACTGCGCTTCAGACATGTAACAAAGGCAATACGATGATAATGAACGATTACCTATCTGCCCGATTTTAATGGTTATGATATGGGAAAATAGTAGACGACTTGTAGCGGACATTTTACCTTTTCCACACTATCAGCATTTTTGAGTCCACTTCATTCTGGTGTTGGGTTTTCAGGAGAATCTACTTGATTTCAAAGTATCCCGAACTAGGACAGCGTTGAATAAAAAGAACACAAATCGATGATTGTCATGGTAATCAATCAACTCCACTTGTCAAGTATTCTGATGATTCTGCGTTAGTAGATTTATCGAACTCTGATACCACCTACTTTAGTGAAGTTGAAAATTTTTCAAAATGGTGTAAACAAAACTATCTTGATTTGAATGTGAATAAGACAAAGGGAATGGTTATGATTTCAGGACAAATCCAACAGTTACTCACAGTCTGTAGAAAGGGTGACTACATACAAATAGCTAGGTACTATCTTAGACAACAAACTCAATTTTAAAGCACACATTGATTACATTGACTCAAAGTGTCAGTCCAGGCTTTATTGCCTCCAGAAGTTAAGATCACTCAGTGTCAATTCTGCAATCTCAAAAACGTTTTTTTTTTGCAGTTTTATTGAATCCAGGTTAACATTCTCATTCTTACACCTGTTGGCTGGTTTGAATGTTTGAGTTTGTGTGGCAAAAGCATTCTAGGTAGAATTGTGAATTTATGTAGCAAGACTGTTAAACCTCGGTGATCTATATATCCGACGCATGGAAAAGAAGGCAAGAGAGATTAAGTAGATTTTATGAGAACCTGCCATCAGGCTGTCGTTTATGGGTTCCAAAGTGTAGAGCTGTGAGAATGAAGCTGAGTTTTATTCAGAATCCAATATTAATTTTAAACAAGTCAGATTAGGGTATTGCTCAGTTTTTCATACTGATTTTACATTTTTGGTTGTTTTATGTGCTGTGTTATGTTTTAGTTCTATAATGTTTGTGTGTATTGTGAGAATTGTGTGTTTGGTGTTTTGAACCACACGTGTAAATATCTCTAGAGGAGATAATAAAGTTATCTGAACCTGAATCTGAATAGGGTAAAGATTCAGGCACACATACATACACATACATCAACATTTGGTTGTATTTATGCAACAAGTTGAGAGATGACCCGTCATTCAGTGGCTGAGAAAGGCGTTTTTTATCCGTTACTAAAGAAATTAAACTGCAATCCACGTCATTACTGTGTCATCAGACATCAGGAACAGGTTCAGATTGCAGGAGATATGATCCACAGGTACTCTGCGCTTCCAACAATTATCGAAACCGTTTGTCAGATATTGAATGCTGTGCGAACTTTTTTGATAACATCGCATTTCTTCATTACAGTTAGTGTGTTTAAATTTAAGCGTTTTCCGTGTCACCATACTCAGGAAATGAATGAATGAATGAAAGAACGAACGAACGGACGAATGCATGAATAACACGATTGGAACTAATATGGGATAATTGGATGGTGAAGTAAGGTCGTTTTAACCTGCAAATGTAAGCTCTTCTGCTTTTCTTTTAAAGTTACACACTTGTTTTTATGTGTAATTTGTAATATTGCAACATTCAGCTATATGGCATCTAACACTTTTGAGAAATTTGAAAAATATGAAGATCCAATTATCCCAAATTAGTTCCAATCGTGTTGAATACCGGTATGACCTCGAGAATTTAAAGTTTCGTGACATAGAACTGTCTCAACCTCAGTATTTTGATTTATTTTTAGGATGTGACAGATCCCATAGTTAAACTCTGAATCACTGGGAGAGTAACATCCTTTACCAGTAATCCGTAGTTTATATTGCCCTCTAACATCACTGAACACAATCTTTCGTTTACGTTTGTTTGGGCTTTATATAAGGTGTGGGTGATATAATTTATCACTGACGTGTTCAATGACGTTAGGCACTGCCATTATTAGAAATCTTGTCTAGATAGTGAACTTAATTGTGTTTTTGACGTTGCCCAGCTCGACTTGTCACAGTTTTTAAAAGAGAGCTGCTTTTGAAGGAGGTAATTTTGTACCTGCTTCGTGACCTTGACCTGAGGTCAACCCTTTCATCATTTGCTCGGTAGCGCAAAATGAATGGTCACTCTTCACGACAAGTTTGAAAAATCTCACCTGGACGCGTCACACGGTTTGTTTGACCGGGTTCGTCACCAATTTTCCCGGATACTGGCGCGAGCGTCGTTGTCAAGCTACTCGCGTATTGTCAACGGTCGTTTAGAGGCGCATGAGGGTTCAACGTGTTTCTATGGCAACATCAAGGGTGTCATTGTGACATCTCTCGGTTGTAAGTGCGCCGCAGTGCGTGACCGGGACAGAGCATTCAATATATACAATACCAGTCAAAGGAGAGGCGAACCACTGATCGAGATCTTAAAATACTCGTACGCGCGATGGAAACAACACGCAGACTATGTCGGCGCTCGAGCGGGATTTCCAGACTTTAGGGTCTATTTTGTCGCTCTCTGGGGAGTAATGGAAGCAAGGAAAAACGTGAACGTGTTTATACACGGGAGCAAGTATACGGTCACCCCGAGGATTACGAACGGAGGCGATGTCACCCTGCCTATGCAATATGCCAACGGCAGATCCCATCCTCGGAATCCCGTTGAAGTCGGCCTGGCGATCAACACGGACAACCATCTCCGGGATAGCTACAGCGATCCCGGGGTCGGATCCAGCGGCAGCGGCATTACGATCCCTATCGAAATCCGACTGCCGTCGCGGTCCCACAGCCGATCGGTGGATCGGATCGTGAACCGCCGGGAGCGGAGAATGGCCGTTCTAGCCAGAGCTGAGGAATTACTACGTGCGAACAGGCTCGGGGTGAGTGTGTATATTATTGTTTAAGCGTTCAGTTGTGTTTTAAAACCAATTTAACTCCCGAACCAGACAAACTATGTACAGAAATAGCGCTTAATGTACTGCAGTGAATTTATTTTTAAACAGTCCGTAAAATTACCATGCCTCTGTTTTTGGAAAAAAGATTCCGTCGACTATTTAAAGGGAGAGGGACGTGACACAATTTCAAGTAAAATCGCTGAGACAGACGTCTTCTAAAGTAATGGGAATCACATTTAAGTAGAGTTTGGTGATATACAACATAGTGCATACGATTCACTTATTCTAATGGAGTCCAATGTGTTGATAACAATAGCTCATATAACGGCCGAACGTTACGATGACCCTGCGTAAACCACGCTCAAGGCGCTGTATCGGAGCGACACCCATGTGTTGTCTTCACGATCTCCATATAACGGAGCAAACAGTAAATACAAAAGTTGTTGGGACACGCAGTGTTCCGTGATAGGTTTACATTTTTAAAAGAAAAAAAAATGTTTGGTGTCTTCGTTGTCTATGTATAGGGCAGAGATTTAGACACGACGGAAGCGCTGTAATAGGGTAACGCCAAAACGCCGGTGGTTGCTATGGCTTCATAGGCGCATCGCAGTCAGGCGCTGTTTACCATGTACTGGAGATCGTAACCTTTGTCAACTTTAGAACAACTTATCACCGCATATACAACCACGTTACTGAGTGTACAGCCGCGCACTGCGACAACTGGGAAGGCGATAGATACAACGGGGTTCAAGTACCCTGTCCCTGTACAACCTCGATTAGCGCTAATACACACAACCAGACAAAATACCCTTCCTTTTATCGCAAAATCGATCCCATCAAAAGCATTGGCAAAGAGTAGAAGTATAACGCAAACGTTGGCAAAATCGACACGAGTTTAGCTGTGAATGTGCTCGATTTGAACGTACGCCAACTTCAATGACTGTAAAAATGACGAGACATCGATCACAATTTTCAGACGAGGCAGACAGTCGATTAAAAACACGCACTCAGCAAGTTCGAAATCGTGATTTTATTGAACTTTCAACCACAGAACGCAAAGGCCTGTGTAACTTCAACAACATATCCTTTCAAGCCATTATAAAGCGGCATGCCATAGCATGGTATGTTTATCAACTTAAAATGGTTTTCGCAGACGGTCGTTAGATTAGTAAATCCAGCATTTTATTGGTACTTGAACAAACATTTGTCATGTCCTGGGTACCTTTGAGCGTGTCCCGGCAACGCTGTGTTTATGTGTTGGAGAGAGAGAGAGAGAGAGAGAGAGAGAGAGAGAGAGAGAGATATTTGTTGCAACACAGTTCTGTCTCCTCTTGCCGTTCATGTCTGTCTCGATTTACACCCGGGGAACAACCCGGGAAGGTTGCAGGCACAGGCCATCAAGGTGTCGATGCGTGCCATCGTGATGTGTGTCAGGCACGAACCGATGACATCACCATGCTTCGAGCTTCGGTCAAAACAAAACCCGCCAGAGTATAGGAAGCCTGAGTGGAGAGAAAAATCAACAGTTTAATGTTATTGCCGATCAATATTATATACAAACGACCTCAACCTACATCCTTTATGCATCTATACATGGTTTGTGTTTGAAATGTGGGGAATCCACACCCTTACCCACCTTCCCGACGCTACATCAACAAGTGTACATACATACATACATACATACATACATACATACATACATACATACATACACACACACATCGGTTTGCCTTGGATATATTAGTCACCTATCAACCTTTCATCACAGCGGATGTTAGTCCTCTTATCTCAAACAGGTAAAAAATAATTATGTATCAAACCGTTTCCTAAGTGATGTATAGAATCGAGTCCCAAGACGTCATGAGTACGAAATAACGCAAAGTAAAATATATACATATGTATCAAATGACATCGCTTCTTTAAATGTGGTGCAAGGACTTGTGTTTGAATTTAATATTGTGTGTCCTTCAACCGTGGATATAACAAATGAAAAATTTCTTAGTTTTTCCATCATTGTGTGGAATTTTGCTCGTATGCAAAATTCTCCGGGATGGGAAGATTTGAAATAGGAAAAGTCCGACCAGATATAAATATTTTCTCGGTCCTATACTACCTATAATTAAGAAGAACTTTTCACTGCATTAAACTGTTTTATTTCAATGTAATTAAAGCATCATTCAAGGTGTACTCGATAAATATTTCCCCACTGTGCTGTTTTATTTGGTCTCTTTTATGTACTCAAAGCTGTTGAGTGAAAACGAGACAATTAATCATTGTATCGTTGACCAAAGCCGTCCCTTTCACCGCTTATACTATCGAAAGAGAAATTCTACACCCCAATTAAAGTAGGCAGAATGGCTTTGGAATCGGCTCCGTCGCCGCATTCCGTCTCATAATTTGGCCACTTATCCTAGTTGTTGTTGAGTATGTGAAAAGACAATAGCAGGCGACGGGGCCGTCACCGAGGTTCAGAATCGAGTGGTCTGTGCGTTGGCAGGCAAATGTTTTACCTGATGGCAACAACACACAGTTTTCTACAGCGCAGAACAGTGCTCATTAAAATGCCATTTACCATGAGAACTGTTATAGTAACATCTATCAACGTAAACTAAAACAACTACAAAGAGCAAAAAAATAACATAATAGAAGGAAATAGGTTTATACTTTATTTTAGAGATATGAATACGGTAATTACCGCCTTCAAATTTCTACATAAGGTCTTGTTTGATTTGCTTAGTTTAACACGAGTACATGGTAATAGTCAACTGGTTCATGACATACATGCACGAGCAATAGCGAGTGCATATATAAAGTTAACTGGTCAAAACTGAGTGGTATACCGTTGCTTGGTGTGCTTTATTGCTATTATATCATAACAGTAAATTGAAATTCTGGCATAGAACGTCAAAATAGGATTTTTGCTCTGGTCGAGAGCTCGCGCGTGTACCATGGTATATCACTAATATACCACGGTTCTTTTGAAGTCTCGACCAATCAGATAGCTGTATATGTGCCATCAATATACTGGTACGATATTATAGATATATATATATATATATATATATATATATATATATATATATATATATATATATATATATATATATATATATATATATATATCCTCGTAGCATTCCGTCTGCATGTTGTTCACTACATTTACCATCACTGTTCATTTTTCTGATAAATCCATCCGTCTGTGGACTGATAAATCTTTATTAAAACCTTCACGTAGTTACTACGCCATTTAGATGAAACTTCATCGTTATAGTGTAACTGATAACATTTTTTTTATTTTAATTCAAAACTGGTTAGCTTCGTTTATTCTCACTTTTCATAAAGTGTCATACCATGCATTAACTGCCAAGTTATTAATGCACTTTCAAAATGATTTTTTTAAATACCACATTCCAATTGAGAGCAAACCTAAGCTTAGTTTATCAGAACCTGTCACTTCCAGTGTTCGTGCGATTTAAGTTGCCAAATGTAAAATACTATCGCCATGAATTCATGATGTAAGAAATCAGTGAATAAAAAGAGGTTAGAACTTTCAAAATGATTTCTGATACAGCTTTACATTTGGATCATTGCACTGGTATCTCTGAGATACACGCCGCATTAAGTTTACATGACGTAAAAACAGCTTTACTGATCAGATATTGCGCCCTTTGAAGTTGTTGTGTTCCAATAAATGTCTCGAAACTCGACATCAGTCATTGTAATCAAAGGTCGATACATTAAATATAAAGAGTGCGGAATAGGCTGCTGGTTAATCCATACAGCGATGGTTAAAGCGGTGTTGCTATGAGAGTTGACACAATTCACGGTTCAAATTGTTCATACGCCGTTAGTGTCCGTGTGATTGTCATTTCACACAATGAACATCCTCGGCCCTGTCTTCTCGGGGAATTTTTCAGCGACAGAATTGTTGCACCTCGGATACTATAGGGTTTTACCCTTTGTCACCAACAACGCCGTGTCGGTATTGTCGTATGCGCTATTCATCCGCCCTTCTTTTGTGTGTAAGCTCGGGAATTGTCGGCTCACTTCGAGATGCCGGCTGACTTCACGACCTCCATGCATGAGATAGGGATTGGTTGTCATGACGATAGGCAAGCGAACTCAGCGAAGCCACTATGCACAGTCCAGTGCGTTCGCTTGAATTGTGCATTTTACGGTTGTGCGGGTGTCTCTCGTTGTGGATATACTTAAAGATCCGGTTTCTCACAAAAGATTCAATTATTGCTGGTTAATGGCGGTAAAACACCCGCTCTATTTATTTCTGCAACAGTGAAGCACTCTGTTGCCCACGAAGACAGGGCGACGATCTCTTATCGAGTAAAATGTGCATATACACCAGATCCATATACTTCACCTTGTCGTCAGAACGAGGCATTACCTGTAACTTTGAGTCACAGCAAACAACTATATTTTCTTCTACCACTCCCACATAGGTGTGTTCAAATACAAAAGTTTTAACCTTGTAAACACAGCTTATGTGTACACCAGGTGATGATATTGTTGACCCACGAATTCCTGGCTGACCGGGCTAAAATTCAATTGTCAACAATAAAATAGGACATTAAATACACACAGAGAATAATGATGAGTCGAACGCTAAGTTATTGGACATGATTACCGGAGTACAGAAATTGTACTTGAATGTACGGACCGAACAGAATACTTAGAAATATACCAAACGCTAAAGCAAATCGACCTATTTAGTTTCAGTGAAACCATTTTCATTCTTGCAAAATCGTTTACTCGATGACAACTGAAATATCAACGATATGCTTTTGCTGATGTAAATCTTCGAAAAAACATGATAAATTAACTTAATAAGATTAATCAATATCGCTCACGTTAGACCTAGACGTATTAGACCTGAACACAAAAGGATGTAAATTTAACCGCTTCATTTTATACCGATAGGTGGCATCGTCATTATCTTGACTGCGAAATCGTCAAAGCGGAAACAATTTTTTATGAATATTGCCACAAATGATCTTGTCGCTGACAATCAAACCAGACAGTTTCTGCCGCATCTAAAATTATTAATGAACTGCAATGAATTCACACTTTTCGTTGTTGAACTTTGCGATATACTTTAATAACAGTGGGTTAAACCTGTACCTTTTCAGAGCATATCAATTTTTCAACGCATGAAGAATTCTTTGCACGGCATCAAAGGAATCTGAAATTTAGGCCAAGCTGGGTATCGATCACAAATATTACAATCAATATAATTTAATAATATATCGAGTGAGAGAAGAACATCGTGATTATTTCATATTGAAATGTCGATTTCTTTGGGGGTGGGAACGATTATGAATTTGGTCTTCTAGAAAGTCAAGATTCCGTTCTAGATAATTAATCCAAATAAGGATGTCTATTCTTTCTTAGCAGTTGCAAATCGCAATATTATACTAGCTGTTTTTTGCCTAGGCTAGGGAGTATGGTTGAATTGCCTTAGATAACGCTGGCAGCATTGCTGCTGCCTACTCTTTAAGATTCTACACTTAAAATGAATACCGTTCAGAAAACATAGAATGCCCCTTAACTTTACGTATCCCTGCTCACTGTCATCAGATTGATCAAGAACATTGATTGATAGTGTGTGGACTTGACCTTCAGGTTTTTTTGTTCAAAGCTGACTTATCTTGCAAGTCATCAGCGCTCACGATTCTTAATGCTTTATCTCTACTTTGTACACATATATGGGAAAGAAGAGAGCTGAACTGAATTCTAACTGTTCGGAAATAGGCGAAAACGTATACTTTCGGAAACAGGCGGGAAATTACAGATGGTGGACAGTCCTGCAAGACATACGCTTCTTTTATATTTTTCTGGCGGCAAAGTCGTTAACATTATCACGATTTTCATGAATGGCCAACCGTTCTCTTTCTAGCGATCCCACCGGGTCGATTCATTGCGAGCTGCCAATGATATCGTCCACAGAGAAACGGTTGAATTGCTTCGAAGCTGACATCGGGGAGATCATTAATCAGGCGGCGATTGCAAAACATTGCCGAGTTTGGTGTTGCCATGTCAACTGCTCGCGGGCAGTAACTCTAAGACCGTAAATTTGCATCGGTTTTAAGGTCGAGAGATCTGCACTCGAACCCTTCGACTGCTCTTACGAAACGAAAATTACTTAATCATAAATCATACCATCCGTGACGTAATCGCTTGTTGAGAACATAAAATGCAACGTAACATCTCAAAGGTTATGCGTAATGTCTGCACGGACGCAAACGACCAAGCTTTGGAGCATTGAGTGTTATTGACCTCGCTAACACTTTTCATGATTGAGTGAGAAAGTCTGTATTGATTCCGCATGACAACACCAACATCACACCATTCGTGTATTGATAAATTTCATTTTTGTGTCTAGAAAATGTTAAAGTTTCACCATCAAAATAATTATGATAATTTAGAGAATACTCAAATGTGAGGTATTTAATATTTTCTATAATTTTCTCACAATTTCGTATGTCATTTCACTATTCCAAGTCACAATGTATTTCATTAATTTCTTGCTTCATCAGTTAAGAAACATTTACCAAAACAAATTTTGATGAAGAATGAAGAGTTGCCGAGTCGTGGCTATAAGTGCACAAGCGCCCTCTATCCTTATTCCGGCGGCAAAGAACCTAAAGGGATACGAACGAGAGCGGCAAAATGGCAATGCTTAGCTGACTAAAAATGATTAGTAAATAGCTATTTTGTATGACAAGGAAACTGTACCCGCGTCCTTTTTATTGAAGATATTGTAATGACTTAAAACATCAATTTAAATCCGCCTCATTAAGTGTAAACACGGATAAAAATATCATGACAAAGGTCAAACGTGCTTGTTGCTATGGTAACGAGCGGCCCGTGCCGGATTTCTTGTATACCGCCACACACCCACGCGCTATTCACCTTTCATGAAAGGGCGTTATGAGTTACGGAGTGTTTTCATTGCCTTTTTGATCGCATTTCTACCTCCAGGTACCATTTTTATTGTATACCCGGTCACATTTCAATAACTCCTCATTTTGTGCTGTTAAGTTAATTTGCAAAACACTGTTAGACTCTCGGTCGATTCGTTGAATAATTAAGCTACCATGGCAACCAAAACAACGCATCTTTTATGTATTTGAATGAAGTTTAGAAACGCTACGTTCACCATGTTTTCATCGGTAGGTTATCATATTAACTTTGATTATAAATTAATGTCCTAATCAAGAGCTAAACGCCGATGTATTGTGTGGCCAACCTGTGATGGGTGGGCATGATATCGTTGACAAAATCCACGAGAGTTGAATAGTTATCTCGGATCCACTTACAAACACATGTCGACCAAATACTCTGGAGAGTTTAATCTCATAGACTACGATGCAACAGCTTGTTCTGTTTACAGATAACATGGTTAATGAAAATGTTACTGTAGAGACAGTCTGCCGCCGTACATGGCACACTTAAAATGACACAAGCGTGGTTTTCAGTCATATCTCAAAGATGAAGTAGTAAAACTATCGATAATTTCACATTTCATACATTTTGACACAATCGTTAATATTTACGCTGTAAATATCGTTTTTGTTTTCCTTACATTTTGTAAACTTTTGAGATGGTGTCGATAATAAGCCGATGTTTATGTAGTTTAATTCTATTTTTGATAATATGTGAGATTGTGTTGTTCCTCTTAGAGCATGTTTATTTCATGTTTCTACCGGTAAATGGAAACATGAAATACACATACAAAGAACGAGATGAACACATGATTCGACCGGCCAGCAGCCTGATTCTCCTACCAAAAATGAACCAAACATGAAAACCTTATGGACTTTTATTTCGATAAATTATCTTTTAACAGGATCGCTCGGGTCTATCTACGGAATCTAGAAAGCCCTATTTCTAGGCCTACTGACTTGTGAAATATTTGAAAATCCTTTAATCATAATGTCATAAAGGCTGTCTATCACATGCAGAATGTATTAGGCCTACAGTGTTCTTTCACTCTTTCCATAGCAACTACGATAAACAACAAACCGAGTGGAAAGAATCATTCCTCACAGTATGAATTTAAGCCTTCTCGCGGAGGCTGAACATGTTCAAAATAATTTTGGCGAAAACTTGAATACAGACATAGCACATTGTAATGTTATTTGTCTTTCATTGCTTGTTAAAGCGTGAAACTCGTTCATGAGTCCCCGTATACCATTATATTGTTTTCTATAATAACATTGTACTCAATAAATCTAAAAGGTCTACTTTCAGAGCGATAGGGTTTTTTTGCGAATGAAGGCAGGAAATTTATCACGATTTAGTGAACACGTCAACATCATTCTTCATTAATGAGATAAAAGGCAGAGACACACGTAATTGGAAATTGGCGCCGTTCCAATTTGAAGCGAGAAAAACCCAGCACATCTTTTACATGTTATCCATGGACATTATGAAGCGAATGGACTTTCTGTCTTCGGGGCGTATGTCGGACGTGCATTTAGGCTAATTTCAAACAAACGACGCAGACAGCTGCCGGATAACATTGTATGATGCCGCCGACATCGTCTGCGTCGGTGTAGATCTCCTTGCATCAAAACACGGTTCCGTCATCAATTACCAGGAGAGTTGTCAAGGGATTAGGACTTTTGTCTGCGCATGTCTTTTTATGTGCCTTCATTCGTTAAGTTTGCACCTGAGCCTTTTTTCACTGTAGAAAGCGATTGTTTGTGTAGCGTATTTGAGAGAAATACGTCGGCGTCTGTACGTAAAGCAAGAACCATGTCGTGGAATGGAGTGAGGACAGTTGACTTTGTCTAATACTTGGCGTGGCAATAAAAACATACTTTCTCGACATCTTCGACAAATGGCTCTAAAAGCAACATTTAACGAAGTTTTCGTTGGACAAAAACAACTTTGTTACCGACAGCATTATCGTCGCTCGTCCAAGAATTTTTCTCCTTCGCTGAGAAAGGTCAAAGACTCGTGGCCGTGACCGTGGACAGGCTTAGCGTTGACTTCGAACTGCTGTTATGAATCAAGGTGATCTCATCTGATTATTGTGTAGTCTATAAAAGCAACACTTCAAGTTCGACATTGTCCCGCAGAAGGCGTGTTCTTTAACAGACGTTGACATACAATGGGAGGCGCGATATCAAAAATGGGCGTCCGCATTCAATGATGTTATCAGTAAATTGTCGTCCGATGAGGTCATGTGCCAGTATTTTGACCGTGAACCATTGTACAATGCGAGACGGTTTTAGATGTCATATTTTCATACAATTGTATAAACAGCATGTATAACCATCCCCAAAGTCTTCCTCTGGTGATTTTTAAAGTTCTACAATAAACTACAAGAAATCGTTTAATTTTTGGACTTGTTTTCAGCCAAACTTCAGTGTTTGTAGATATTCTGCTGTTCAGATAAATATGGCCACTTTGTACGAACCTTGTAGTTATCATACTTCCATACTTCCGATAAATATAACTTTTATTAATTCGAGGAATTGGACTGCCTGATACAGTTCGCGTCCAACCATTATTTTTGATAATTGCAAATTTCAATTATGCTGTGACTTCGGATTTCATACAGGAGACGCACATAGAATTAGCGCATTAAAATAATTGTATCTAAGAATATCGATTGCGTCTACCTGATTTCGTGCATTGATGCCTGTATTATGTGCTCAAAGTCAGAGGTAAACCCAAAATCGATATGGCCTTGAACCCTTAAACATGTTAAGAAACCTGTACAACAGGCTAGGTGCATGGGAAGCTTCATTGTGAGAATGGGGTATAAATAAAAATCAGCACGATGCAAAATTCGAACCTGCTTTGATGGTCTATGTTGGCTTGAGATTCCTATTGGGAGAACACGAACTGGCCCTGATCGAGCCAATTATCCAATATGGAGATTCAAGAACAAGTCGAACATTCTCCAATGCCATGCTAGATTGAGCAAGCTGAATCTATGACGCTTGTCGTCTGAAGCTGTATTATTGGTCCATTGACTGCCTACGCGTCTTGATCTAGCAGTTACCATAACAACGTGCTCGTTAGCGGAAGGGGAAAGCTTGTGCCCTTTGGAAATAATTGGGTTGACATTTGTGATTTTTCTATCTAGCAATAGACATCTCTTCTGGGGTCTCCTGTTGATTTCTTACTATATTAAGCACAGCAATGTCGTCATTTTTTCTGGTTCTTCCTCCAAATTTTCACGAGTTAATTTGACAATTTCATCAAACTTCACTCAACGAAGGAAAACATATTGTTACATCGAAACAAGGTTGTCGTATTGCTTCCAGTAGGCGCGTACAAAAACAGACAATTTCTAATATGACGTAAATGGCAGGCATTAAAATTGAAAAACGTCACTTCAGAAAATTGCGATACTGAGGAAACTCTGTTGACATTTGATGTCCTTTGTTCTGAGAATTAATTTACACAAAAGTCACAAGATACACCGTGGTAATTCCACGACAAACAAGAAACACTCGTCTGTTCATGGATGATCAGATAGATTTCCAAAGGTGTGCGTGGCATACAAATGACCTAGTCAACCATATATCAAATTAAGGTAGAATGCGCCTCGAAAGAAAAAGACGAACTTTTGCTCAAATTTTCCTGAATGAAACTTCAACCATTCTCTTACCAAACCAACAATCAAAATCGGGGGTCACCACGCAGAGTTTGGAAGTAGCGAAACAAATTACTCAACACTTTGCGATATTTGAAATTCAAAATGGCCGCCATTCCTGTGTTAACTCTATAGAGTAAAAGTTAAATTCACGATTTTCAAAAAAGTAAGACGGTAAAGTTTTTCTTTTTTCAAGAGCTTTAAAATGAGCCCCAACAAGTGGTAGATCAGAAAAGAATTGTAGAAATTTGAGAGTCCGAATATCTGTCTCCGAGGCGCGGACTTTTATTTCGTCCGCATGGAGATAACACAAGAATAGCGGCCATTTTGAATTTCAAATATCGGTAAATATAGGAAAATTTGTTTCTCTAGTACCAAAGTTTGCACGGTTAGCCTTGAATTTTATTCTTGATTTTGAATGAGAACGGTTTAAAGTTTGTATGGGGAAAGTGTGAGTAGTAGTCTAAGTCTTCCATTTTCGAGGCGCGAACTCCCTTAAGACTTTCACCCCATCTTACATAGTTGTATTAGCACAACAAACAATAGATGCAATATAAGTAATACGACTTTTCTAAATAATAATGAAATTATCCGAATCTCTCTGGTAGATGTCGATCACTTAAGGATGAATATAATTTGAAAGCAACCTGACATGGTATCAAAATCAGTCTTGACAACAGCTGTTCTTGTAGTGTTTTACATTCACAGATAATTCAAAACTTGCACCACTACAAAAACAAATTGAACGGCAGAAGCCAATGCAACAAATCTGAGTAAAAACGTAAGCACGAACAAATAATTTGAACGCCCTCATGTGATCAGTTTCAGAGAGGAGGGTGTTCTGACCTAAACTACAATCTTGGTCAACAAGACTTAACAAATGCAATTTGTATTGTATGTTCAAGAAGTTAGAATGTGGTGATCTTTTGGAACCTGCACACCTGACTTGAAAAACAGCAACCGAAGCAACAGTCTGATTGATCACGATGCTTTGATCAAAATAAGAAAATTAAGTTATAAATTTCATCATCATATGAGCACATCTATACCAAGGAACTTTTAACCGAATACTAAAGGTGTCAGATGACTGGTTTTGGAGAACGAAACATATTGACTTGAATGAGGAAAAATAGTTCCGAAAATTAACATACTGAAATTTCATCATCATTTGCATGCAAGAATAAGGTTATTCCTGATAAACCTACAGCAAAAGTCAGAAAGCTATTGCAAAGCGTTTAAAGGGGAAAGAAAATGACCTTCAAATTTACATATTCGCATTTCCTCGTCATTTAAAGAAAGTTCTATAAGCTTATTCTGAGGCTTCCACGGACCAGATTTGACCAGAAGTTGCATATCCTAAGTTTGAAGGCTATTGGACAAGCTGTTTTGATCTTTTGGCACCGCCAAGTCGTGACAGAATGATCGATTTTACGTCAGATAATCCCACGCGTAGAAACAAATGACTTTTTAATGAGATAGTAGGACAGAGCTTGGAAGAAAAACGAAAAACAATAGCGACTATTTTTAATTAATCAGGCAAAGTGAAGCATTATTGATTATGGATTATCGATTATCAGTTGTTGTCACTTGATAACATGGTTAAGAAGGTAATTAAGACGCCACCGCAGTTTGTGTCGCTGCTGAGAGAGAGAGAGAGAGAGAGAAAGAGAGAGAGAGAGGAGAGAGAGAGAGAGAGAGAGAGAGAGAAGGAAAGAGAGAGAGAGAGAGAGAGAGAGAGAGAGAGAGAGAGAGAGAGACAAACTTGTTCGTATTAAACTGACAGACAGACATAAGCTTACAGATAACCTGACACAGGCGGACAAAGACCAATAAAGTCTGCATACATACATACATACATACATACATACATACATACATACATACATACATACATACATACATACATACATACATACATACATACATACATACATACATAGACACACACGCACATACATACATACATACATGTATACATATATACATACATACATACATACATACATACATACATACATACATACATACATACATACATACATACATACATACATACATACATACATACATACATACATACATACATACATACATACATACATACATACATACATACATTTCGCAATAATAACATTTAAAATACTAGGCGGAATATATAATACGTAAATAATAGGTGGTATATGTCATTTTGACAATCACTGAAAGTATACGACACATGCTAGCGCCCTCAGTCAATCTCATCTGGCTTGAGAGAAACCTCTTCCTTGTAAGGCACATGCAGGTTGTTTTCGGACGATGATAATGTGAATACCAATAGAATAAACACGTACCTCGTAGATGCCTTGGCAAGGGCGTGATGACTCAATATGGAAATGCTCTTGAATGTACACTTACCATCGTATCTGTCGTGCTGTGTCAACCTATTCCATCACCTTGCGTGGAGAAATGCTTAGAAATGTCACTTTCTTTAAATTTTCACAACACATTGAGAGAAACCATTCTAGGAAACGCACGCAGTGAAGCTAGATTTCAGAATAAAATGACAAGATTACTTGTATGTTTACATCCATTTTATAAAGTCACTTGTAGAGGAATGTTTCGGAAATCTACTCTAAAGGGAGACCACATCCTTCTAGTAAGTGCCTCGAAAGTGAAAAAACTTAAACTTCTATTCAAACTTTCTTTAATTAAACTTCCTATCACAGGCTTACCGCATCGAGAATAAAAATCAGGGGGTACCGTGCAGAGTTTGGTACTAAAGAGGCAAATTACCTCAAATTCACCGATACTTGAAATTCAAAATGGCCGATTTTTTCGAAAAACTAAATTTTCTTACTCCAAGAGATTTAAAATGAGCCCAATAAGTGCTTGATTAAAAAAAAGAATTGTAGAAGTTTGAGAGTCGAACTATCTGTCCCCGAGGCGCATTCTACCTAAATGAGCTCCATGCTTTCCTTGACGACTGACGTATTTGTCGTAATAAGCAATAGGAGCAGCATGAAATCAAACGATAGTATGCAATCCCATGCAATGTATCTCAGAAGGTACAATGATAGCGCACAGTTTTTGCATTGTATTTCTTGCATTTCTGAGCAGACCAATGTTTCACCTAATGATTAACATGTCCTCGGCGATGGCAGATTGCAAATCTTATCAGTGTGCATAGTATCTTCACCGACTGGACATTATTCTCCATCATTTACCAGACGATAGTCGTGATATTGTCTCTTAGTTTTTGGAAAATGTTATGATCTTTCTTGTTGAGTTTCCCTTGTACTATTTAACTGTAACAGAGTGAACGTCTTCGTGAGTGAGCATAATCGTAACGGATTAAAAATTCCCCTTTATTCAGCCAAACATTGTTCATCTCATTCGCACACTACATATGCAGACACTGGCTTGCAAAGACTTCGTATAAATGACGTATTTGATTTAACGTTTATTTTACACATTAAGTGTTCGCAACCAACAATGGATAAGAAATAACTTAAAAATAAATACCAAAAGAGAAGAAAAAAATCATGCGAATTATTCGTGCATTCACCTGAAATGAGACAAAAACGCGATCACTCACAAGCACTGAGACAGTTTGCCATGTAGAAATATTGGCTTACTTTGTTAGGCAATTTTGAAAATATCAAAATCGGCCTGGAAGAATGGGCAATGATTCCCAGAAAGAAATCCTAGAATTTTTGTTTCAGAATTGGCCTGGGCTTGCATCATTCATTTGGCAATTCTATAGCCGTCATGCAGGTGTATGTAAATTTTACTTTCTTTCCGCAGCTGAACCCAAAGTCAGAAAATCGTGTTGGGGCAGGCAGAGATACTGTGCATCGTAACCGGATCACATGTATGAAGTTCTTCGAGACATTAAGACAACTTCTCTGTAAATAAGAAAACTATTCCTCCAGTCGTTTGTGAAAAAAGACCCGGTCGCTTGGTATCCTAGCAACGAGGCGCTGAGGGGGACAAACTCGCCCCGGAGTCAATAAGTTTAGCATGTGGTACGCGTCGTACCAGTGTTCGAAAATAGTCGATGCCGATCGATGAAACAAGACAAGGACTGTGCATCAATATTGCATAACTAAACAATGATCGTGTTTAAAAAAGGGGTCGATTTGGCCTCCCCTCTTGTGGTATAGCCCCGTAGCTTATGCATACTTATGACTCCTGTACATAGCGGTCCTATCGAGGCCAGCGTTAATCAAACTGTTAACACTGCCATACGCATTATATGGGGTACAAGTTCCACCAGTCTGGCTGATCCGTGAGGGTAGTTTTCACTCGTGGCAGTCCAAGGGCCCTCGACTTGGTCGACGATCGTATACCATTATTATGTTTGCGTCCACGTTTTGCCTCTACGATTCTCATATGAGTTAAGTTGCCAAGCTGTTCAAACCTTTTTCAAAATTGACGCCACTGGATTGTTCTAGTCTGAATTCTTGTACAATGAAAGTGCAAGTTTCTGGACTGACAATTCAACCGTAGTCCAGACGCACGACAGATAGTGGTCCCCGATTTCAGTTCGAAGCCTCCGGCTCCGGCTCCACTGAAGATCACCTTTGAATTCCAAGATGTCCCGATCGCGAAAACGATTCGGGAACGGCGAACGGTACGCGTTGTCCGGGAAGCTCCATCCAGGGTACCGTTACCGCGATCCCGATCAAGACGACATTCACGTGTCCGATGTAGATGACAAGTATAACACGGACGGTGACAGCAATCTTGAGGTAAGGCGTTCTTGATGCCCCAAAATAAGTATTGATCGGTGACAAAATTTGAAGGTTAATACTCTGGTGAACAGTGTCGATTCTAAAATATTTCTCTGCCTTAAAAGATTATGTTAAGTCATACAGCAAGGACATGTATAGATTCGGACGAATTATTATTAGAATTGGTGAACTTCGGTGTCCGCTTCGAGTGTAGGATCTCCTGAAAGATACAGGTCAACCTCCAAATGTTTCCCTCATTAAACATCTGGTCACTACAGTATGCAGCCTTTGAAAAGTCATTATTGAAAAATTGATGGTTGAATGCTCTCGGTTAAAAACTTTAATAAACGAAACCGTTGACGCGAAAGGACCAACAAGTTTGACAGTCACAGATCGCAACCGGCGACGAAGCGCTCATTATGACCGGTTATCATGTGGTCACGTGACTAATGTGCTTGAAAAAAGGGATAAAATATGACAGCACGGGCGACCTTGGCGGCCCTATAGTGCAATCACAGATGTGACCTCCCTGTAACACTCGTATATTGCGATGAGAGTTTGTTGTAAATTAACTTCTGATTCTGAACTCACTGAAGTACTGAGTTTTATACAGTCTATGATGGTTTTCAGAATTGTGTTCATCCCTGTATAAATGCCACAGTGCATGCCACAGTGAATGAAACAAACATAGACCACTATACACAAGTACCGTAGATGGATGGATTTATGTATGTATGTGTGTCTGTCTGTGTGTCTGTCTGTGTGTCTATATGTATGTATGTATATGAATGTATGTATGTGTATGTATGTATATGTATGAATGTATGTATGTTTGTATGTATGTATGAGTATATATATTTATGTATATATATGTATATATACATGTATATATTATATATGTATATATGTATATATTATATATATGTGTATATATATATATATATATATATATATATATTATATATATATATATATATATATATATATATATATATACCGTACACTCTGTGCCCAAGTTCAGAGGTTGCCATAAAGCCATTATGGTGATAACCGGGAGGGCACATTGTATACATTTTGTGATATATATATATATATATATATATATATATATATATATATATATATTATATATATATATATATATATATATATATATATATGCATTCATTTATGTCACGTACATAGATATGAATATGCATATATTTACACGCATATTACATATATATATATATATATATATATATATATATATATATATATATATATATATATATATATATATATATATATATATAATATATATTATTGTACGGCTCTCACCAAAAGCAACATGCGCAGTAAGACAGTGATCCATTTCTTAGCCTAGGTTCCATAGCAGTGTCTTGCAGTTAGCATTTTACTGTCACTGAGTCAAGAGAAATTTTGTAGAGAACATTGTTAAATTATATGCTCTATTTTGAATTCATTGTCTGTGATTTTGTCAGGGACGAACACATCAACCTAAAAAAATTGGTCGACAATACAAAGGTTCGGCAAACGTCGTTACTATGCAATAAATACGATAAGCCCTCGGACATTAATGACTTGACAACGACATAACCGCTGTATGACAAACAAAATGTTTGATTTCATAGTGTTTTCTTTATCGTGAGATACTGTGGCCTTATTTTCTCGCTGAAATGCTTTTGTTAGTACATTACATACCCTGTAGTGAAGGGTATGTACACCTGACACGGTGAAAAAGTCAGCGGCAGACGGGCTACGAATATGTCTCCCGAGATCACGTAGAAACCCCTCTGGGACTGGCTTTTCATAGAGGGTTCGTCGTAATCTTGTTAATGCTCGCTAAAGCTGTGGCAGCTTGTTGTTACCGTTCCATTGTTGTCGAGTTTGGAGTGAACACCGATACAACTGTTATATAGGGTCTTTGATACAACAAACATTATACACACAAGCGTCCCTTTGAGAAAATTCTTTCAAACAGACGCGTACAAAGCAAAATCTCGCGTTATCACAACGCTATCTCAGTGGGGATCTGGACGAGATAACTGCGGTTGAAATCTGTTTCAGTCTATTTAATTTCAATTCGAAAGTGATTTCACTGTTTGAGATTACAATTAAGTTGAGAACACGTAAGATGGTATGTTATGTGCGTGTAAATTGAATGTATTTAGGTCAACGTCTCTCCTCGCTTGAAGCTTGTGGTAAAACTGCGTCGATATTCTGCATGGCAAACTGCAATTCTCATTAGCGGTTGACGAAATAGTGTGAAAATTACTGCTGTCGCCGATAAGGCGCAAGGGGGCGCTGTAAAGCAAAGAAACTCCTTCCCTAAAAAGACAAGCCGGATAAACTACACCATAGCGCTATATAGTAGAATATATTCAAGTAGACTCGGGTGTATTTAGAACGGCCTTGCGTATCAATACACATTTCTCGTTTTGTTTAAACGTTTACATTTGCCAATGTTGCATTGCATTAATGGACACGATCGATGTATAGCACTTTCTACAGTGCACAGTCCCTCTATCCACAGAGGGACTGTGTACAGTGTTTATGATTCATAATATTGAGATAAGGATGTATTGACTGGGTTCCACACATGTCAATATGCCTTCCTATAGCTCCGTTTATTTGCCTGTGCCCCAAACATTTCCAGCAGTACTAAAATACGTTGATATAAGCTTAATGTGCATGTGTGTATGCATGCACATCCATCCATCCATCCATCATCCATCCATCCATCCATCCATCCATCCATCCATCCATCCATCCATCCATACATACATACATACATACATACATACATACATACATACATACATACATACATACATACATACATACATACATACATACATACATACATACATACATACATACATACAGCCGGTAAAAGAAGCTTAGATATGTTTTCTGTCTTTTACGCAAGCGTGGGTGCTTTTTTGCTTGCTTTGCATGGTATTCTCCTATGACTTGGTCTGTGCTTAACAATCACAAGCAAGCAAACGTATATATGTAGACGAAAGTGACCTTGCAATTAAAAAGAAAGGTAATTCTTGCCACACTTAGAGAGGGCGATCTCCTACTAAGTGCAGTACTGCTATTCACGCCGAGTGAAGCTATTACAGCCGGATACCAAAATCATGTACAATCTACGAATGTATCGACGAAGGCATATCGATTGTTCCTTCGATCGATATCTAAGTCCTTCTGTCTTGATAACAAATACAGCAAAAGAACAAAGCTAATTCATTTCAAAAGAACGCGTTTGTGGACCGATTGTCACGACGTTTGATTGTTACCAGGTGACGTGTAGCAATTTAGAAATGGCCTTGACGAGAGTTCAAACCATAATCTATTTACGTTGCTTAACATGTCAAACTATCAGAAATCGCTCCGGTCAATGGTTGCTAGGCAAGGCGCCGGTTACATTACCCTAGTAAGGAATGCGCTGATTCTTTGATTTCAAAGTCTACCTGTGTTTTTTTTTAGAAGATTTCATACTTCAAGGCTACCAATGCCTTAATTCAGACAGTGTGATCATAATCTTGACAATTTATACGATATTTAATAAATGCTGTTGTCCACCTTGCCCCGTCCCCCTTGAGGACAAGACCTTGTTTTGGGTATTTTGTGTGCAATTTTGATTTATACATGCTCGATTTTACCCTGTCTTGTCGGTCAGCAACACAGGCAACATTATGCTTGGAGTTAGTTAAGTCCTGTTGAAATTTATGGCGCAGAAAATAAAGGTGACGTTGTTTCCAGTTTCCAATAATGAAACAATGCTCTTGTGTGAACTGTTGAAAAGCAAGGTGACAATAAAGGTAGATTCGGCCTGGTAACATCTCAGACGACGGGATCTCGTTTTTCTTTAGAGCATAACGGTGCTCGTCTCTACCGTGTCGATAAGAACTCTACACAAGGGATTACAGTTTACCGAGATAAGTTTATCAGAGACATCGTGCTATCGAAGGAGAAGCGCGCTTCTAGTCTGCTTCGATCTGTTCGATAGTCGTCTGAAGTAATATAGAGTGCGCCTCCGAGACATATTCGGACTCTAAAACTTTTACAATTCTTTTCTGATATACCACTTGTGGGAGCTCATTTAAAGCAAGCTCTTGAAGTAAGAAATTTTTTTATTTGTTTAGTTTTGTGAAAATCGAAACTTTATTTTTCCCCTTAGAGTTAACGCGGATATGTATGTATGTACACACACGCTTTTTCCACCGAGAATACGGTATAATGATAATCCACGTAGGGCCCTACATTGGCGCGATGGAATTAAAACGAAAAAGATGTCGCCTGACGCCTATGAAATGAAACGATATGATATGATATGATATGATATGATATGATATGATATGATATGATATGATATGATATGATATAATATAGTACGACACGACATGGGACTGATATCTTATTATATGTAGGGTATTACATACGTTCATAAACATGATGGGTTGTTGAATGGAAAGTTAGGGAAAGTACATTACCAAGAAAGAAACCATATTAGCAGTTAGAGTAGAGAGTGTTTGAACTCATTGTACTAAGTTTTACTGACGCGCGAGTTTTCTCACATCTTTATATTTGCCACCCTTAATAAGCTGACATCCTATCATAAAGCAAAACTTAGAAACAAATTAATGTTCATAGAGTTCGGTAACGCCAAGCGAAATGTTCAAATATTGCGGAATAGGGACCAGCCAAAGAAAGGACAGCTTCTATTGTTAGAAAAGCCTATATTTTGATTGCGGATTGTCACACCGGTGTTGAGTTTCCGCCGTGTTTGGCGAAGATGACCTCGTTAATCTGGAAAAGAATGATAAGCTAGGTTAAGAATACTTTGGCCATGATGGTTTCTGACCCGCTGTATTGTAATTCTTACCATCCGGTTCACGAGGGAAAAAAGGCAAAAAAGAATGCATTTATCACGCCCTCGAAGTCTTTACTGTTCGCAGTCCGATTCTAGGTCGAGCTTTTATCCAGCACTGTATGGCACCCCTTTTATTGGCACAGCCAGAACCTTATATGCAATACCGGTTGCCGGGCAACGCCTTGCTGTTATTGCACCATTCGCGCAATTAACATATCGAAGCGATGATCTGCGGTCATTCAGTTGTAATACGTTTACTAGAGTCGACGCGAGGCTGGTTCGGTTAGTAAAACTGGCGAGAAAATGTCTTCGGGTTGACCAGAAAAAGGCACAGCCATGAACCCCAGCCTGGATCCGATATCCTTCTTCGTGGTACCGTACATACAGCGGGAGTATTCCACGGAGGCCGACAGACGGTTTTACGAACCACCGCAGACCATTAATACCGATTATCAGCTAGCGGCTCGTCAACTACTTTTCCACCAGGTGAATGAATTACCACTCCTCCCAATATAATTTTTATTTTATCACAAAAACGTCATCCGTAGAAAAAAAATCGACATTCCATCAACACAATCTCACCGCTTAGCCAACGAGTCCATCCATTCCAAGGCCGCTATTGAGATATTACTGTTCCCCTGAGCAGTGTGTTGGCGCACACAGTATTTCATCGTTCGTCGCCAATTGATTACGCTCGACGCAACAGCCATGGCTGAGGGCAATGACAGCACGTATGTGTACAGCACAAGGCGAGGGAATGTCAATGTCAATGTTCATTTACATCTCCAGGTAGAGGCTATTTCCATTCTTTTACTCGTGTTCACTAATCTTGGTGGCATGGTGGTCGGTGTAAAGCTGCACACTAAATATAGCAACGGGTTTTAATAGTGTAACCCTTTTCTCCAAACAACTGTTGGCATACTGTTGTCTGGTAGAGCCTGTTGGATTTTACACAGTGAATCTAACAGTGATTTTGCTTACTAATACAACGTTGAGAAATAACGTTTTAATTGAAATTCTTGTGAGACATATGTACAGAAAGACAAACAAGAGGACAGATAGACACACGGTAGACATATAAACAGCAAAAAGGGTACTAGACTAACTACATCTTACAAGTAGATAGGTAATCAGTAAGCATGACAGGACAACTGGATAAATTTAGATGACTGTACACTGTAACAATAGCAAGATGACTTGTCATCTGTATATACATACATATATACATAGATACTGAGACAGACAGACAGATACGTACATGTATACATACATACATACATACATATATACATACATACATACATACATACATACATACATACATACATACATACATACATACATACATACATACATACATACATACATACATACATACATACATACCATACATACATACATACATACATACATATAGACGTACGCATATATGCTCTAGGTACACTGATTTATTTTTGACATGCAAAAGATAAAAACAAACATGAAAACACTATCACGGGGAACATTGTTCAAACGATTCTTCATGTGATGTGGCGAGAGTACAAATTATGGGAAAAAATGCGGACCTAGTTAGCAACGTACTTTTTTTCATTATTGAGTCGTGCTTTACAATCTTACATGTGGAGAATAATATGATTCAAATTCTCGTCACTGTCCCTATTTATTCATTGTCATGTAATAGAACACTTACAAGCCTGCCCTATTCATAGATCTCATAGGTTAATGTTGAATAAAGGTAGATTGATTTTTTTTTTATGAGATGCATTCAGTAGTTATCGCTGAGAGACAATCATATGTATCAATTCCATATGTGTATCGCATTTTATTGCAATACACAATAGCGCTTGTTATCACTCACATTCTTTTCTAGGTTTACACTCATCTCCAAGGCAACTGTTACTGAACCGAAAAGTGTTTTTTTTTACCCAGCGATTCGATTATCAGTGACCCACCCAGATCGAGTACTCACAAACACAAGGATAGTGCTTTGACCTCTTGACCTCCGCTCACAGTTTGTTTGCGTATCTATGGAGTCGGGTCCTGGGCGTTGTTCTTTGTTATAGAGTGTCAGCGCAGGTCAAGGGTCAAAAAGACAACCGAAAGCTCGAGAAAGTCGAAGGTACAAATTCTGTAACCATTATAAAGGGAAAGATTAATAGGATGTCGCCATGTTTCTTCATATGCAGACAACAAGATTGTAACAGAGATGCCGGACTCCTCCATTGTTTAAAAGTTCCAATAGCTGTGACTTTAGATATCTTTCCAGCGTGATTTTCTGAATATAATATGCATTTATTATTTTATTTAAAATTTTGTTGAAATGCCCCGTATTCAGTTTGCAAATATAACCTGTATGAATTTTAATTTACACTAAAATTTACTAACTCCCATAATTCGTCAATAATAGCATAGGTTACCATAGGACATTGTACACGCGCTGTGTTTGCAGGGTTGATAATTTGTATTTCGACGTTCGTACGAGATATGAGAAGAAATCAGTACTTGTTTTCCTCAACACAGATGATTAAATCTAATCGAAGGTCACAGCTATGCCCTTAGCTGCAACGAATTGCCTCATACTCTGTCTTCACCGACAGTCCAACTAACATTGTAATGTTCAGTTGTGTAGTCACGCCCTCAAATAGAGAGCTCCAGCAACTAACTGATCAGGAGGATACCCATTAGGGTTAAAATTATTCGCTTTTCGACCCCAATACCGTCTTGTTGAACTTTGCAGCGGTTATGCCATTGTCGCCGCCGGCGTTATATCGCTCTTTAAAAATCCAAAAACAACACTGTCCTCGAGAGAATGAAAAAGAGGTTGTTATCCTATTTCCAAATCAATAGTACAATGGACGCTTAAAACACTTTCAAATACACGGCCATTGTTGCGCAGATATTTGCTGAGTGGTAGCTCGGAATTTCTTTGGTCTCACTCCAACGAACACAGTCAACAAACTTTGTTTACCAGTCGTAAGGCTTAACAGTAACGACAAACACCTCTTTCTGACATATAAAACACGCCCTATAAAAACAGAATTCGCGTCTTGTTTGAAACCTTTATTGCATTGACCAGGGTGTGACAATAGTGACGGGGTTAGAGATCCAGTTGTTGATGTCTCGTCTCATGGTATAGGTCTTTGAGAAACAAAAGATAGAATTTGCTATACATGGCTTTAGTGGGCACTTTTCTGTTTATTATTCCTGTCAAATTGTATCCATTTATTTTTAGAGAGAAGAATTGAGAATGATATAACATCACTGTAAATAATGACAACAATTGAATAATGACATTTTAATTATAAAGAAACAATGAATTAATATTAGAAAACAATATAGTATCATCAGATTGGAGCGTACATAATTGACGCTTTGAAGACGCGTCGGCGCATTAAACCTCGCGATCCGTTGTTTTGCACTTTTCCTTTGTTAAAAGCCGTCCATCTTGACATAGCTGTTTTAAATAAACACCTTGGAGATCGAGTTCCTTTTCAGTCGATATGTTTGCATCTACCGTAACGGTGAAGCGCATGGCATATTAATGTATCTGCCAACGCTTTTCTCATCACTGTGAATGAAACCAATTTGACGGGTGTAGCACATCTAGATGTGATCAGAATTCATTTTCCAAGCTGACAGCGGGACTGCGATCTTAAAATTAGCAAAGGTGAATCGCGACATGAGCTACCGATATGAGTATTTTGACAGTTTTAACGGATTCAATTCGAATACTCATTGGGTCAATATCGCGTAAATCAACACTGCCTATAAGTAGCACAGGATGAGAACAAGAAACCTGGTACCATTATTTCGAAGTTGCCCCGTCCTTCATCGCCAAAGAACGAAAACACACTGGAGTGATTGTATAGGACGCCTATCACTAGGAACAAATGTTGTTCACAGCGATCGAAACTATTAATAATTTAAGCGGCTTGTCTGTTTTTGACCGCTCTGATGACTCAAGCAAATGTTTAATTGACGCAGTGATATTTGTTCTGCGTTGAAAAAATACATCATTAATCACAGCTTACATTAAAATTGTTGTGTAGTGGATTACTTACAGATAGTTACCATTTACTTTAAAAAGAACAAGACAGACAGATAGGCCTGTAGCTAGATAGACAGACAGACAGCAGACATAGATAGAACAAGATATATAATTCATTCTATTATAATCGTAATAGTTGAGATTGTTCTTGTATAAACAACGATTATTATCATTTTAATGAAATTATTCATTGATTATTAAGTCAATTAAGTAGTGTTTATGAACTAAAAAAAACAACGCCAAGAGTGAATAAGATAAAAGTTAGAGAAGATCATTTAAAATCCTCAGACTAGAAACCCTTTGGCGTTAACCTACCCCTCATGTATGCAATTCTATTTTAATGGGCCAATAGATTTTCGGGGCCCAGAAAGAATGCTTTTCTTGTATTTACAACCACGAACTGAGTGTTTGCTTTAAAAGATGCGAAAATGTAATTTTCATAGAATTGACACGAATCGGAAGGATTTGATCCATTTCCGTCATTCGTACATTAACTCTGACACTGAGCGTTGGTATGTCAATAAATTTCATTGTGTTGTCTATCACTCAGTTTTTTTTTCAATTTCTACACGGTTGTGCTGTAGACGACATTATCTGCAATTATGATAATGTGCGTCGCCTTTCAAAAGTGAATGAATATGTTGCCATGACGGTAAACAGCGACATGAATTTTTGTGTTTATGCTTCACCGCGTTGTCAGGACATGACGTCTCGCGTGATATGTGGTGCGACCAGAGCAAAGGAACGCTCCTGGTCTCAACATCTTGACTTGGTCTGACGGTTCCAAATTTCGTTGCACCGTTAAATATCGTGTCCTGAGTTTGACTGGATTATGCTAATAACCTATTGACTTGTGAGTAAGCGATCCCTTTCAAAAAACTCGAATGATTGCTCACGAACCAGAAATTTGCATCTGAACGCAGTCAAACTCACCCCGCCAATCGATGATACCATAGCCCGCTATTGTTACGCTGTTTCGTCAGTTTACTATCTCTGGTCTCTGTCTCCACAGAACTCCACCGAAGAGGACGAGGAGGACTTTGACGACCATGGCGGCGACAGCTCGCAGGACGCCGATGACGAGTCGTGGGAGTACGAAAGCAAGACGATGATGACCCCGAGCCAGGAGACACTTCTGCAATCGCCGCAAGCCCACACGGGACAGCCTTTACACAAGGAAAGTAAGGGCAAACGAATCACTTTCTTCCGAAATGGGGACAGGCATTATAAAGGACAGACCATCCCGGTGAACCATCGGAACTTTCCGAGTTGGGAAACTTTGCTGGTGTATCTTGGCGAGAAAATAAAACTACCCTACGGTGTGCGAAATGTGTACACTCTTAGCGGCAGGCTCCTCGGAGACATTTCCGAGTTGGAACACGGCAAGGGATATGTGTGCGCGAGCGGAAACTTTGTTTCGGGAATTCCGTACGGACAATCAGGGGAAAGGTACTGGCAAAACAGGAAACCGACGGGCGGGATCCGGCGGGCGGACAAGCCCCTCTACCAGAGGCAGGACCCACCGGGGATGCTGGGAATCAATGTGTCGCCAATCCCCGGCGGATCCCGTGCCAGCAACGAGTCGCCGACGAACTCGCAGAGATCAAAGCCCCGTGTGATCACGGTGATCAGCAATACGCACAGAGACAGCAAAGCCAAGATACTGCTGAACGCTAAAACGACGCAGAGCTTTGAAGAGGTTCTCCGGGACATGACACAGGCACTGACGATGAGGACGCCACCGATTCGATCACTGTACACATGGAAAACTGAAGAACGGGTAAGTTGTGTAAACTTTGTTTACATTACAGACCAACACGATTGGAATAATTTGGGATGATGGGATTTTCATATTTTTCAAATTTCTCAAAAGTGTTAGGTGCCCTATTGCTGAATGTTGCAATATTACAAATTACTCATAAAAACAAGCGTGTAACTTAAAAGGAAAAGCAGATAAGCTTACATTTGCAGATTAAATAGACATTACTTCACCATCCAATTATCCCGAATTAGTTCCAATCGTGTTGACCATAAAATCAATCAATCGAACGTTTATAGACTGATTAACCGAATGATTATTTATATAAATTAAAGTGCGATATATATATATATATATATATATATATATATATATATATATATATATATATATATGTGTGTGTGTGTGTGTGTGTGTGTGTGTGTGTGTGTGTGTGTGTGTATGTATGTATAAGTGAAGGAATGTGCTCAATAGTCATACACACTTAGCAGAGAAACCTAACATATAATGAGTTCGAGTACATAGCTTAAACATGTCATTGATCTGTACTCGATCTCATGACATATATACATACACACACATACATATACTAGGGTTGCTGGAGAATTGATTTTACCATCATCAGGAGACCTGTGAATATATATATATATATATATATATATATATATATATATATATATATATATATATATATATATATATATATATATATATATAAGTGTGTGTGTATCTATCTATTATCTATGTATGAATTAATGCATGTATGTACGACTTTTCGAAGTCAATGTGTTCTTTAAATGCTTCCATGTTCTTCCTGAGTAACCAACAATTCTACAACCCAGAATATCTAGGATTCAAAATAGAAATCAAAATTATTTGTATTGTAGAATAGTACTTCTCTAATTTGTGTCGTAGTGCTCTCTTTCGCTACCTCTCTACTTGTTTATGAAATGCAAAGCAATATCGTCGTTTACTGAATTTACTTTACACATCAGACATTGTCTGGTTTAAAAATCCGCAACATTATCCTTATAGAAGCAGGGAGAGATGCTATCTACAGACAGACAATGACCTTGTGCCATGTTAGTTCGTAGCCTAGCAAACTCTGTAATGTTACTTGGACAAGGGATGATGTCATTGGAAGCGGGAGACCATTCCTCTAAAGATTTTTTTTTATAAAAGGGGGCTTTGAAAAGTATCGAAAGGGAGAGAAAATATCCGAATCGAAAAATATCTTTCTGTTCGAGTTTTAAGTAAGCGCAGTTTGCCAATACAACCGATCAATAAAACCCTTTTAACAGGAAAACAAAAATATTTTCAGTGTATAGTCTGAGTCTTCAGTGGCAGCTTGCGAACGATAACGACAACAGCGGTATGTAAGAACCTTTTCACGAAGTCACTCGCAGTTTAACGATTACTGTGTAAATGAAACGCCTCGGGTCGTGTACACGATCAATTGTCAAACCCAGGGGAGGACGCGGTTTAGAATAAAAAGGTTCACTATATCAAGTCGCAAAGGTGTTCCATTCAGTAATCGACCTTTTTACGACCAGTGCCCTCAAAACAGGTCCATTTTGCGACCACTCCCATGGCAGAGCGCTTTGAAAAGAAAAAAATGAGAAAATCACGCTACACTGAGGGACGCTTAATTTTATAGCAATTTATAGACATGATTATTATCCGCACTCGTTTTCAATGCTTTCAAATTATTTCCCACTGTCAGCACGCATGTGACAAGTCTGTAATTTTCGCATGTTACCATAGCAACAAAACACGCCCTGTGAATGGGCCATCAGCTGTCGTGCAAAGGTGACATCCGAATGAATGAGCGAGTCTTTTATGCTACATCTGTCAGCAAAATTAGTCTCACCTTTCTTATTCAGAACTGTCCATCAAAAGCTGCTCGTTTTGTGATTGAGGAGACACAGCTGTATTGATGGCGCGCTTTTTATAATTTCAATGGGGATGATGAGCCTAGCAACCTTCCTTTCAATCATAAACACAGAACGTTCTATTTCAACTCCATGTCAATAGTTGTCTCTGCGCTTCTATTTACGTGGCAGTCGTTGGTGTCTACAGTGTTGCAGTAAAAATATATATATATATATATATATATATATATATATATATATATATATATATATATATATATATATATATATATATATATATATATATATATAAACCAAGGACATAAATGTAACCGATATGAGCTTATAGCTCCACTACAGTGACGAGGTTTCTACAAAAAGTCCAGTTCGTTTATTTTCAATTTTTTACCTCGAAATGAGGACGGTGAAATCGTGAGCACGTCGTCAGTCGATTTGCTGTCTATGTTTATCAGCATTCGCTGTTACTCAAGTCACCAAATCGTACAAAAGCCTTTCAAACTTGACAGCTTGTCAACGAATTCATTTTGTTTCCAAAGAACCTATGCTATTATTCGTCACGAAAAATGAAAAGTCGCGATTTCAGCCATACCCGTGCATTGTATAGCTTTGAATCGTTTGACAGGCGTGCGACTTCTGGTTGGGTAATTTCCAAATTATGGGGCCAGCTCAACAAGGAGGCATCTGTAAATCTGCAAGCTTACTGAAAATTTTCTAATGTTTTTTGAAACATTTTAATTATACTTTCCTTGTTAACCAACTAACCTTCTCAAATGTGTCCCGACAGTTTCGATACGTATGAAAAATCCTGCAAAGAAAAAATTATCACCTTTTAGTAAATTAGATTAGTATTTTCAGGCTCTCCTGTTCAATCTCCAAAATTACGCAAATCAGCACAAGTGCCAGAACTTTGCCTTGCTTATTCCGTGATCTCAGCACTGTCCTCACCTAACTGTACTGTCTCCGTCGTGAACTGTTTTGGGTGACTTCGAGGCGATGACGTAACGCATTGTAAATAATACACACCTGGGCGACTTGCGCGCGAGAAATCACGCCATTTAAGTTGTCGTCATGGTAATCAGTGCTGTCTTTGAGTGACCCAAGTTGTTTGTTGGGCTAACTCGACACGCAAGGAAAATGTCTGTTTGTAGACCAACGGCAGCTAGTGTCTACCTTGCTGTTCACATAATTGTAGCCCTTGGTTGGTGTGGGGATTGGGCTTCTGTCGTGCGGCTCGCGCCTTGCCCCAACCAGGGGCGCGAGCCGCACGACAGAAGCCCAATCCCACACCAACCAAGGGCTACAATTATTGCAGCTAGTGTCTACCTTGCTGTTCACATATTTGCATAGCGTGTCGCAGCATCGCAGCGTATTAAAGTTATACATTGCGACAATATTGTGTACTTGGCCTCGCTTGGACGAGTTTTTTATGTCGACTTGGAAATCCACGCTTAAAAATCTGGCCAAACATACTTTTGGATACCGTGATTATTTCAACGTTATTGACCGAGCAATTTTCGGAGATGAAACGCTTATGAAAGAAATTTGAAATAGATGCACGCCCTTCAACAAATATGACAAACGTTGGCTCTGGTACACAGAATACCACAGTATGGAGGCGTGGGGTTGAGTGACTTATGTTAGGTTTTCACTGACAACTTGGATAATGAGTGAGAAACCGTCTCGCGTGAGAACGCACAACTAAAATGATTAATTGCCTGAAGGAATATTGAGTTTATGCACGACAATCAAACAGTTTCCGTTCCGGTGGCATCGGTGAAGCCACACTATTTTTCTAAAGCAATGTCCCAGTCGAATACAGTGTTTATCGCAAGCTTGGCGTCGCCTAGCAACACTCTCTAGTCGCGTAAAAGGTCATCTATAAAGATGACTACTTTAATACTATTTCATGAAAATGCCATCATACTTTACGGGAATGTCATATGGTCTGAAATTAAAAAAAGTGCGATTTTAATACGATACATCGGCTTGAAATACAATATTTAAATTAAAAACATGAGTAATTGCTCTCTCGGGGCTTACTCTGTACGTGATCGCACAGAATAGAGATCAAAATGGATTACATCCTGTCGTATCAGTACTTCAAATAAAGACATTGGACATTATCTCCTTAAAACTCTCGTTTTTGTTGAAGACTTATGGAATATTTTGATAATCACGGTTCTCATCAGCAAATGGAAGTGCTCACAACGTAGTCCTAGCCGTTAATGTCATGTTTTCATCTCTAGCATCTTGTACCATCATCAAAAATTCACACTAAATTGTTAGTGTTTATTATTGAATGTCAGTTCTATTATGTTTCTATTACTAAGGCTGAGTAAGATATTATATATATATATATATATATATATATATATATATATATATATATATATATATATATATATATATATATATATATATATATTCCTCATATATATATATATATTAACTTCCTCATTTGTTTTTGTAACGCTTTCCTTCCCTTCAGAGGAAAGTTGTGTTCAATAAAGAACATAATATATATATACATATATATATATAATATATATATATATATATATATATATATATATATATATATATATATATATATATATATACGCACATATAAATGTATATTGCACTTGCATAACGATGCTAAATTCTTAATGTTTAATGTTTTTAATGTTTCTGACTTCGACTCAGCATATGTCCATGAGTGTGTTTATTTGTAAACACATTAACTTTTCACAGGATGGTTCCGATATGTATTTCTATTTGGTGATAGACTTCAGTTTGTCTTTGAATTTTCCTCTTGTCTAAGTTCACTTTCACAGCCACCTTTTCTCTTCTGAAAAAAACAGGTTCAAAGTTTTACTCAGCTCTTTCGGGACTTTAAAGACCACGACGTGTTCGTCGCATGTGGGGCGGAAGATTTGTTGCGTACTCCGCCGGCGGAGAATGCATGGGTCCGTTCGGAACCTCCGCGACAGAGCGACGTGAGGGGCAGCCAGGTAATAGCACAGATGAAAAAGAAGCCAAAGAAACGACAAAGACAAGACCCACCTCAATGTAAGTGAACAAAAATGTATGTATGTATGTATGTATGTATGTATGTATGTATGTATGTATGTATGTATGTATGTATGTATGTATGTATGTATGTATGTATGTATGTATGTATGTATGTATGTATGTATGTATGTATGTATGTATGTATGTATGTATGTATGTAACTGAAGAATGTATACATGATGAATGCAAGTATGTTTCTACTTAGTACATGACTATATTTATTATGTACCTCGGTAGGTAAGCTTATGTAGGTAGGTTGCCGAGTGGGTAGGTAAGTGTACCAGATTGGTTAATCGCGAGCTAAGTTGATTGGGAAGTTGGTAGGAAAATACAAATGTTTGGAGAGGTACGCACTTATACAAACAGTTTATTATGCAATGCTAACAAATTCGAGACATATTTTATGGAATTTGCCCGTTAGGCATGGCGATTGCAGAAAGTAACATCAATTTCTTCGTTTCTCTTACAGCTTACACGCAACAACCCGGAATGCATTACCCACCGCCACCACAGCAACGCTCCCCAATTAACCGTTACAGTCCCACAAGTACTGATATGTCTCTGGATAGCGGGCCTTTATCGAACAGACAGGGATATGTGTCAGGGAGCGAGGAGAGTTACCCTGGTAACCCGAAACCATTTACATTCAGGGGCCCCCACCCGCGGGAGGAGCTTCTCCCTCCCATGCAACCCGGTCGCAGGCCGCAGAGACAGTACGACGACCTCAGGTATGACCCCAGGAGGGCGCGAGACGAAATGCAGCCTAACAAAGCCGTACAGGTGGCGAACAGTCAGAACTATCCACCTCCAATTGACAGTGACAGGAAAAAACCGTTACATCATCAAAGACACAAAGGCATCCAGGCCGATGGAACGGTTTACAATGATAACAGGCGGCGGAGCAGTTTAGACCCAGTCAAAATCAAGATTCACGGACAGACAAGAGAGTTTTACCCACCGTCGAATGTGAACACACGCTATCCCGACCCTAACACCAGACCGGACAAAAAGTTAAAGCTGGAGTGGGTGTATCCTTTGCAAACAGATTTACAGTGTTGTGCTAATGACTTTTTCTACGACATTGATGCACACATTCACGAACATATAAACAAAAAGGAGAAAATATTACATAGATAAATACTGTAAATAGGTATATTGATACATTGATCAATACATGCATACATACATACACACACATACATACATACATACATACATACATACATACATACATACATACATACACACACACACACACACAATACATACATACATACATACATACATACATACATACATACATACATACATACATACATACATACATACATACACACACACATACACACACAAACACACATACATACATACATACATACATACATACATACATACATACATACATACATACATACATACATACATACATACATACACACACACACACACACACATACATACATACATACATACATACATACATACATACATACATACATACATACATACATACATACATACATACATACATACATACATAATATTTTATGCCACATAATCTCAGTTACATTTAGGATGTTCACTTGTAAATCCCTTGACCAAATCATCAGTTACGGTTACCGTGGTTACGATGCTCGTTGCAATCTCCACGTCATCGAGTCCGGGGAGATTGCATATTTTGTTGGTGCTGTGGCCGTCCTCTATGACCTTGATCTTGACTTCCAGCGTCACTACACAGGTCACAATGAAGATATACAATGGTGAGTGACGATGCAAAGAGTATATTGCAGTTGCCGTGTTGATGTATACTCTGTGATTATCATACTCTGCAGTTCCAACATACTCGGGGGACAAGAAAATGTATTCGTTTTGTCTGAAAAAAAACCCAAAAAAACTGAAACTGTTGTTAAAGATTACAGTCGTCTCTTTAACATTGAAATCAGGTTACAATTGAATATTGCTATACCTGTATGCCTGCAACATCTTTGAAACTGAATATTAAAGCACACAAACGTTATTGCTTGATTATTTTGACTTGTAATTCGGTCCTTTTCTTTCTTAGGCAAGACAGTATTACTTATTTGGAAGCATATTTGACAACGTAACGTGATACTTTTGCATTCCTTTAACAGTATTTTTGACATCGATGAAAGACTTATAGAAAAATAGCTGTTCTTATTTCTAATTATATCATGCACAGAGCTGTATTTCATTTGAGAGGTCAAAAAACCTACAAACTACAGATTTGTGGCACTGTGGTCGCGCAAAAGATTTGACTGAGTGTCCAAGCATGACATTTTTGGCAGTCATACCACTCAAACGTGACCGTTATGTCCCTCAGAAACAACTGCATGAATGAGTTTGTCCTCACGTAATCTTATTGCACTAACACATCGTCATTTCTGCCCTCCTCTTGCAGCATGGCGGTTCACCCGACCGAAAATTACATAGCAACGGGTCAGATGGCCGGCCAGCTCCCTGATTCGACGGTAAGTACAGATAAACCATAACGTATTCATTACTGATAGGGCGCATCGTCATCATTATTCGATAATATCAGACAATTTAAGTAAGGAATTGTGTATTATACAGGCGCTAAACCTGGTTGTTGCCAGAGGTGACAGTCATGAATATTTCGTAAGACCCAAACAAGACCCAAACACGCGGAGAAATTTGATTTATTTGTTTATTTACAACAGTTTGGTTGTTAACTTTTCAGTAGCGAGACAACCAATAAAAGGTCGGTTTTTACTGAGGTCTCCAATACTAGTTTCGAGAGTCAAGATTTCATATTCAAGTAGCTTTGAGCAAAACATGGTATGCATTCTTGGCTGGCCCTTGTTAAACAGCGAACAAGAGCACTTCATGTTCGATCGATCTCAGACATATGTGTTTACTTTTCGCCTTATTTCTTCGAGATAAGTATGAGAACAGGTGTAGCTATCCCATAAATTCTTCATCCGCGTAATATTTCAGCACCACACCTAAAGGTGTACGGCGTGGACAAAGGCTGTCGACGTAATTCAACTCTGGTTGGCAACACTTCAAAACACTTCAAATTATGATCGTCTAGACAAGGTCTTGTTTTATCTCACAGCAATTACATCCATCAAATACTTGCTAGGTCAATATTTACGTTGGCAACCGTGAGTGTACTGCCATATATATTTCATTGAGGCGTACAATGTCCATGCGCTAATAAGGAGTAACCTGAGAGGTCTGAATTGTTATTCTCTAGTTAAGAGTGATCTATGGAGCCTTGTACACCTACCCCTACAACACTTGGGATGGTGCAGTTTTTGAAATATAGTTCCGGGGAAATAACCGACCATTCCCTCGTGACGTATTATTTATCGATCAGTGACGGATGACAAGTAATTTATGGTAGCACTTAGCTGATTAAAATAATTCCACTCTTTAGTCATATAATTTTATTTGGATACATGCTCTTCCAATCGGAATACCAACACGGTGATCCTCGCTGTGAAATAGAGAGTTGTTCATACCTTTACTGTAAGATGTGTTACAAACTTTCCCTCGGTAGATTTAAAACTCTTGTTTCAGGGGTGATTTGTAATATTTCATCAAATCATATCATATCATATCATATAATATCATATCATATCATATCATATCATATCATATCATATCATATACCTTACTAGCCTATATTTTTAATGCCATTTGCCATATCACATCCTTTCATTCCACGTCATATATCCTATCACATCATGTCATATCATTTCAAATCTCACCAGGCCTTCGGTGGATTTTGTAGGGAAATTTGAAAATTTTGTAATTGGTTTTGCTACACGGTCTCATCTAGTAAATGATCACGACAGAAAATACAATAAGAAAGAAAATACATTCTACACAAATAAATCTTTATCTTATTTGAATCGTCAGCGGTGTTTTCTGATTTTAATAAGCGTTAATTGTTACCATATCCATGCTAGTAAACGTGGCGTGCGGTGGCATACCAATTCTTTTAAATTCGTACGTTGACACGACGAATGAGTGACGCTGCATTGAAGGCCCGTTGGCTGTCACTTTTAACAATATTTTCAGTAGTTTTGTTTCATCCATTCGATGTCTGAATTACCTTGACCTACTTCCCACAGCGTGTCGAAATACCAAGTATTTGGCTTGCCAGTTTAGCGTGCCAGTGTGTGACTTGATTTGCATCAAGACCGGACCTGAAATATATTTATCAACAACAACAATGCATGTCACAAACATAGAGTCCGTATCGACAAGCCGAATACTAGGTATATCAATACGCCGTGGAATGAAAATAAATATGGGAAATAAAACTTGTTGAATTATTGTAAAAAATTAGTCTCTGTGGTAGGTGCAGCTGGGAAAAAATGAAAATATAAAGGTGTCCTCAGTAAAATAAAAATGATATTTTTTTTATTTCTTTTATGACAGAAGGGAAACATGAAACTCAGAAATAAAATTCAAAAATTGGTTGTTTAAACCTTTCCACGTCACACCTTTACTTACGACATTATCTGGTCAAAAGTTTCCAGCCAGCATTTAAGAACTGAAATGGGTTGATGCAAAAGCTCTGTATTCTAAATCATGCATGTATGTCATATTCAAACTATCGACCTTATGTGATAATGTTGATCTCATACATATTATTTTTCCAAATATATTAGGTCTATACACTACAGTACATTGTCGTTTTCATGCTGGCTTTCTTTCAACAGTTTCTTACACTGCAAATTTTCGCAATTTAACAGTGTGCACTTATCATAACCTTACTTTCGCTGTGCGTTTAAATAATTGCATGGGATGCTTTGCTTCTTAACTGTCTTGGTTACTGTACGTGGCAAACACTGTCCGTGGAAGGTCGTTGAACTCCGCGCCGCGGTTGCCAGGCAACATGCCTTACCCAATCTAATCCACTTTAATGAACCCCATTTTTATTTTCTCTGCCCTACTAGCCTGAGGATGTTGCAATGTGTCACGATGTAAGTAAATCAGCACCCATAGCAACCGGTTGTCATAGAGACAATGATCGAATGAGAGCTGCCAATATGGCCGACTTCTTTTCTTATATAGCTGAGCCAAATTAACTCATACTTCAACTATTTTCTCTCGCAATTTCCCCTTTTCTCAACAACCTCGAGTGCTGGATATAACCTGCCATTTCAAAAGCTAATATATTAGGCACAATAACGACCTCTGTTTGCTTTGATGTTGTCTGTCTTTGCTGTTTCTCGCCTGCTCATTTTACGGTCATATCAAGAAATGGGCTCCTTTGTATGTCGGTCAATATCTCCATGGTTTCACCAACCCTACCTTGTCATTAGAGAAAAACTCTTTGGGAATATAAACTACTTTTCGCGTGTGCGTGTCTGTGTGTGACTAATACTTCAATGGTTTATGGACATTTCAGATACTAAAATAACCCTGGAATCTCATAATAATTGGTACGATTTCTAGTAAGTCTGTTTTTGTGAACATAGAAGTGCATTGACCTTCCGTTTTTCTGTTTCACAGGCTCACATTAGAGTGTGGGAAACGGAGACACTGTGCACCCATGCCATTCTTGGTTTAGAAGTCTTTCAGACAGGAATAGTATCGCTAAACTTTTCAGTTGAGGTAAGAGTGTCTGTATTTTGCTAGACAACTCTCTCTCTCTCTCTCTCTCTCTCTCTCTCTCTCTCTCTCTCTCTCTCTCTCTCTCTCTCTCTCTCTCTCTCTTTCTCATGTGCGAAATATGAGTCCCCAAATTCATATTTTTTTCGTTCAGTTGAACATCTTCCTTCCAGTAAATCATCGACATCGACAATTATCAATTTCCTCGTCAGGTGATATGCGTCTCCAAAGTGAAAGATTTAACTATTTGCTCGACCTTTCCTTGATGAAACTTTCTACTATTCTCATACCAAATGGAGAATGACAATCGGGCACCATCGTACAAAGTTTGGTACTACAGAAACAAATACCTAACATTTACCGATTTTGAAATTCAAAATGGCCACCATCCCTGTGTTAACTCAATATGGCAAAATGGAATTGTCGATTTTCGAAGAAGTAGGGCGTTTGAAATTTTTCCTTACTCCTATGAGCACCCACAGGTGCTACACTAGGAAAGTTTTCGAAAAAATTGTGAGTCCAAAGATCTGTCCCCGAGGCGCATTCTACCTTATAGGGCACTAAGAGCTTGCGCAAACTAGCTTTACAGAATTGTTCCCATTTGTAACAAGTACGTTGCACCTTCTTATTATACAACGCAGAACTCTGGTGAATGGCTGGTTGTCCTCGATGAGGGCGATAATCATGTTCTCAGTGTCTGGGATTGGAACGACGATAAACTCATCGCGAATACAAAGGTAAAAATAAATTATAACTTTTTTTATCAAGTTTTGCTCTTTCACACATACCTTCAAAGTCGTATTTGTGTAGTCCTGATAGAGTCACAAAATCCGTCTTTGAAGAGTTGTTCTCCGAGACCGACATCGAGAAGTGCCAGTTACCTAAGACGCTAGTTTCATGTTGAACTTGATCACGGAATGTGTGTGTTCAATTTACATTTCTTTGAACGAGAATTTAGGTCATTGGTCCATTTTTTTAAAGTTCGTAGATATTACATGCTTATGAATTACACACCCATCCAATAATCAAAGCGAAATCAAATTTCAGTCGCACAAGACGCTAAAAAATTGAAAAAACCAACGTTTCTTTGAGGGTATTGTGCCACATGTTTTTGACGAGAATGTAGCTGGATCTCTGCCAAAAATGTTTTCATCATTTTCATCGCTTTCGTCATTTATTAATATGCATGAGGCATGACTGCTCACGTGATTTGCGATGTTAATTTCAATTCAGTACTGCTGATGTACATCTGCACAGTGATCACTTCGTGTGCGCTGCCTGCAAATTGCGCAGCGTTCTTCGAATACATAGGCGCCCTCAATTGTTGATACACACTTATCTGTTCGTCTATGAAATCAGGCATTCCTTATAGCTTCAGAATATTTCAAAACATTCTCAAATCCAGTAACCTTCCATGCTTGTCATTTCATTAATCACTTGTTCTGCATAATAATATTAATTTGATCTGTTTTGCGACATTTTAACCTTGTTCACTGTGCTTACGCTAGGAGTATATGGTGAATAAAATCTCTGAGGCAAGTGTTTTTGTCTTGATTTCATTAAAAATAAACTTAGTCGTGTGTTTAGGGGTTTTTTTCCTTCTATGGTGTATCTGTGTGTCTTTGCTCTAACCTCTTTGCTCTTTTTGACAACGCACGCTGAATCAAGGTCAGTTGAGCTGTCAATTGCAGTACACGCGTGTAAAGGGCCGGGAATTCTGGGTAATTTGATAAAACAGAGTCGAAAAGAGCTAAAAACCAACCTTCAATGTCATGATGTTGATGATTCGATGAAAATTTCAATTGCTAAAGACAATGCACGTTCAAGAATTTGCGCTTGTACCTCCGCTCGACTGACTATAGAATCGTCTCATTTTGCTAAATGCACTAAACATTAATATTCAAGGCGAATCTCTTCACGTCAAGAATATCAACTCGCACAGAGACATATAATCAATTTGCTTTTCCATACTCGAACTTATGCTTTTAGTCCAGTCAATCTAAGCCAAAAAAGGGGTTAACCTAGGACTAATTGCAACAGAAATTATTTCTTCACCATGTATTTTGGAAAGGTCCTAGAAATAACATACTAAAAGTATAATAAAATCTAAGGGGTGCAACAGTGCCTAATTTGCATAAATGTAAAGGGGGCTCATGGGTATAAAATTGTCGCTGATAGATGGTTTCTACTTAAAATATGTGGCTAAACATGATTTTGATACAGGTTTTTTGGCTTATTTGTCTCCTTTTTGGTCTAGGCAATGTTGTTGAAAATATTTTGTCGTCATAGAAATATTCCTCATTTGCATAAATCCAATATGGCCGCCACAACACTTCACTTTTCTTAGTTTTTCTCGAATTAATAACTATTTTTAAGCTACTACTGACAGCAATAGAATAATTTTTTCACATTGTATTTTAGACAAATCCTAGAATAACATACTGAAAGCCTAGTACTATCCAGAAATGTAAACAATGCCTAATTTGCATATATGTAAAAAGATTATGGTTACAAACTAGGTGCTGATAGAATGTTTCTGCTAAAAATAATTGACTAAACATGATATGTTATGCAGGTTTTTGGCTTATTAACCTTGTTTTTGGTTTAGGTAATGTTGATGGAAATATCTAGTCGTCATAGAAATATTCCTAATTTGCATAAATCCAATATGGCTGCCACAACCTTCACTTTTCTTTGTATTTTTCCCAATTAATAACTATTTTATGCTACTTCTGACAGCAATAAATTATTTATCCACTTTGTATTTCAGAGAAGTCCTACAATGACAAACTAAAAGCCTCGTACAATCTAGAAATGTAAACAATGCCTAATTTGCATATATGTAAAAAGATTATGGTTACAAACTAGGTGCTGATAGAATGTTGCTACTAAAAATATTCGGCTAAACATGATATATGCGGGTTTTGGCTTATTAACCTTGTTTTTGGTTCAGCAATGTTGATTAAAATATTTTGTCGTCATAGAAATATTCCTCATTTGCATGAATCCAACATGGCCGCCACAACACTTCGCTTTTCTTTGTATGTCCCTAATTAATAACTATATAAGCTACTTCTGACTGCAATAGAATTAATTTTTCTTTGTGTATTTTAGAGACATACTAAAAGTCCAATACAATCTAAGAGTTATAACATTGCCCAATTTGTAAAGATATAAACGGATAATGGGAGCAATACATTCACTGATAAAAGAAATATGCATATTGAATTGAGAAAAATGCGACATTATGTTCAAGTAATGTATGCATTTATCTTAATTTTTTTTTCAGGCAATATTTTTGAATACATTTTATCGCCCAAGAAATATTCCTAGTTTGCCTAAATCAAGTATGGCTGCCACTGCATTTCACTTAAAAATTATATTTAATCTACACAACAAGTAGTTTTTGTTTCCACTCTGTATTGAATGTATAGAATGACAAACAAAATGACTATTAAGAGGGGAGACAGTGCATAATTTGAATAAATATAAAACTTGGAAAAGGGAACAAAATCGTTGCTGTTAATAGATTTCTTAAAAATATATTCAGCAAATTGATATTTAATTCAAGCAATTTGATTATTTAATGTACTTTTTGTGTTTGTAGGCAATGCATAAAATCATTTAAGATTCCTCATTTTACATAACTGCAATGTGCCCCCCCCCCCACCACTTTACTTTTCCCTTTTTTGACCTATAGTATAAATGACTATATATAATGTTAAAAAACAACGAAGATCATTAGACCTTAATTTTAGTAGGGTCATGGAAGTTACATTTCGCAAGTTTGAAGGCCTGTGTTGGCACCAGATTTTCTCATCAGAAAATTTACCCACCAGATTACAATTTCAATGGAAAACAAAAGGCTATTACACCTCAATCATTCTCTTACAGACTAGAACAAAGGCGATCCCAGGGATCGTGAAAAGTGCATTTAATGATGTTGTGCATACGACAGCTAATTTACCGAAATGCTATATGGGTCATAGATGCTATACAAACCTGGTGCTGACAATCTATCTATGAAAGTGATTTAAGAGATAAGCTGACATTGTAATGACTATATAACATCATTTTTTTTTAGTTCAGGGAATGTTTTCAAATATATCTTACAGCGATAAAAAATTCTTATTTGCATTTGTCCAATAAGTCAACCATGTCACTTCCTTTTTCTAATCGGAACATGAATTATTTCTTCACCTTAAGTCCTTAAAAGGTCCGAGAAAGGCATATTCAAAGTCTAATACAATCTACATTGTGAAAAGGGCTAATTTTAAAAGATTTTATAGGAAATGCCTACACTGTATTAAATGTAATAATTGAATTTTGAAATGTTTTACAATATCGTAAAGAGAGATTGGAAGTTTTTACTAACATTGCTAAATATATGTTACCTAATTTTGAGCGATTCCTCGTGTGCATAAATCCTATATGATGACCATTAAAATATTTTTCTTTAATTTTTCAATTGACGTCAACTTATTTTAATTAATTATATTATCAGTAAAATGAGAAGTTACATTAAGAGACACTACTTGTTTAAGTTATTTAATACTTTAAATTCTTCCTATCGAAAGATGTCAATTTTATAACTTGAATGAACATTTTGCTCAGTACAAAGAAATTGACATGGTTATTTATTTTCTGTGTATTTTAACTCATTGTAATGATTATATACTAATAGGGCCTACAGAATGAAAAGTCCTGTAAAAATAAACAATGATTGATTCGTATAGTTCATTTCAATTATCTAGAGAATTTGCATGATGTCAATAACATTGGGAACTTACTGGAAGATTTGGATTTTCTTAATGCATACCAAAATGTTTGGCCAAATAACCAACACTTTGTACGAAGCGAGGCTGAAGAAAATTTAGGTTTCAGCTCTATTTTCTTTTATTTTCACCCTTACCGGTATTACTATTTATAGATTAAGTGTTTGTAAAATGTAATTAAAGACCAGGTTGTGTGGTCACCGGTAAATCAGATATACTTTTGACTCTGCGCAACTTGCCTGTTCATGCCACATACAGAAATTTATGATAACAATGATAAATAAATTATAATGATCATGATGATATAGAGGTACAATTGTTATACTATACTGCCAATTATCATGAAATATGGATAAGGAAAGCTGTTCCTTTATAAGCTGAAAGATATTACAATAATCAAAGGACACTGCATTTCTCAACATTTTGAAATTTCTTGAAGACAACAATTGAAAATTAGTATAAAGTCATATAATGGACTGCAGAGAGCGATTTCCTGTTTAATCTTACCGTACACAGCCATAGCATTTGAGGAAAAACTGAAAAAATCTGTTGACTGAATAATCTAAATCACTGGTAAAAGCAAATCTAGATACTTTTCATAATGTTACATGGTCTAGCTGCTCTTTCAAATTTTCATGACCGTGAAACAAGAATTAAGAAACAAGAATTGGTTATCCTGTATTTTGAACCTTATGGAAGTCTCACCTCAGATTGGCCAGAGTCTCAATTCCTTGTCATGAGTGATCGATCTTATTGGTAATAATACAAAAGTATAATAATATGCAAATGGAAGTCCATTACATAGCAGCCCCATGAGTGATACTTGTACATCTAAGATCTGATATGATACGCAGTACAATTATATCATCCCATGCTTCACATCTTTTCATTGAATTGCCCTTCCCCATACTTATGGGTTCTACAATGAACTGCTGCAGCATGAATTACCCCGACAGAAAGCGAAATCTAGACTTTCTGTTGTCAACGAAAGGATTCTGGCTGTAAACAAATGAACCACCTAGAGGAAGATGTAAACAGAGAGGAAGAGGAAGAAATTTTGATATGATAATGACCATCATAATGATTGTCATCACCACTACCATCATGGTGATTCAAATGATGTTCGTATTTATACTAATGATAGTTTAATAATGAGAAAGATGATTCAGAGGCACAACTGTTAAGTGTGGTGAACCATTTATTAGTAACTGAATATTTCCATCGTCATTGAAGATAGTGACCAAAAGCATACGATATTCCTTCAAAAATTTTACTGCAATCGAACATGTTGTAGGAGAAAATGACTGAAAATGACAATTGATGTCAAATTATTGAACACGTCCAATGATTTTTTATGAATACCCTTATCTTCATAAAAGAAAGAAGAATCTCCAAAGAAAGAATTCTGATTCCTTTTATTTAAACAGTAATGTTCTGAAACTCATCTCTTTATTCATTGCATTTCTGAATAACCAGAAAATGTCAATGGAAGCTATTGTAGGCTTATTGTATTCAGAAGACCGTTTGTGTCAATTATGCAAATTAGGCCTTTGTATTAAAATAATTAACATGCAAATTAGGTCAACCTCATTTGTTTAGGTAATTTTTGCAAAAATTTAACAATTTCATAGAGAAGAAAAATTGTTTAAATATGAGCTTAAACATTCATTTTGTCTGAAATAGTGGAAAAACTGCGAATATATGCAAATTACGTAATTTGCATAATCTTTATTGTTCAAGACATTTAGAAAATAACTTGTTGAACCTTACTAAATTGTGTTTCAATGAAAAAAAGTCACTTGAATTCAGTTTAGATGCTCAAAATGTGAGTATAGCAGTCATTTTAAAGGCAATATATAGCTAATTTGAATATATGCAAATTTAACCAATTTGCACCCCTTAGATTTTCCTATACTTTTAGTATGTCATTAGTGAGAGCTTTCTGAAGGTCATGATGAAGAAATAATTTCTGTTGCAATTAGTCCTAGGTCAAACCCTAAATTGACTGGACTATTCTTTAACGTGGTTGCCACGTCGCTAATGACTTCGTGCAACGCGGCTGTAACCCATCTTCACGTGACTGCCGTCACTCCCGCCGTCACTATACTAACACCTCTGCGAGATTTGGCAAAGGTTCTGAATACCACGAACTCATATTTGCTGAAATATTCAACAGACACAAAAATAATTGTAACCGCATTCAATACCGTCAAACGTCAATTTGTAAAATGTTTACTTTTCCAGACCCATCCTGACACCGTGATTTTTGCCGTCTTCCATCCCCATGACGACAGTTGCATCATCACTGGCGGTAAACAACACCTCTACTTCTGGAAACTCATGAATAACAAAATACTGCGCGACAAGAAAAGTGGTGTGTTTGAGGTACGGTTAGGTCTTTGTATAAGCACTCCTTTTTTCTCTTTCACTTCTCTTTCATGTGTAATCTTGTGTCGAATTGTTTAAGTGTTCGTTCGAAATTCAGCGTCTGAAGCAAGACCCTTTTCGACAAACTACATAGAACTCGATTGGAACTAATTTGGGATAATTTGATGGTGAATTAATGTCGGTTAAATCTGCAAATGTAAGCGCATCTGCTTTTCTTTTTAAGTTATACACTTGTTTTTATGAGTAATTTGTAATATTACAACATTCAGCCATAGGGCACCTAACAATTTTGAGAAATTTGATATGAAGATCCAATTATCCCAAATTAGTTCTAATCGTGTTATAGACAGACAGAGAGATGGCGCATCTCATATATATATATATATATATATATATATATATATATATATATATATATATATATATATATATATATATATATATATTATATATATATAAGGGTCATATTATTCATACTTTGGTAATCCCCGAATTATGATTTTTCACAGAGACTAACTTTCATTGCCATGTTGCGCCTTATCAATGAGCCTTGCGACCTTGCAAAACGTAGAGGCTTTTAGGTAACATCTCCTCCAAGAAAGCCCTTTTCTGATGTACGGTACTAACTCAATTTTGTCCGTTTATGTGCTTCTCATTTTTCCCATATGTCCAGTTTAACAAATGGACACACAGTGTCAATGCATCACTGGGTTACCTCCATGTAAGTGAATAATGTTCGACTTCCCAGCGTTCATTTTGGCCAAGTAGAGACCTGCACTTAGTCTAAAACTAAAGATAACGGCACGAAAATAAAAAAAAAATGCATGCACATCCTACCTTCCCTCTGTAACAATACTTGCATCCCAACACCCAATTGGTAAAAGTCCGATGGAGATTAACATGGCATGGACCACGTACCGCGGTTACAGCAAGCCATTTTGATATTCTTAAATTCGAGGGTCGATGCGATGTTCGTTTAGTCCTGATATTTGTGTTTTGAAGTTTCAAATTTTGAAAGAGTGATATCACATTATCAGTTAATCGAACTCATTGGTGATTTGCACATTCTATTGGATATGTTACCAGCTTGTGAAATGATACATAAACAGAAGATCGCACCCTTCATTCGTCTGCCCGTCATAATATCAAATATCATATATTCTTGGTAAAGTTGTCCTTTGTGGGGCTTGCTGGTGCCATTTCACGTTTGCTGCATGATATTTGAAGGTAACAGCATATTGCTGATACTGCTAGACTAGTGTAATGCAAAGGAGTGAACATAAAATTTGATCAGTAATGGCGCCAAACGTCGTTTTAGCAAAAATAAACTAGTCTTTCTTTGGGCTGAATTATGACGATCCCGTCCGTCGACGCCTCAGTCTTCGCAAAGAGAAACTTCCCATATGATTAGCAATTAAGTATCTACTCAAACGCATATTTTATCGTACACTGAACCTAAGCATTAGGATTCGTGTACACTGGTCCGTCAGAATATTACCGTACAATACGTCCGAGTCCGCTTTTATAGGCTGAACCTCGTTTCTTTTGAGTGATGCGCCTGGCCTTAAACCAAGCACAAACTTGATTCCGATCTTACAATCCGAAGTACGCAGTTCATATGCTTTACAAAAGAAAACTATGTAAACTGTGAAACCGTCTGCCAAGAAATAAAAAATAAAGTAAAACATTACACACTACATGTAATTAAATCTACCTCAAACAATATGCATAATTACCAAACCACAGTCCCTCCGGGGAATCGTGACCCAACTTGACGAGGTTGGATGTTAAATCGTCATTCGTTCCCAATCAATGAAGTATCGTTCTGTGTGTAAATTTAATACTTGTGTTTCGGAATGTAGCGTTTCTGTAGAACCTATCCCATGTAAAACTTTGCACATAGCTGTAATCCATGATTATGTTTTCATTATTTTTTTGTCGAAGAAAGCAAGTACGTTTCTTCTTCTTCTCCCTTCACAATGTTGAAATACAAAAGTAAAGACTTACAAAAACAACGCACAACCAATTATATACAATGTGTTTGAGATGACGACAGAATTCGTTCATTTGTGATTTCAATGATAAGTCGGGGAGTAGAATATGAAATTGTATTTCGGAAAAAGGAGCAAAATAATGAAAAATACATCAATATTTACGGTTAAAGAAGCTTTGTAAGTACTTTCACACATTAATGCTTGAGATTCCACTAGTGTCCAGTACACAAGTAAACTGAAAGAGTCCGCCATGTGAGGGCGTTCTGACCGACCTAGGGTTACCGGAGCGCCCTCACACGACTGAATCTCTCATGCTATGGACATAGTACCTATGATAATTTAACTGGTGTGTATATTCGTAGAATGTAATGACCTTATTCTGCTATGTGTCGGGGATAGTCTTTACCGTTAATAGAGAGATTTAGAGAACTTTGAGGCATTTATTTGGTCACTGTGAAATGGTGATTTGGTGTATCAACACACATGGGTATCACTGCCGGCTGCCTTGGCTTCAAATATTTGGTTGTATTAATGGGTCATTGGGCAACATTCGGTCAGATAAAATCAGTATTTACATCATCTGTTCACCCACATGTTCATGCTGAACATTTAAATTTATTAAAACGTTCCTTGTGGTTAATAATCAGGCATTATACCACGCAAAATATATGCTTATCAGTATTGTCCTATTTGTACACAAATGCAATGTGGCAAACAGCGCCCAAACCGGTCAGTTTTCGCAAGGTTCAATGGGATGAATGGTCAATAGCATTTTGTATGACATCAAAAGCCAATAACTCGTAACTGCCCAATAGGTCATGGCAAATTAAGCGAAATTTAATCTGATTCTCGTCTGCTTTCTATTCACAAACAGGAAGACAAACCGAAGTACGTAACTTGCATCGAATTCGCTCAAAACGGTGACGTAATCACGGGCGATTCGAATGGCAGTATAACCGTCTGGTCCAAAGGTAAGACTTATATTTTCCGATGAACTGAGATATTTTGAGAACAAATTTATTCTGATTTCAACATCTAAAACATTGAATCGCGATGCGGAAATTAACGGACTTATGAAATTGCACGTCTGGAAACCGGTTACCCTTGAATCCCATGATTTGATCCATTCAACGACATGTTTCAGAGTGCAAGTAAGATATTTCATAAACTGCCAGGTATGAGTATGAATCGTGGCAAGCAGCGACTAAGGTTTATAAATACCTTTAGATTGTTTTATTAAAACAACATGCTTTAACTCAAAAGTTAACTGAGGAACCTCCATTTATCATGATATTTTTGCTAGGCAAGGTGATAACCGACATTTCAATATTTTTGCCTTTTCAGACTCTGCTAGTGTGTATCGCGCCAAACATCGCATACAGCACGCCCATGAGAAGAGCGTCTTCGCTCTCTGTATGTTGGCAGATGGCACTCTACTGTCCGGTGGTGGCGTGGATCGAAAGCTGATAGCCTGGGATTCTCTGCGTGCTTACAGTTCAGCCAAAGCAGAAAGGGTGGTAAGCAAATGTATTTACCGTTAATTAGCGAGAAAGTATATTTAGTGACGTAATTCATTGAATTTGTTCAGATTTTTATTCTATGTTGTTTTTGAACTAAATTCGATGACACGTACCGTTATGGTCCAGTCAATACGAATAACACACATTCAGAAGAACATTTAAATCACAATCAAATTTCGTCAGTAACTACATCATACACACACAGACACACACGCAGACACACACACACAGACACACAAACACACACACACACAAACACACACACACATATATAAATATATATATGTATTATATATATATATATATATATATATATTATATATATATATATATATATATATATATACATATACGTACGTATGTACGTGCGTATGTATGTATGTATGTATGTATGTATGTATGTATGTATGCATGTATGTACGTACATACATATGTATGTGTGTATGTTTAGATGTTTAGCGTCACTTCAAGTGTCCCACATCTTTTCTCTTGATAGTTACCCGAATCAGCCGGCGGCATTCGTACAATCACGCCGCGGAACACGGGCAGTGCCGATGGTGTGGTTGTAGTCGGTACGACTCGGAACTGCATCCTCGAAGGATCTCTTCAAATGAAATTCAGAAACGTGGTCCAGGGCCACTGCGAGGAGATCTGGGCTCTCGCCGTGCACCCACAGGAGAACGTATTCGTCACAGGTGGCTACGACATGAACGTTATCATGTGGGCGTCAGAGTCACACAAAGTCATATGGAAAACTCAGATAGAGGTGAGCATGCGTGAACTTGAACTATGTATAGCGTGTGTGATGTAAGCATATGCCAAGCATGGTTGCTTGAGTTTGTAATCTACTAGCAGCTTTCTAATGAGCAACAGTGAAAAGTTCTTAATAATGACACAAGTTTCAAGTTTCAAGAGGTTACGAGATGTACCGATCGCTACTGACAGCTAGGGCGATGTACATAATAAGCCCAATCACTTTTTGTTTGTATACGTGTCTAAATTTAAGGATTATCCCTTTTGCAGTGGTTCAACACTGTTGTAATATTTAACAGAAACTTACAATTGCGTGAAACAGATTTCTTGTCATCACCATAAATAATTTTGCAAGTCAAATTAAGTGTGCCGCAGCTGTCTTTACAGCCTGAACCATTCAGAAGTCTTATATAGTTTTCTTCCACTGCTACCAGAGAGGTGTCAGGCTTGGATAGAACATGGGTCCAACCACAGTCGCTTGTGAAGCTATACACGACGGCCGCTGTACGTACTTTAATACCCCACAGCGGCCGTCGTATATTCGGGTTCACGGGCGACTATGGGTTCAACCTAGCAGGGTCCATACTGAATTTTGGAATATAAGATTCATAGTCTATTTCAGCAGTAACGTGTATTCGTGAACGTTCCGCGAATTTTAAAAAGAGTGTGAATATTTCTGATATTTTTTATCAAATCTTTCTACACAGAGGCCTTGCCTGTCATGCGCATTTCATCCCAGCGGTTCGGTGATAGCCCTGGGAACGACATCTGGCCGTTTTATCATCCTCAACACCTACAACGGCATGCACGTCACATCCGTGCAAGTCGGCAACGAACAGCTGGACTGCATCAAATTCAGCCCCGACGGAGGCATCCTGGCGGTTGGTTCCCATGACAACATCATCTACCTCTTCTCCGTCATGGATGACGGTCAGGTGTATCGCAAGATCGGCATCCTGAGGGGACACGAGAATTTTATTACTCACATCGACTGGTCCAAAGATGGCTGCTATATACAGAGTGTGTCTGGAAACTATGACCTAATGTATTGTAAGCACTATTACGCGTTTGCTAGAAGTTCACCCCATTGGCGACTTCAAAGATTCCTTCATCTTGACCCCAAGCACTTGTGCTTTCTATAAATCTCCGTTGCACACACCTTTTCGTTGTCGCCGAAATTTGATTTGGTCACTGCCTCCAATTGTAAACGTACTGTACATGAAACTATCTGCTGGCGAAAGGAATATTCTTTATGCATGGTCCGAATTAGCAGACACTATCGGACCAAATTGTTTGTATCTGTCTCCCACTCTGCCGATGGACGACTGACTTTTCGTTGATTTTTGTCACCTACGTAATGAATCATCAATATTTGACAATATTAACCATACCTTTATACAATTTGGTGTCTTCTATGACAGTACAGACTGTCTTTTTTAACTTCCAGAGAGCTGCAGTGTTCAATTGTCTCCAAGATGTCAGTGTTGAACGCAAAGAATACCGATCGAGTTTGCATCAGAGTTTTGCACACTCAGTTCTGACTCATTTTACTGAAGTTATATTTTTCTATCATAATACAGGGGACGTAAATGCCTTGAAGAACGAGAAGTCAGCTCTGTCGATGCGAGATGTCGACTGGTCTTCACAGTCCTGTATCCTCGGCTACAGCTTACTCGGTAAGGTTTTCCGTTGCAATTAAATGAGATACAGTTTCTATTACTCATTATAATAGGCGAATACAGTTCCTTACAGTATGACAGTATGAAAACGAAATGCACTTTTAGTAAAAAGATAATGAAAATATCACCAAGTACATGTCTTAGCGTAAAAGTACATTTATGCTCCACTTGTTGGGGCTAATTTTAAAGCTCTTGAATTAGAAAAATTGTTACCGTCTAAGTTTTTCGAAATTCGAAAATTTTATTTTTCCCATAGAGATACAAAATGTAGTACAGGGATATGGCGGCCATTTGAATTTCAAATGTCAGTATAGGTAATTTGTTTCTGTAGTACCAAACTGTGCAGGGTGATCTATGATTTTTGTTCTTGATTTGGTGAGAGTATGGCTGAAAGTTTCATTGAGCAAAATTTGAGCAAAAATTTAAGTCATCATTTTCGAGGCGCATACTACCTTAACTTAATAAGGCTGTCAACAGACTTCACAACACCGTCCGTGCGCATCGTTGAAGAAGTCAATCAAATAATCAATTTCGATAACCTGTATGATCATTATTTCTCTGTCTCTCCTCTTACCAAGGTGTCTGGTCATCAAAAGATGTGGGCACTGACATCAACACTGTGGAAAGATCCCAACACAACGACATGGTGGTGGCGGGAGACAATCACGGCTTTATATCAATATTCAGATATCCATGTACTTCACTTAAGGTGATTTTCACATTTTGTACTATAAAAGATTTTAATAGTCATATTCGAAGGTCAACATAATGATTTAAAAAACCCATCAAATAAGTTCAACTTTTCAATTTCCGTGGTTTTTGTTTTACTTGTGAAATCTTGCTTCTCCTACTTCGAATTCAACATTGTGTCGACATACCAACATAACCTTTATGTGTGTTACATTCTATGTTATTATTGAAACATGAATTGTTTGTCCCGGCTAGAATTCACCTGTCAACAACTCTGTTATGGTGAAGTACTACGAATTACGTCAAAATTAGGTTGTGGTGTCATTTTCTTGAAACTTTGCACAAATATTCTCGGAAGTTGTGCAAGTGCAAAAATGAAATAAAAAATGGGGGTCACCAAGCTCGTTTCCATGGAAACGGACGTTAAAATGGCGTCGTTAGAATAAATAAAAATGATATAATTCACTTAGACTAAAGAGAGCAATTATAAAACGCATAGCAAATGAGTTAATTTTAATAAATACCAAGACTTAAGATCCATATCTATCGAATGTATAGTTTTCATGATGTTTGTAAAGAAATTTTAACATAAGTATCGATTACAGAATGACGATATCGAAATTATATCACTACATAATTTTCGAACTTTCTTCCTGTCGCTTTGAATGGTGTCATTTTGACCAAACTTGGCGAATAAAATCCTGACATAATACCATTTAGTTTACACTTTTAATAAAAGGGTGTCACCACGCTACTTTTTACAATATCTCCAGGTGAATGGGTAATATGCGCCATATAAATGGGAGAGAAATGTTAATTTTTCGCTCATATTGAATAAAAACCAGCTTCCTAGGGGGTCAAAATATGACAAGGTTATAGGTCACATGTATTTCTTAGAGAATGGGTCAAAAAATTAGGTAAAAGCGCAATTTCAACAATGACAGGTGATATTAAATACATGCGCTACATAATAACCCATTTGCGGCAGGCTGGAGTTAAATCTGCGCAGAACGTTCTAAAGCGCGTGCGCGTCCGAATTCGTCGCACTTTACCTTATGTTGTACACGATGCATTGTGCTTTGGTGCTAGATAGGCGAGAAGAAGAAAACAAAATGCACTTTTCAGTAAAAAGATAATGAAAATATCACCAAAAAGTTACAGATTGTCTGTTTGAGCGAAATCGAATGACAATCAAGCAGATGCAGTTTTATAACTTTAACGGTTCTTGTGATCAATTATGTGACTAGCATCTCCCGAAGTTGAGTTGGTTTCCTCGCGACAAACATTGTACCCCTGCAGTGTTACTTGCTGGTACTTAGGAGGTACAAACTCCATCATTTAGGCGATCTTTAAGATTGGCTTTTAAAATTAAGAACGATCTTACAGACTCTCTCTCTCTCTCATCATTTCTAGGCTGAAAGTCATGACAACAAGGCGTACAGCTCACACGTCACCAGCGTGAAGTTTTTACCGGAGGACAAGTTCCTAGTATCCACGGGAGGTCTGGACGCTTGCATTATGCAGTGGGTTCTGGTTGATAAGAACGGACGCTATTTCAGCTCAGGCGGATCGGAACTTTAGAGCACAGTTTTAAGTGAATCAAGAAGCAGCTGGAATGGGACTACGGAAATTATAGAATATTTCAAAGATTATTTATATAAGTTAATTAAAAATGGAGTAGTCCTCATCGGCCAAAGTACATGTATTGAGACCGTCCGAAGCCATACTCACCCACTTTGGCTATATTGCCCTAGTTTTACAATCTTTGTTGCCATTTGAGTACAAACCAAAGTTATGGTGGCAATCGTGCACAATTTAATGACGTTAAGTATACTTGTAAACCCGTTCGACCTTTTGCTGTGGTTCAGCCCCATTGTTTGTCATACCAGGGAAGAATCTACTTGTTAGAAACTAGGAGTGTACGGGGGTCGTCAGTGCATGACAACACAACTCCTAAAACCAGCGACATACAGCAGTAAAACTGTTTTGTGGACATCACGCAGTGTTTACAAGGATTTGATGTTGAACAGGGTTTCTTCGGTACATATTATATGCCATTTCTCTTGGACTTTCTGCAGGGACATCTCAACAAGTAGCTCATACTACGCAAACATTAACAATTTTTATGTCCTTCAAGGTCAGGTTGATACTATTTTGCTCGAATATTCAGGTGGATGGGCTTGATTACAAGTGCAACTTTTTTTTATTCGACATGTTATTGGAAGATGGCGCACGCACGTACACACAAACAATCATTTCCCATCTTCCTTGCCACTGAAGTTCATTTAGTAAGCAAGTTTTATTTTATGCACTTTTACAATTCAGTACTACCGATGAGTTAAATATATGCTGCAGAAATATTATTAAGCGAAGAATCCTATTTTTATGACAGTTTTTGGTATTTATTCAATAAGTAGTATAGAGAAATTTCGAAGACGGTGCAATAGGTCGTGTGAAAGAGGAAGGCTCCAGGTCACATGACTGGTGCGACCCAATCAGAGTAAGGGAAACTATGGGCCACAACGAGCACGTTTACTATCCCCGTCTCCATTTTTATAATGATCAACGCAAAATGATTTCAGCCTTGTAAAGGGATATAACGATTTGTTTGTGAAACATATTTTCATGCAGACTGAAATGTAATTATTAAAAGTTAGTGTAATGTAACGACATTGGAAATCATGTACTAATCAAAACTCAGGAGCCCACGTTTTCCTCATCCTTTTACATTAACCCTTTGAATGCCAAAATCAATTTTTGTTGCCTTATAGAATATAACTCCAATTTTTTTTCAGATTCTTACCAAATTTTTGGTCAAAAATTCTAGCTAATAAAAAGTAATATGCATTTGGTCCAAAATCATCAAAAAATTACATAGACATCATCGGTAAAATGCTACGCTGAAATTTTGGTGGGGAAATTATTGCACTCGGGGGGTTAAATTACGTTTGAATAACAAAGCTTTTGCCAAAGAAACCAGGGAATAGCGCTCAGAAGTGCTTTGAATTCGGTCTCATCGAACGATGAATATTTCATCCAAGTTGACCTCTGTTTATAAAAAAGTATCTAAAAATGTGGATTGGGCCGTTTCATGATTTATTCCAAACCGAATGGGGAAAGTTAACCATTCAGAAATCGAAGTAGAGTTCCAGTGTTCCACTTGAGGCAAACATCATTTTTTAACATTTCAATCTTAAGAACGACTTTGACATACACAAATCAGAAAAGGGCAAATTCTTTTTTTCTTGAAACTCTTGTAAAGTTTAACTTTGTACATACACTATTATGGTTAAACCTCAACATTTATTGCAATGAAAATATTTGTGGCTTCGTTTAACGCATTTTTGGAATGGATTTTTTCCCACCATGACCCTTTATTACAAGAAATTAAAACAAATAAAAATATTTACTTTGTATCATGTCATTTCTAGGTCACATGTGGTATATTTGTATGACACGCCAAATGCTCATTCCGTGTCACAAGTCATCAGAACATGTCAAGTGACGAGAAAATAGATACTACTAGTCCCTACTGGTTCGAAAAAGTGACATCAGAGAGTATTTTTCGAAAACTTTCCCAAGGAAGTTTTTGAAAAAGTGCCCAGTCACGTGACCATACGCTTAGTGTCGTCTGCAACTTTGAAACAATGGCGGGTGATCATAGCATGATGAGCGCCCGCAATGAGCAATGAGTCTCGGACTAAAACAGCAAGGATCTTCTATTTCAACAGCGAAGGAACTTGAAAAGTTCATGGTCAACAAAGGTTCATGTGCAACCAAAGATGTTATACGGCATGCTACGGACATTTTTATGCTTCTTTTTGTGAAGAAATTGGCACCACAGTTCCCGCTGTGGAGAATCGCCCAGTAAACGTCTCTTCTAAGTTAATGTATTGTCTCAGTGTCTCTGCATCAAAGCGCATTTAAATCAACATAGAAGAGCATTACCATGTAGTGTGTTATAAAAACTCTATGACCTGGTCTTTATTCGGACTATAGCACCTGTTTATTACCCCTCATGGCTGTGTGTTACGAGAAACACATCCCTCGGCCTAAACCTGGAGAATAGAGATGTTTCAGGTAATGCCCATCAGGGTAATAAACGAGCGCTACAGCCCTCATAACCAGGTAACAGGTGTTTTATATGTCATATGCTGACTATTTTCGTAAGGAGGGGGACGGCTTAATATTTCTCACACATGTACGATAGTAATATGTATATATGTGTATATATATATATATATATATATATATATATATATATATATATTATATATATATATATATATATATATATATATATATATATAATATAATATATATACACACCACACACACACATATATTTATATATATATATATACACACACATACACTTGATTCTGACTGATGAGTATCTTGACTGAGGAGTATTCTCAATAGTCATTATCATTAGATTTGCATACTCAAACAACACTCATTAATGTACGATTTGCATAATTGTGTATGGTACATTAATTTACGAAATTGAGCATACAATCTGGAGCTGAGAGCAAACACAAATAGTCCAGCACATGTATTGAGAGAATAGGGGAAACAAACACACTTTCTGTAGTGACTGAAACACTAGATAGCCAGACATTGAGACAATGCATTTGAAGGCTTCCACAACACAGACCCTGTCTTCCAAAAAGAATGACAGCACACATTTTGTTTTCTATCCACAAAAAGTGAAATAAGTCTTATTTTTATTTCATAATCATGAGACCATTACATTTGATGTGTAAAAACTTGACAAAGACCGTTTTGTTTCCTTGATACTGTTTTTGTTTCTAAAACTTTCTTGAGTTTATTTTGTGCCGGTTGAGAACAACGCCAGTAAACCTCCCGCCATGGCAACTGAGAGTACGTAATTTCTGAGGAACTTCTGTCAAGGAAGATATTGCAGGTTGAATATCAAGTCAAAATTTTCACTGATAAAAACTTTGGATTTCCCAGTCATGGATAAAGTGTAATAGCTAGAAAGGGTTTAATTCTGGCCAGTACTTTGATATGTATTCCCGATGAGCTAAATATTGGATGTTACGTAGACAAGAGACTTCGGGGGTCTATGGTGCAACATGTTGATCAATTATTTCATAGGGCTGCCAGTGTTACACATGCTATGGACCAGAGATGATGATGATATTTGCCATACATGCTAAACACTTAGAAGACATTGTTAAAGGCCGCCTGATAATGGTTAAGTCTGCTTGGAGCACTGCAACAAATATGATGACACCAAGATCTGCTGTAGCAAACCAGAAACACTGATGCCAAATATGGCAATGTTACCTTTGACCTTTTCACTTTTGACCTCTTCACATTGCTATTTTCCTGAAATTTATAAATGTCACAAACAGCAAATTTTACCTTATCACAGAGAAAATGGCTGTAACTTTGATGTTTTCATCGTTTTTGTTCTGGACTGCAAGGGCTTTCTGTTGCCAAATGAGTTCAAGTCCAGGCTAAAATTCCCTTCTAGACCATAATAATGGACATTTACTAACAAATAAGGTATGTAGTTAACACGCTATTTTGACATGATTTTGGGACTAGAACAAGAAATTTTGTTTTACAGCCAAAAACGAAGAAAAGTGAATCAAAGTTATAGCTAATCAAGCTTGATGCGACACGACCCATTGCTTTGTAAAAGGATACACTGTAGGGTTGAATGACTTTAGGAAGTAGAATGATGCCAGGATGATCAGGAAGAGATACAGGGCGTTGTTGTAAAAGATGGCAAAGGTGGTGGCCTCGTAGTCTGCTACCTCATTCTTCTGCCACAAGATTCTGCAAGATGAATCGCATAAATCAGGAAATTAACTTGATCAGTCTAACAAGCACCTACATTTACATGGAAATACAACCAGTGTGCCCTCTTAAAGCCAATATGACGTGCCATGATGCAAGCGATTTTTTTTTATTTACATGTAAGATACAGGGCTGATGCAAGGAATTTTCCACAATTCAAATTGATGCAAAGCTTCTAGAAAGATGCATTTGTTAGAGGGCACACTGAATGCAAATCCCACCACCATGCAACTTGATATATAGATGTTACAAATGGACCAACTCTACTGTTAAAACTAGGAAATAAACTTTGACTGAGTCATCCTTGAGAATACTTTGGTTTCATCATATGATAACCCATTTCAACCCATTTCCCTGTATGGAAGTCTAATGATATGATTGTACAAAAGCAAGATGGTAAAACAGTTATCCTGTTCACCCCACTTCCCTGTACACAGGTCGACACTTGTCACTATTATCGGTGAGTTTGGGCCAGACCATAGCAGTGAAAACAGGTTAGGTCTGGTGTATAAATGTGGATCAAGGTGAGTATGGTGCTGATGTCATTCCTGCCTGAATTGCAAGTACACACCATGTGAATACATGGATGAAACAGTTTGCATAAACACAAGATATGCATATACCATAATACGGCAGTGTTTCTTCTAGACAGGGGGATGGGGGTTCCCCTCTGTCGACATGTTGGCATCCCTAGTCATTTGTCAAGGGGGGACGAGCCCCCATGAAATGATGCCAGTCACACCTTAGAGATACAAGTAGAACACATGAACTGGTGAAATCTCCCTTAAATTTTCAGTCAGTCCATGGCAAAGCCATACATGAGTACAGTCTAATGTTCATACCTTTCGTCTTTTTCTTTACGAGACATCTTTTTTGAATCAGCTTCTGACAGCTTCTTCAGGACTTCTTTGGACACGGCTTCTTCTCTTTTCAACGCGATTCTAGAAATGCAACAAACAGGATGGAAATGTTACAAGTACCCATGTACTGACAACGATATACATGCAAATTCAGCTGGCCCCCTTCAGTTGTGAGAAAAGGTACACCGGAGCTCAAATTAAAATGAAAATTATCCATGTTAGATGTAATGACACGTCCTGAACGCTGCTCAGGGTTCTCAATAAGGGATTTTACAGTTTTTTTTTAATTCAGTAAAAAGATTCATAGCAAGTCTTCTACTTAAGCAGGGGTTTTCCTTTTTCAAATTGGATCAATTGATGGGACTTTGTCGTCACAACTGTGCGTGCATCGAGGGGGGGGGGGCAGGAGATAACAAAGTTACATGCAAAGTGCCAACTTACTTGTGTTTGAGAACAAATTTGACATTTTTGTAGGCAAAAGCAACAAGCCATGTGCTGATGATAGTCATTATTCCAAATAAGATGCCAGACTGAAAGAGATCCATTTGGTGAATCCGCCAGAAAACCCCTGAAAAATTGGAAAGAACAAACACAGTATGAACATGAGCAGATTACCATAATTTTTTATTATTCATTCCTGTAGATTTCAAAGATACAACTTGTGTATTATTAAATTGATTGGTTACAGTTCTTGAAGACACAAATTCTTCTACTATATGTGATGTGTACTCTTGTGATATTATCCAGTGATCATGGTGATCACAGACTATTCCAAAAATTATCAGGGTTAAGATAGAATGTGCCTCGGGGACAGATATCACAACTTTTTCCAAATTTTTACGATTTTTTTCTGATCTACCAATTGTCAGGGCCCATTTTAAAGTTCTTGGATTAAGAAAAATTTTTATCGTCTTAGTTTTGTGAAAATCAAAAAAAAAATTTTTTTCCCCAAATATTTAACACAGGGATGGTTGTGGCCATTTTGAATTTCAAATTTTGGTAAATTACATACAGTAATTTGTTCCTCTAGTACTAAACTTTGCACGGTGACCCTGATTTCTATCCCTGATTGTATAAGGGAATGGGTGAAAGTTTCATACGGGAAAAGTTGAGCAAAAGTGTAAGTCTTCACTTTCAAGGCACACACTACGGTATATTAAGATACAATAACATGGAATCATTATTTGTAAAGGTAACTGAGAGATGCATATCATGCATGAGTTATGGAGTAACACTGTTGTCTACTGCCCATCTGTATTTCTTTGTTGTCTATTACACAATTTCTCTACTGAAGTACACCCCTATGGTTGCAAAACAGCAGCAGCATGTTCTCACCTTGCATAATAGGAGACAGGCTTTTAGGCTTTAATGAAATTCAAAATATAATGTGTTAATAGGTGCCATGCCCTCCTAGTACTATAAATCTAATTTCATGTTTTTATTGTCACTTTCAGATGCACTTCTAATCACCATATTCTAGTGAAGTACATTCAATTGCCAAAAATATAATATTGCACAGACAATTTTTGAAATATAGATATAACGAACTTGAATCCTGGAAAGTTGCTGGTTCTGGATTTGCACTGAGTCACGATTATTTTCTACCATACTGCACAATTACATGCACAAGCAAACTCAAGTCTTGCAAGAAATATCATGTTTCAACAGAGAATAAAATACATGCTGAATACAATCAAAACTGTAAGTATTGGGGGAAAACTGTAAACATAAAAAATATGCTCTTGTTCTTTCACTGGATTGATAGCTATCTTACAGTCAATATTTCTGGGATGAAAAAATACTAGTGTATATAGACTATGCTAACTACACAAGGAACATATACATCTGAAGTTTGAATGCTATGGTAATACTATCAACACTGCAATTCTCTTGCTTCTGTGTAATATGTTTTAGTAATATTTCTCTAAGCAGAGGGATATGATACAAAGTTCTTGTGTATGATTCTATGGTGAAACCATACAACCAATCCATACTGCGATATACTAGTATCTACTCACGACCTACTGTATGCCGTGTAAGAAGCCCTACGTACAGTGCTCAACGTGCGAAAGCATCCCTCCCTGCCACAAGCCAGAATTATAGTGGACTGGCTCAGCTGTGGACAGCTGTACGACCGACGAACCCTATCGACAACACTATCGTGTACCGGTTGCTAAGCTTACACGAGGGAACATGTACAATATTGTAGCTGCAATAACTGTAGCCTTTGGACCCAGACGGCTGGTTGAGTTGGGCCACTGCCGATCAGCCAGCGATATACAATGCACAAAGTGCCTCTGAAGGTCTATTAGCATTGCCAAAATGCGAGAAATGTGCGCATAGAATGAAGGTCAATACATGGCCAGACGGCGTGTACTTCTCTCAGGAGATCAGTAGGTAGCGAGCAACTTTCATACAATGGAACTGATCACAAGAGTTGTACAAACAGCCCTCTTGCCATTGATGATGGTGGCGTGTGACCCCGCTTGTGAACGAACTAAACATCTGGACACAGCGAATGCACGGCAACTCACGGTACACTTACATATCGGAATGGCTGAAACTATGAACCCGTTGCCATAGAACAGTGCTGACGACTTAGTGCTGACATTTCTGCTGAAATCCTGGAGCAAAAGCTCTTCTTCTTTGGTAAGTTTCTTACTACCGCCGGCCATCTTTGATGCTCAATGAGAAAAGGAAGTGGACACGTCGACAAAAGCCGAAAAACAACGAATGTTACCGAAGCATCTGCTAGGGAGTCTACTCCAGACTATGTAACGTACACTGCCTGTTTTCTGCTTTTCTGAGGTTGGTTTTTTTCTCTCAATTACACATATAAGCATCGGATTTATTACAATACTTTATAGCTTTGATCGTGAAATAATTTCATATGTTGTCTGTGAAATATTGGCTCTGACCTTTTAGAGGTTGGTGAATAATAATTATCATTCTAGGGAGTTGTGACCTCAGTTTGACCCAGCTATAATTGTTGTTCTGCAGCGGGCAGGCAGTGACTACATGTCTGGGCAGTGCATATGAAAACCGTTCTGTGGTCACTGCTCTATATCCATTCTCGGTGAGCAGCCGTCCATTTGCAATCGAGAGGCTGAAGAAAATTCGGAAACAGTCTCCAGTAAGTATTTCATTGCCTAACATTTCAACGTGATCGGTGAAATTGTACAACTTCAGTTGATTGTCTCTCACATGTATTTACATGACATGTACTCGGGGTTTCACTTCAGCAGTTCACTTTCACTCACTCGAGTCACTGTTTTCCAAGATGTACGGTCGATCGTCATATTTGATTGTAATAGCTGATTAAGTTTTGTACCATGACCATGCTATGTAGCCGGAGAGAAGACTAATCTATATTTTGAAGAAGCCAGTCATGTTTCGCAAACATTCGTAAACTTGCTGGTATTACAATACATCACTGTTTGTGGCTATAGACAGCACGAGTCCTACTAATTACTGCCCGTGACTGCCCGTAGCTGCCCGAGGACTGCCCGAGGAGCAAGTAGGCCAAATTTCGCCAATTTTAACACTAAGCCAATAGCTTGAACTTATATTATGCCTGGCTAACCAAAAATATCATTGATTTAGTGTTTTCTTTAGCGGCTTTAGAACCCGAAAGACGCCGGGCTTTCGACGAGAAAGACGTCCCCATCTTGATTGTGAGATCATACCATTCAGTGCAAGGGGTGGTAGGCTATCAAGCTGTACGCACTTGGCGAGGTTATTGTACCACCTCTCGGACTAAATGGTATGATCTCACTATCAAGCTGGCGGATGTAGTTCGAGCCGGAACGTCTTCAGAGTTCCAAAACCGCCAGAGAAAACATCAGGTTAACGCCAAATCAATGATATTTTTGGTTGGCTGGGCATGATATAAACTGAACCTATTGGCCTAGTGTTAAAATTGGCGAAATTTGGCCCACTTTTTCCTCGGGCAGTGCTCGGGCAGTTCTCGGGCAGTCCTCAGGCAGCTACGGGCAGTCACGGGCAGTAATTAGTAGGACCGGACAGCACAGCTCTAGAGTCAATGCAGGCGAACCGCTTTTCGTCACTGATATTGTATCAGTGACGGTTAGCGGTTCGCCTGCATTGACTCTAAAACCTGTGATAGACAGCCTGTGGATGGCCGGAGGCCTGCTGATTCCCCACATGTTTACATTTTAATCCCTTTCGCAGTTTCGGGGCACATCACCTACCAATTGAATTGTGGGTAAACTGCTTAAACTTTACCGATCTTACAGCGTTGGTGAGTCGTAGCTTCGTGTCTTCTGTAAAGAGAATTTCAAAATATTCCGGGAGCATTTGTTGAAATGACGAAAAATATACGAAAGCTTCCCTCAGGCGCGATGTGGCCTGGGTAGTTTTAAGCACGGTGGAGGGACCGTGTTTTAAGTGTAGAGTTTATGCTACGTCGGAACGTAGTTTCAAGTATTGTTTGACATGGTTGGAGTATGTTTGTGTGACACAAAGCACACTGTGCATAAAATAATGAAGTTTGTGCGCAATTCCTTTACAATGTCCCAAAAAACATAAATATTGCATTTGTGTTGTCCTTTGGTGCGACTTTGAATTATCATACGGTTGATACTACCATAACGGAAATTTGCCACTATAGCAAAATTCACCAAAGAACCCCTGACGCTTGGCCCGATTTTGAAGAAGAAATCATTGTCACAGGCATCAAGATAAAAAGATATCGTTTCATAGGAATTTTATGACAATACTTGAATCATAGACTTTGAATCATGATACTCGTCAAGAAAGTATTTTTTTAAAGCATACAGAACCTGGGCTGTCAACATCATTTCTGCAGACTGCACTTTGGAGAGTAATATTTTTGCTATTTGTCTGTACAATACAAATATTTCCCTTAGATTTTCAATGTATGAAAAAAAGAATGTGGAAAATAGGATCAAACTTCCATTAATGAGTAAAGTGTTGAACTTTGTACCTCCAAAATGGCACTTGTAATCATTAATGTAACATATTGAATCAGATGAAAAACTCAAAAAAATATCAACAAGTTGAACAATGGAAAGGTGCGAGAACATCACTGTGATGAAAACTTTTCAAGTAATACCTTCTTCATTTTCTTACCCATACAGTTGCAGTCTACTGGTGCAGTTTACTCAACAATGGTTTCCTATATGAGTGACTCTGGGATAAAGGTCAGGCCGTGTGAAAGACGAGATATCCAGGCAGCTCTGAAGATCTTCCGAGATGGCTGCATCGACAACTCGCAGGACATTTTCCGCGTCTTTCTGCACCGTCAGACTGCCAGGCTGTACATCAGTATCATAGCGTTCGTGGCCTGGGTGTTTTTCAGGTCGTTTGCCATCTCCGGCTCGGTGATCATCACCACGGTCGCGGTCATGTACGTGGTCAGTTACATCAAAAGCGCTGCCTACGCCAAGCGCCGCATGATGACAGACCTGCGTGACATCAAACGTAATTACATGGACAGCCGCAAGGCTGAGATGTTTATAGCTGAAGATGATGGTGAGGTCGTTGGCACGGCAACAGTCAGTGCCATGAAGGTTGACTCGACAGCTCTTGAATTGCAAACACTCAGTGTTTCTCGTTTGTACCGACGATCTGGCATAGGCACCATGCTGGTTGCAGCAGCAATCAAATATGGCAAAAGCAACAGATACGAGAAAATAATGTCGCACGCCAGCGAATCTCAAATGGCTGCCCAACGGCTGTTGGAGAAGTCGGGATTTAAAATAAAATCCAGAAAGCTAACATCTTTCTTTCCATTCTTCAGACTCTACAACAAGGTTTACTGTTATAGACTTAGGGAGTCTGAGTAAAAATCCTATACTTAGGGAGTCTGAGTAAAATTCCTTTCTTATGGGGTTCTGAGTAAAAATCCCATTCCTGACTTGTCTGTAGAATGAAAGATGTTGTCTGAGGAATCTTCAATTGTTCCCAAATTTCTTTAGCAAAGGTTAAGAAGGCATATTATGTTTCACTTTGAAAGGCCGGTAGCTGTAAACTTTAGATGACTTTTCCTCTGATTTTAATGTCAATTACAGATACCTGTTCTACTCTCCAAAGCATATTGAGATACATAGATACAGCCAAAATACCACATTCTACAATTAATTCAATTTTTACCATAGAAGCATACATCTACATGAACATAACTAGGTATGTATTGAAAAATTTTTTGTGTTTTTTCTCTCCGAAGTCTTACTGGATGGTATTTGACATGATCAGAGGATAGTTGTATTGTTTTATTGACATCACTGCCATATTTTTCCAATCCAGATAAAATAATTTTAGATTTGTTGTTAAAAGTAGATGATAGTGTAGTACAGTATAGTGGATGGTGAAAGATATGCTTGGAAAATGTTTCTTTTTTACTCTGAGGGGACTAATCTACTGTTTCGTTTAGCACTAATCTCTTGATAAGCTGTGCCCAGCACACAGTGAAAGTATATGCCATTCAGTTCCTTTTTCACCGGTTTTGACAATTGTAGGTATGTCCATCTTCCACAGACTCTAAGTGTATATCCATTCACAGACTCTAAGTGTATATTTCTTCACTCTGTAAACCCACACTGACTTTTCAACGACCGTGCTTAGGTAAGATAAATAGTTCTGTTGATTTTAAATTTCAAGTGCAATACACATAGTTAGGAATGTACATCGGTAGTGCAGATCAACTTAAAGAAAATCACAGAAAAACAAGAATTTCAAAGTAAATCTCTACATTCTACTTTAGATTTCCAATATTTCAAAATTGAACCATAGCATTGTTAGTAGCCAACTTGGTAGTAGGTCAGTCAATTTTCACTAGAATTGTTGATCAGCTGAGAGATGGGTAATCCCTCAATGGACTGAAATTTACGGCAGTGAAATTGACACATAAAGCATACAGTAGATAAAGTGTTGTAACAGTTTAACACGTTAAGTTATAAATCCAAGCAACAAAAACTATTCTCATCATTTCTAAAACCTTCAGCCGTCAGGGCAAATTAAGATAGCTATGGCAATGACAAATGTATAACTGTTGCTATACGTATGTAACAAAATTTATTGTACTGTGTATAAGTACCCTTCCATGGGACATAATTGTATATACTTTTGCCAAAAAAAAAGTTTTTCAGTGTACAACAGCAAACTTGCCAAAACCTTCACGCGTTTTTTTATACTTTCAAGTACCTAAAATTTCACACACATTGATGTATAATGTATAGCATAGTGTCGTTTGCACAAGTATTTCAGTTCATTCATTACATGTGATGAATGCATACAGTCTTGACCTACCATGTTTGGTGAAGCCGTTTTCAACAGTTATAATTTAGAAATGCCCTCTCACCCTTCAGCTTGCTGATGTTTATGTTGAAATACATGGAAATGTGCAAATTACCGACAAAACATTTGTTTACAGAACCACAGTCCCTCTATCCAATAGAGGGACTGTGACAGAACTAACTTGGTGTGCAACATTTATACTATAGTGTACAGGGCAAGTAACTAACTTTCGGTGATTTTTTTTTCACAATTTTTGTTTTGAATGTCAATTACCAGTTCTTGTTCTACCGCATAAAGCGTGTTGAAACACCAACTATTTAGTTTGTCAACACAGCATATATGCACGTAAGATGCACTGTTATTGTTCACATTTGAATTCTAGTCTGGACCAGAATTAACCTGTCAACAATAACAATTCAGTTTGCACATGTACAGGCTGAGTTGACAAGCTCAACAATGTGTCTCAATCTCTCAACATGCTTTGGGGAGTAGAACAAGAAACTTCAGTTGACATTAAAAACAAAAATGGTGAAAAAAATCTAAACTTACAGTCACTGCACCTTTAAAGATGTGCTGCAGGGGTGTAATGTGTATGCAGTGAAGCTGAAAGGCATGTGAAAATGTCATGAATTTAAATTTTCTCCCCTTGATCATTCAGTTCAGTTTAATCGTTCTGTGTGACTTTGAATTGTAAATATCCCAAAATACATTGTATACCATACATGGCCACAATCTTTTCCACTAGATGGCATACTAGCTTCTTCGTTGAAAAAAAATCTGTTTACTACAATTTGTCAAGCATATTTGAATTCAGTAAAGCTGAAACAAACTTGATTTATGAAGGGGAACTTGGTTGTGTGGTTTGACCCTTTGAAAGTATGCACTGTTTCTCTGTGATTCTTGTCGATGTTACTGTTGTACACTGTATAATTTTGTCTGTGCTTATGAATATTGTGTACGGATGTTCGAATTTTTTACGTCCATGAAGCCTTTCAGATAAATAGATCACGTAGTGTAGCCTTTTTGTAAACAGTGCAGGGAAATTGGTACTTTTAATAGGTAAATAGCCTATTGAACACAACAAGTGCAAAGGGAGAGAATTGTTTAATTTACATCAGTCTGGTTATTCCAACCCCTTTGTATGAATGGGGTCAACCACACTATCCAAAACATGTAGGAATCATACCACAGTACCGTGAGTGACGGTATGTGTGAGTTGTACTGAGCTCAATTTCTATGCATTAATTTCTCTTTACACATGACAATTTACTCTCTCCAATGTTTAGCCTATGGTTAAAGGGACAGCGCTGTAGCTATTGATGATTTTTAGCTCACATTTGGTATACCAATGTGAGGTTATCGTATAAGCTGAATCAGTTCATTTGCATCTGATTTGCATGTCTGTATGTTTTCACTATTTTTGTTTTGCATGACAATGTAAATTTCTTGTTGTACTCCCAAAGGCATGTAAAAATATGTACCCGGTACTATTTCGCTTGTCAACACAGAGTCTATATGTAAAAAAATGCATGCCTATTGGCTACATTTGAATTTTACTACAGCCTAAAATTCACTTGTCAACAATAAAAAATGCAATCTACACATATACAGGCTGAGATGGCAAGCTGAATACTGTGTATCTCAACATGCCGTGGGGAGTAGAACAAGAAACTACATGATGAACAAAATTAGTGAACAAAGCCATCAACAGTTACAACAGCCACAGTCCCTTTAGCTGTGAACTATTCATCACAAATTTTACCGTATCTCCATGTATCAATGGACTTGAAGTACATGTAGTCCAGATATTTTTAAAGTTCTTTTCCGGTAATAGGTGGTTATGTCATCCATTTTCATGGATAATTATTCAGTAGGTGTTTGACTTCTATTCTCACTCATGTTTATTGTGAGTAAAGTCTCATTTTTATTGATAGTACATGTATATTTTGCAAGGATGGGATTTTACAAAATATTGTTTAATTTTTCATGAACACTGCAAAAACTTTTATTAAAGGCCTGTTAGTCTCAATTATTTATGTAATTTATAGGGTTTCTTTATCCCTGTATCAGAAAAAATAGTTGAACTTTTAATATTTCATGTCCTTTTGCTGAGTTTATATTTATGAGATATTGTAAATATTTTTGTTATTTAAATGTTTTTATTTATTTAAAAATTTTTGTATTTCTGGTTTCAGTAGATGCAGACAGATGTAAATGTAGAACAGTGGGTCTGGTTGTAAGTTGTTGTCCATTATCAGTAACTTAGGGGCTCAGGGGCTCTGTTGTTGGATATCGTTGAGGGTCACAATAGTAAACCTGAAGTTGACCTTTCATGGATATGACATTTGGCAACTACCTACCACTGGGTCCACTGTTCTCCAAATGCTCAAATTTTCTTACAAAGTATTTTATATCTTGCAACACCAACAGGGATTATGACAGAAATTATGGCAATTTTGAAATTTGCTTGACATTGCTAAAACTTTACCACAAATTGCAGCAATAGTTTTTATCAGCAAATTCCCATGTGGCTGAGACTAGCAGTCGCCATGAAACATTCCATCACAGAGAACTCACACAAATTGAATGCAAATAAATTCCGATTTATAAGTTAAAGTAATTTTGAATGTGCTCTCAAGCGGATGCCTTTACTCTGATCTGTGAGTGTGAGCATGTACAATCTATATATTATGTACGGCCAGTGTTTTCATGACGGCTGCCAATCTCAGACAATCTGGAAGTCACTTATACTCGATGATTGGTGCAATTTCAAGAAATTGACAGCATTGTCAAGTAAGCTTTCAAGTGTCCCTGCTCTCTTAACAGCAAACTGCAATAACTTTTGTATCTGCATATCCATTGGTCATTATAAGGCCCTTAATAAGCCTAGTACCGAGATAAATCCGAAGATCACACATTCTAGTATAGTTGTCTTGTATTCATAGTAACACAGTCACAAAAAGCATTTACTTACTTGCAAGACGAATCATTAGTGGCAAAACAGAGAAACAGTGGGCCCATTCTGTGTTGCAGTACATTTCAACTCTATTCTAGGGAGTATGTTTATATTTATTTATATTGATAGGTGCCCTTAGACGTATACTGATTAATACTGTGAGGAAGACGGGTCTTCTGTTCTCCAGGTTTTCTACACCATTGTCCTCAAGACAGTGACAGTGTTCCTGAGAGTAATCCCCTGTATTGTTTATTCCAAATATTGGTGAATTTTCATGATGTGGATGTGAACTTTGATTGTAATTTTGCTGTGAAAAGGTTTCACAGGTTTTCCAAATCAGAACAGCTGTCATTGCATAAAATTGATAACTCAACACAATTTGTCATATGCTTGCATCAACTGTATGTTAACAGCGATACACACTGCGTTGGCCTCACTTAATGTAGATATAGATCACTCCAGGTCTTGCCCCCCTCCCCCTGCACATTTCTCAGTGTTTGTGGCTGTGCGTCTGTGAATTTAGCTGTCAATTCAAAGTCAAGAGCTTGCCATCATCTTTATTAACCTTTTCTCTTTGGACAGTGAAACAAACCCTGATTTTATCTTTTCAGTATCATTCCCTTTCGTAGAGATCCAACCCTTCCACAGAAGAGAATAGTGTCCATCTCAAATCACCGCAGTGAAAGGCTTACATGTGTAGAAAAAAACATAAAGTTTTCCACATTCATACTCATCAGTATTAAATCTCAATCTTGCTGACGACTGCAAGTCAGCTTCAGCCTATTGTACACTTGCAATTGATGACTTTAATAAAAATAAGCCAATGGTGTCCATCCTGTGGTGTTCTTTTGTTTTTACGGTTTCAACTGTTGCTAACTTGTCACATCATGACCTGTCACAAATTACTGTAATCTACAATGAATGTATTAAAGTTTTAAAGGGATACAGTCGTCGAAACTGCGCCTGTGCGAGTTTCTTGTTTACAAACAATGTATTTTGTACACGATATTTAGATGCACCTCATCATCATAGCTGCAACATTATACGATGTAGATTATGACAGACATGTTTTAACTTTCATCAATCACCATCGTACCTTGGATACAACGGTGTTTACATTGGTCGTATGGGTCCCATACGACCTTTGAGCGCAGTTCCGACGACTGTATGCCTTTAAGCCTTGTTCTGGTACCCTCACACGGCCCCACGAATAGAAGGGACGTGTTGACCTGTAGTACCACACGTTCACCCTGTCCATGATTGTTCCACTGCGGTCATCTGGCAAATTCGGTCAATTCTAAGAAATCATAACAAAACATGTTTTGAAGGCTGATATACTGATCTTACAAATTTTGACCTTGACTTTAAAATTTGGAGGAGAAAGTGGAACTGTTCGTAACTTCGTTCCCACTGAATTATGCGGAAAAAGTTTGCCCTCCCACTGAATTATGATGCTCATTGCCCCCAGTGTCTATACGGTCCCTTCCCACTTCCACAACACTTCAAGCTCCTCACTGCCCTCTCCCCACCACTGAAAGTTCCCAATCGACTCTCGCAGCCCCACGTTGGCTACGCAGGTCTGTCCTCAACCGTATGGTGATGCGCCCTCAACGGTATTTCTGGAAAACGACGCTCACCGAGCCAGACGTGCTTGATTGTCTAGATTGTCCGACCAGACGGCGTACCGTGACGGAGTTCTCTGTCGTCAATTTTGCGCCTTTCGCTAAAATCGCTCGTCAGAAAGAGCGAGAGCTGTCTGAATGACGACGGATTTTGCTCTTGTGCTGTCATGCCGTCGAAAGATCCATAGGAACCAGCGAGATATATTTACTGTAAACTTTGTGAAAGTTATAAGCTGGCTTGAATAACTGATGAAATGTATTTCAAGAATATAATCAACTAACTTAAATGATATAGTACATGAACAAGTTTCTGTTCCAACTTATGATTTAATGTATGATCATGAATTTATTTTACGGTAGGTTTTTGTCGAATATTGCCAATGAAAACATTCCGCTTAGGGAGAGCAAAACATTGTCAGAATTCACCCAGTTTGTAAAAATATACCAGGTGGAGCAGATGGGAAAATATCACCTTATCATTTACTGACGCCCCTCCCCCTATATAAAATTGTCAACCCTTAACGTCAAATAACATTGAAACAGGATTTAAGGCATTATATAATGTTTTAAAGGATTTGGAGATAGTTTGCCAAACGTTGAACAAATATTAGAGGGTGACACTAGACCACGCGCCCGGTACATAGGTGACTGACAAACTGTATCAACATTAACGACTTCATTGGTCACTTGGTGGAAGTTCAAGAACCTGGAGACGGGCCAAGATGACAGATTTTAGATCAATTGCAAGTGATACTTTACACAAAGTGGAAGCGTACATGTCATCGGAAGACTGGAAACCTTGGAAGACATCGGTAAAAAGATTCAAACTCCACAGAGATTGTAGTTTGTTGACACATAGTGTCTAACGACCACGGTTGAAAAAATCATCTTCATGTATCACATATGTACTATAGATGATTAGTGTCGCCCTCACATTGCGAAATATACCGTAGTATTAGCCTAAATTGAGATATATGATTGGTAGTTTAATGTTACACCAAGATTGCACGTACGATTTGACTCTTTGGGTATAATCCAGTTCTGTTACGGACTAATCTTGTGTAGATGAGGTTGGTTATGAGTTGACCTCTTTTCAGGATTACTTCGGGACTTTGCTTGTAACTCCGTGATTTCGTACACAGAAACTTGATCGACTTTTTAAATTTTTGTTGGTATTTTTTAATCGTTCGTTCTCGGAAAGTCGTACAACACACACCGGCGCTTGAGGCCCTTGTAATGTTACGTCACACTGGCCTGGAGCGGTGAAGTATCAATCGCCTGTGGTACTATCTATCAGTAGCCGCGGACAATGTCTGGGCAAGGGGACCAATAGATTGGGATCCACCCGTCCGTCAGTCCTCAGCCGTTACTCAGCCACGCCCGGACCGATTTCATACACAATATGCTCGTCAATACATTTATGAACTACGATACCGATCTCATTCGTTGATATAACATACACACGCATGTCAATTCATATCGCAAATACACTACAATACAGTTGCCAGTCGTTCATTTGGTGTAATTTTTTCATGGTTGGAACCATAGCTCAACCATTAACAGATGTAATTAAGAAGATTCTGTAAGGACAATATGATGAACCATGTACGTTAAATTGTGTCGCATTATAAACCAGTTTAATTATTACTATCAAAGTCATTATCTGACATAAATATACTTCACGTAATATCTTTTGTACTCTTGTAGTAGTGGTTATTATTTCAATAAGATTTATTTTTAACAAATATTTTACATTTGCTCGTCAGAAAGGAATGGAAATTGTGTACAAGAAGTCACTGGACTTCCAAGGCAATGTGTAAGTGATCAAAAACTAGCAACGGTAGAGCTAACGTCTAATTGCCTTTTGCCAAATTCCCGGGGGTACTCCCATATTTGCCGCCCGAATAGGTCACTTTTTCACGAAAAAATTCCCTGAACATAGCTAGATTTTTCATCCCAAAACCCTAGGCATGGGTCGATAACAGGACAAATGTCCCTTGCTTCAGGAAAACCTTCACATGCAACAGAATAAAGGTGAAAATTCCCCAAATTTGTCAAGTAAATCCCTAACAATGGGTCATATTTTTGGAATATACATGGGCTGATGTTTTCGACTTTGGCGGCACACCCCCGCATGAAAATATCAGGAGTACCCCTCCAGGGGCCAAATCTACCACAATTTTAATCTCAACCTCGGCGGTTGCTATTCTAGTTTTGATTGCACTAATAATATCGATATAATTCTATGCTAGTGGTAACATTGCTTCAAGTCTGTTGGCATATAGATATAAAAACAAAGTAAATTGAAGGAATTACCCAGCAGACTGTCGCCTTATTGCAACTGCTGCCGAGAAAAGCCAAGCGACTTGGGGTCCAGTCTATGCCAGTGGCACTGAGATCAGTCTGCAATGTTTAGATTAAGAAAGACTATAGGCAATAACATACCTCGGATTTTCCTGGCAGAATAGCCAGAAGTGGCAAGCGAATTGTTATGTTGGCCAACTATTCTGTTTCCCTTGTTATTTTCTGGCATTGGAACAATATCGTTGCGTGTGTATATCACTGAAAACAAATAATTTATTGTTTCCAACAAATGTTAGCTGTTGTGTAATGAAACAAAACGAACAAGACTTACATTTAACAAAATGCATGCTGAATCACTTGTAACTATGTGGCATTCAAGTATCCAATATATCGATATCGGTAAAATAGAAAGAAGAATTCTTGTGAACATTTGTTTAATTTTCAGTTCCTGGCCTGCCTCCAGAGATTGATCACATTCTGCATATCAACAATCGATTATTAGAGGGCGCACTACAGCTTCGACAAATAAGTTTTACAAAGTTAAATGTGAAGCTGTACATATATTTTCTTATTTAATTTAGGTATAAAACCATGTACGAGTTGAATGCGTCGCCGGAGAGGGTTCTTGACCTCATTGGGGACTTAGAAAAACACCAGAAATGGGAAAAAGCTCTACGCGGTGGTATGGAATGCGTGGAACAAGTCGATGAGGTGACTGCTCTTACTATAACCACTTTCAGTTGTTAAAGTTTAGACATTTTTGTGAGGCTCCTTTATTTATTTTATTTTCAAAACAATTTCCCGAAATCGTGCAAACATTATAAATAAATCAACCAGGCAAGACATGAATTCATTCTAAAGAGGGTAAAGCATAACCTTTTTGATAAAAGTTTACTTGATAAACTTAAAGGGAAACCTAAGTCCAGCGACATTGACCGTTTATACCTTCCAAAATCACCCTTGAGTAAAATGCAGCTCAAATTTGCAACATAATTGCACGCGCTGACGACTACGGCGCGACGAAAAGAGAAGTTGAAGTAGACGACATTTATGAAAATGAGCTCGGAATCCCATGGGCGCGAAAGGGCTCATGGGAGGAGCGTACGTGACGTCATCGGTGATACACGAACATGTGTGACCGCTTTACCAAAGCATTGGAGTCTATGACTGCAGCAGTGCAGTTCTGCACGTTACGACTCTTTAATGCTCAGTAGCATAAAAAACGATTAACTGTTGTTCAGTTGAGTGCAAAACTCACTCAAGGAAGAACAAACGGAGTCAGCTTTTATCGTCGTCCCACGGAACAGCTTTTTCGAAAACAGAAAGTTGGGCGAGTTTTAAAATCTGTAAAAGATACAAAGTTGTGTTCTACTTCTTTCATGATGATTGTTTTATAAGGGATTTCGGGATTCTGATACCGATACAAGACTATACTAAACAATGCGGTTCGTATCTTGACATGCTGAGTCAGCCTACTATCGCCGGTTTTAACCAGATAAATGTTAATATTGGCGATTTTGGGACTCTAAAATCCGAAGACGAAACTACACAAAGCGTCTCTCGTCTCGACAGCCCGATCTGCGAAATCGCCCTTATATACCCGATAAAAACCTGGTAATATTGATATTACAAGATACTGGAATGACTTCTTGCCTATTCTCGACCGCGGAGAGACGTCAGTAGGTGAAACGCATACGAGCGAGGTGAATGAGAGATCAGACGATACAGAAGAGCGAATGATACAGAAATTGTGTGGAAAAAAGCAGAACTAAAAGTTATGTCATTTATGTATATTGAAACTTTGAATATTTCTTTGGTGGTTGAAAAATTCGAACTTCCAACGGCGCTGTGACGCAAAAATGACGTAAGAATCCGCAAGTACCCGGATGGCCCGCGGTCGAGAATGATGTGTCTCGATCGGCACGCCGGGTCTGAGAAATCGCCGATATTATATTTACCCAATAAATATCAATTGCGCCGAGACTCCTAGGCTAATATCGATACCAGACGATACTTGATTTACGTGTACTGTGTCGGCACGCCGGGTCTGCGAAATCATGGCTATTCATCCGATAAATATCGGCGACTTAGGACATTAACTCTGATATACTAGACGATACTTTGTCAAATTGTGGGTAAATATCAGATGTATATCGGAGATTTCACCACGTGCCTAACAGATCTGACCACCCGACCACCTCTGTCCGACTCTTAGTTCATAGCATCCGTGGCCGGTAGTCAAGAATACTATACTGTATGTTTTACATTATTATATTTATTCATGCACGAAATGCATTTTTTACATGTAAAGCATTTTTTCATAAAATTTCCACACGAACTTTCATACACTACAATCGAAACTTCGTCGAGATGGTCGATCGGATATCACCTTGAGTTGGGGAGCGCCTTGCACGAATTACATTCATATTCTTTACATGTAATACATTTTTACTTGGCGATCGAGACTTGAACAGAGGACATATCGGACATCATCGAGAGTTTTGGCTGGTCTTGTATGAAATACATTCTTTACAACAATATAGACAATACTATTTTTTAAATAGCGGGCAAATATCCATTATATCGGAGATTTCATCACTTTGTAGATCTGAGTTAGCCCGACTTTCTAAGTTCGACACCAACTTCGAAAAATAGATGACACTATACATTTGTCAAATTGCGAATAAATATTTTCCGATATATATCGAAGATTTCGCAACCTTAAAGATCTGGCCAAGCTCGACTTACGTATCATTCACGAACCAAAAAATAATTTTAAGCGACTGATAAAGAAAACTCTGTTTTAGAAACGTAGCGCTGAAGGATCGCAGAGTCACTCAGTGTCTCCAATCCAGTTCGGGGTCAAGCACAGTGACTCCCTCCGCGGAATTATGAACGATGTGTGGAAATGCTTTCCCATTATTACATATCTTGGTTCAAATTAGTATGGTTTGATTTCAGTCGGGGAAAAGTAATACTCGATGTCAGAAATATCGCTGTCCGAACTCTCCAGAGTCGTCTTACGAACGCGCTGAACTGTTCACGGTACTCCTCCAGCTGCAAGCTACAATCGTCTGTATCGCCGATGACGTCACGCACGCTCCTCCCATGAGCCCTTTCGCGCCCATGGGATTCCGAGCTCATTTTCATAAATGTCGTCTACTTCGACTTCTCTTTTCGTCGCGCCGTAGTCGTCAGCGCGTGCAATTATGTTGCAAATTTGAGCTGCATTTTACTCAAGGGTGATTTTGGAAGGGATAAACGGTCAATGTCGCTGGACTTAGGTTTCCCTTTAAAGAAGTGCGCATGCTCACAAAGACGCACAAAAATTTCATCCAGCGAAGGATTACCATTATAAATATCAATAGCATATATAAACCTTTTCAAAGTGTTTCGACAATGATAAAATCTAGTGAATATAGAAATTGTTCGGTGCGTGAAAAAAGGAAATATTTTAGTTTACAAGAGCTTAGGATAGAATGCGGCTAGAGGACAGATATTCAGACCATGACTGTCAAATGTTCACAATTATTTGCTGGTATGATGCTTTTTGAAGCTTGCAGTGTATAAATTAAACTGTTGTGCCTCATTTGATAGAAATCGATAATTTATTTTTCTCCTTCATGAATCTGTGTCTGTATTACCAAAATTTGCAAGGTGACCCTTGATTTCGAAAAAAATGGTTTAAAGTTTCCTTGAACAAAGTAAGACGAAGTTTAAATTTTCATTTTCGAGATGTGTATTATCATAAGCCACACGTTTCGGATTCTGTAGTGACGTCCATGTCAGGGCTTTGAAACAATCCCGTTTATGATGGACGATCGAGGTGCCGGGTGGTCGTTTTTCTTACTTAAAATAGTATGCCCCTCGAGAGTAAAGACTTAAACTTTGCTCGAAATTTTCCCCGAGAAAACGGTCAATCAAGCTCTTTCAAAATCATGGATAAAAATCGAGGGGTACCGCGCAAAATTTGCTTCTACAAAAAAAACAAAAAACAAATTAAAACAAAGAAACAAGATACCTTAAATTTATCAATCTTTGAAATTCAAAATGGCGGCTGTTCCTAATCAAACTTCATGAGTAAAAATCAAATTTTTAATTTTCACAAAACTAAACACAGTCAAGTGATAGTTTTTGCATACTTCACGAGCTTCAAAATCAGCCCCCACATGGTGGAGTAGATTAGTATTCGGAAAGTTTGAGACTATATCTGTCTCCGAGGGGCACTCTAGTGACACTGTACAATAGTACACAATCACAATAAATGAACAAGAAGAGGCAGATGAATAACCATCGTTCAATGACTAGTTATACGAAATTCCTCACTGGAAGTGAATTGTAATGACAAATGAAAGCAAGTACCCATTCCCAAATTCACTTACAGAACTTGAAAGTGGTGCGTTCTGTGTCAGCGCCTTTGCTGGGAGGTTTGGTGTCAGCGCGAGATTTCATTGATCTCCTTGGTTACAAAAGATACATGGAGAAGAATCTTATTTTGCTTTACTGTAAGTATCTTACTTTAATATCAATTTATTAAAGGATTCGGAAGATCCGATTTCAAAAACTGAAATTCGGGATATACAACAAGAGTTGGATTCATTTAAAGAGCCAGTACCTTTAACTTTTGATGATTAATCCACTATTTTTGTTTTAATTTTCTTGTTCTACTTCCCGAAGCATGTTAAAGTACACAGTACTTAGCTCGTCGACTCAGCCTCAACATGTGTAAACTGCTTTGTTATTCCACGTGAATTCTGTTCCGTCTGTAAGTTCTGAAATATAAACAATAATAGCGCATTTTACACGTAATGACGCTGTTTGACAGCTAAATATAGTAAAAGTTTTAGCATGCTTTGGGAAGTAGAGCAGGAGTTTGCGATCGATGTAAGAAATACAGATGTGATAAAAATCATCAAAGTTGCAAGTACCTGCCCTTTAAAGTGACACTCCCACTTGGTGACATTTTAAACACATTTTTTTAATGCCAACGGTCGATATTTGACGTGGCGACTGCGCGAGGATCACGAGATATCGATAAAAACATGTCCTCAAAAAAGTAAATTTTGAATTCCTGTGGCCCACCTAAATTCAGCTTCCGAACATCGAACGTTCGGCACTTGGGCCATTGTCAACTAAGCTATGGAGTACGAGTCTACGCTTATGCTGCTGTATGCCACAGTACCACTCACGTCGGTGATCGGTCATGCCCCCTTGGGGAAAGCCTAGTCTTACTGACTCGGAGAAAAAAACGGAAAACAAAGTTTGCTGATTCCACCAGAATTCTCATAGGTGACTAGCACATATACGTGCGGTTGATACATAGCGGCGGCCGCCTGGTATGCACGCATACGCACGCGGCGGCCGCTATGTATCTAACCACGCGTAATTGTGTGGCAGACGACAAAATGTAGTCATCAGAAGCGGCTAATATTTTACACGGAAAAACTGATATCTATGTGGTATTGGTTAAAAATATAATAGAACTGACTGAGAATAATGAAAACGACAAAAACTAAGGAGAAGTTTAAAAAAACATACCAGAAGAGAAGGCATAATTCTGTATATAAATTCTTCGCAGTTGGAGATAAAATTGCGCCGTTCGAACTTATTATGGACTCCCTAGAATATCGTCAATCAGCACAAAAACAAACCTTCGGGGGATTCCGGGTATAATCAGAAACGATCGTAAAACTTCGGGATGTGAAAAATACGCTCGGGAAATGACATGTTTTTATCGATATCTCGCGATCCGCGCGCAATCGCCACGTCAAATATCGACCGTTGGCATTAAAAAAATGTGTTTTAAAAATGTTACAAAGTGGGAGTGCCTCTTTAAAACCCGCATCTTCCCGTACACATGAGTGTGGGGCTATCAACCGCCCTCTATTGACGAAAGTAATAAATTACGACACCAGCGTTTCACAGCAAGATTGACCATAACTCAATTGGACTATGGCGTTATAATTGATGGCTCTGTGCCTGTTTAGTTATCACATTGCATATCAGTTCAATGATTCGAGAACAGCTGTGCAAAATGCATAACTTTGACATTTGACCGTTGATTTCTATTGCCAGGGCGAGGAGTTGAACATCCAAAATATAAGGATAACGTCAAAGGATGTGTACGCGGCACGACATATCCCTCAGCCATCTACTTGTATGGTGTAGAAGGGTGGGTACCGGTGTATTTTAATTTCCTCAAGCGCTAGAATGATTTTTAATATTTAAGGTATACTGTAACCTGTTCCAATTTTGCCACAGTTACCATGGAGAGAGAAAATCTAACCAATAACAGATTTTAAGCGGGGTGGACGCTTTTTAAAAACAGCGTCATCACACGGGCATTTTGAATACCAAGGAACGCCCCTTTGACCATATATGGGCATATTTGGATTACAGGTGATTACAGGTAAAGTATATATTTAAGGTAGTTCATGACAGAAGACTTAAACTTTTCGCTGAAACTTATCTGAAGGAAACTCTAAACGATGCCGTTTCGAATGAAAATCAGGGTCATCATGCAAATTTTTATTAGAAGAAGAAAAAACAAATGACCCGATATTTATCGACACTTGAAAAATTCGCAATGGCCGCCTTTAAAGGGAGGTAGTTGTCGGAACTGCACGTGTGCGACTTTCGTGTTTACAAACAATGTATTTCATACATGACATCGAGTAAACATAGCTGCAAAATTTAAATTTTACTATATTCATTGTAAACGTACATGTTTTGACTTTCATCAGTCGCCAGCGTACCCTAGATACAGTGATTACATCGGTCATAGGGGTCCCTGGCAACCTTTGAGCAGAGTTCCGACGACTGCCTCCCTTTAATGTGTTCACTCAATGGTGACATATTACATCTTTCGATTTTCACAGAAATGAGCCGGTGAAGATTTTGATTAATTCGTAATTCGTAAAATGAGCTCCACTGATGGTAATCCGAAAAAGTTATTGTAAAAAAATTAAGAGTCCGATTATCCGTCTCCAAGGCGCATTCTGCCATCAAACAATTCCCTTGCGATCTCGAACTCATCGGAAAAGTTTGTTTTTCTGCGTTGCTTTGCAGGAATCCCGAGAAGACAAGAGGCGTAAATATATTTCAAGTGGAAGGTCATCTTTCACCAAAGTCGTTGACTGAGAAATTTCTGCCAAACTTACAGTTGGACTGGTACGGAGACCTACAGAAAGTTATTTAAGTTTACATGATGACCTGTAATACATTATCAGATTGCTTGATCATTGCATTAAAGACCTGTCGAAGCAAAATACAAAATCCCTCAAAACACGTGACCCCAAAACAGAAATTAATTGAAAATTATTCAGAGTCCAAGTTAGTCAACATCATTCTGTTTTGTTTTTTCTTGTAGTACAATCGGGACAAAGAGCTTAGTTGACAAAAGTATACTTAGATTTAATGTCTCTTTTAGCTTGAGTCAAAAGTCATATAAAATCACTGACAATTAATCTTGTCAAATTTGGATGTTTGCCACGTTTTCCCTCTCAAGGATGCATGTATGGTTGTCATAGCGACTGTAAAATCTACTAAAAGTCGGCATTAGGTTCAGGTATAATCATGAAATTTTGAGAAACGGAAAAAATGTTGTAAAAACAGCAGAATTCCTTGTGCTCGACTGTCTGATAAAAGTCATGACATCAATAAAATTGCAGCTGCTGTGGCTGAAATGGACTGGGTTATAATGGACCATACAAATACGAAATGTTTTTTATGAAGTAGGCTAACTTATTTCAGTTTCCATGTGGTAATGGCTATTATGTGAAAGCATTGATGAACTTTGCTAGAACTGGCTCTGAAAGGAACGATATCAATCATTTACTGTTTAAACGGGAAGTTAGAGAAGTCGCTATATACCGACTCCAACACGCTGAACTTTCTTTTGTCAGACTCCAAGTATTACTTGTATGTAACATGACAGCTTCACAATGGTATATCGTGGATAGTAATGATCAAAGTTGTGTAGACTGGCATGTTACATCTACGTCAGAGGTCAGAAAGACAGAAGAATGAACCCTGAAATGCACAGATAGTGACTGTAAAAGCATAGTTTATCTTTTCTTCAATCTAAGTCCATAGAACCACCGTGGCATTCACCGGTCGACACAAAAACGGTCAGTGTTTTCAAGTCACACAGTAATTCATCGTCTAGTTGTAATCAATGGCTGATCGTAATAAGTTAATGTCACGACAACAATGCATCATTCGCTATCATATATTTCATTAATGCTGTAATAAAACATTTTAGGATACTAAATGAGGGTCTACTTTTGAAAAATGATGGCAATTAATTTGAATGTTTTCCAGCGCAATAATGTCTTCGTAATTGTCAGTTACATTTTACCCGTGTCATCTATTTACTCTGGTCGGTGAACGGTGAACTTCGAGAGTGATCATGCAAGCCGTTTCTTGTAGTTTCAATGAACTGCGATGCCAAATTTGAAAGACGCGTCTCTTTTTCTGATGACCACGGAAGAATCTAACATGAGAAGATATTTTATTAGCTGTGTCGAATATACAGAAAATGGACAGCCGTGTACAAAGGTTGGTCATTTAAATCGTTTGAAAAACGCATAGTTACCGACCAGAGCGACTTTAATACCGCAGTCGACTCAAAAGTGCTGATGATATTGGAACAGGCGATGACATACAAAGATTGCCAGCAAGACGAAATCCAGATACGATAGATTACCCCTTAAAATCAGATCACGAAATTTACTGTGGCACTTGTGAAATACCCGTCGAGTCGTATACAAAAATCCGCTGTAAGATTCGTGAACGCGCCGAACAAAAAATCAATCTTGCTTTCTAATTTGCATACTGAGGACAAGTCTGCCGACAAGGTACCTTTGAGTACCATGATGCTGACGATGATCCGTATATTTGTTCATGGAGACGGAGGGAAGGTCGTGTCGGGGAACAGAGGTGTATGGTACGGGAATCACGGTGGCGTTTTTGCTATCTCGTGTTATGACTGTGTTGTAAATGCAAATCAGAACTCGACTGACTGACTGTCTATGACTTTTGGACCCAGTTACAGGTATTATCAATCCAAAATAAATGCCCTGGAAACATATTTCCAATTCCTTCTAGTCAGGAAAGACAACATTCCCGGTCTCCCCGTCCCGCCGCTGCTATAAAGTGGTTCATTAGACTGCTGTGTTATTGTTCTGATCTGATTAAATATTCATATTCCACTTTAAGAAAGATGCACAAATGTTCAGCAGACCCTCGCTGGATATATTTAGGTGATTATGGAAGTATTCTCCGATGATATTGTGTGGCCAACCATGTCATTTCACAAAAAAGTAACCAACAGAGTTGATTTACACGTTAAGATATCATTTTTAGCGTCAACCTCTGTAGTTGCTCACTCGTCTTAAGATTATTCAACGTTCACCCACATTCAGGTGGTGTGTAAATGATAAGTTGTGTTTATGAGTAAGCCTAGATTTGCTTTGAATCGAAAGAGTGTCCGGGAAGGTTACTCTACATACCAAAGTCGTGGAAAATACAATTTTGAATTGTCTCTGTGGAAACAATTGTGGTATTATACCAGGACCAAAAAGTTACTGCAGTTTTCGGACTCTGTTGATATTCTCTTGTGCATTGACATAACTTTCGGTAGAAGATTGCTTGCAACTTTTACTACCATTGTGATCTTGTACGTTGAAAGTACTTCAGCATTTCCAACTTACGGCTATTATTTTGTGCTTAGACAAAATTAGAGAATTGAGCGGGTGATGGCGATAGTCTGATCCCCTGGCCTATTTCTACCGCTGGCTGCCCTGCAAACGAAAGCAGCGCAGCCAGCGGTAGAAATGGGTCAGGGAACCAGACCAGTGATGGCGACGGAACTTAACAAATTCCAAACTTTTAAAAATGTGATCTTATTCTCTCTGTGATACAAAATATACAGTGAGCCTTGTCATTGAAATCTTCTATGCTGAAAAGTTAAGTTGAACATTGTTGTTAATCTTGCGAAGAAGTATAGCTTGCAAACGACCATTTTCTGGTTATTTATAAAATAATAATTATTTAGAAACTAGTTACAGGTGTTCATTTACATAAGGTTACGGCGTAATGTTTTTCGTATTTGCACTGCAGTGTATGTTTGCGCTCCGTGGTACACATGTACATATGTAATAATGAAATAATTATCGTGAAATCACTTTTAGTTTGATGATGCGTTATTCAAAAGAAGGCCTAACACATGTTTTACACAACAATACCATGGCTTACAGTATTGTTGAAGGAACCTATGGCCTTCTAGGACTTAGTTGAATGTAGGAAATGAAAAATGGTCGATATCTAGTAATAAATCAAACTCAAGGAGTCACGTGCAATAACTTTTACTACGTTATCGCTTTATTCTAATGAAGATGAAAAGAAAGGCATACACTATTCTATACTACTCTATTGACAATTCCTGGTTCAAGGTGGAACGGAATTTAGAGACTTTTGTTTATACTTTCCTTAAAGGAGACTTTTGATGATTCCATTTTGAAACCAAGAAAAAAACAGGGGTTATTGTGCAAAAGTTGGTACCAGAAAAACAAGTCATCCAATATTTATCTAAATGGCCACCAACTCTGTGCTATAAGTGAAGATAAAATTTTCGATTTTGAAAAAACTTAAATAAGCCGGTCAAAACTTTATTATATTCCACAAGTTTCAGAATGAACTCCAACAAGTGGTAGACCAAAAGGTATTGTAAAAGGTTTAGAGACTGAATATCTGTCGCCTAGGGGCATTCTATAGTGTTTAGGTTTGATTCTGATTTGGATATAACGTTTCGGTGTCCCTTAATTCTTTAACCAGCCATAACCTCAACTTCACACAAATGCAACATCTGTTCCTTGTCGATGAGCTGGACAGAGACATAGCGCCCTCTCATTGGGGTCTCGCAACCGCATCTTGTGGTGATGGTCTCATCTCGCGACATCTTGCCGATGATCATCCTCCCGCAGATCGGATTTTCTTCAAAGTTTGAACTATCGCCGACACGGATCTGCGCATTCTTGATACGGCCAGCTGAAAAAAATACGCGTAACTTCTTGTGATTATGGCGACCTTGAATACGGTGGCCCCTACACGCCACGGAATTCTACTACTTTTGAATATAAACTCTAATTTTTCTTGTCAATATCTTTAATATTTGTAAGAGATTTTATTTCTCCACCGCAAGCTTTTAATTTTGTACGGGCAACTTTATCTTAACATTATCTTAACTTTAACTTCTCGAAAGTAGTTTTAGTTTTAACAATAAACAAATATGTTTCTCAAAAGTATTTTTTATTTTGTAAAACAAAAGTAAAATTTTTTCAAGATAACAAACTCCCCTACACGTCATGGAAATTTATTATTTTTGAACATAAACTCATATTTCTTGACAATATATTTAATATTTGTAAAAAATTTTATTTCTCCACAGCAAACTTTTATTTCTGAACGGGAAACTTTATTTTTGGGGTAAACTGTTTTAAAAACTTTTAACAAAAAACACTTTAACTTTTAAAAAATAACTTTTACTTTGAACAAAATATTTGTTTCTGAAAAACGTTTTTATTTCGAAAAGAAGTAAAAATTGTTCACAGCAAGAGTTTAAGATTTTTGCTGAGCGCGAACTGAGTTACTTAAATGACATAACCTTATGTTTTTAGAGCAGAAAACTTAAATTCTTAAAGAAAAGTTTTATTTTTCAGGAGTAAAATTAATTCTTTATGGAAATAAGATTTTCTCAGAGCAGCAAATTGAAATATAGTGAATAAACTTTTTTCTCAATGGACAGAAATTATTTTCTGAAGACAACAAACTAATTTTTTCAAGATATATTTTCTACATATGAGTGTGGTTTAAGAATTTGGTAAAACTGAACTGAGAAAGAACGAAAAAGGAAGGATGAAAAAGTCAAACTTACTTTTCTTCAGAGCGAAATTTATTTCTGAGAGGAGAAATATTTCATGTGAGGGCGCAATTACTTTAATGCATAGCAAACTCTTTCTAGCGAGAGTGAACATATTTTTGGGAAGAGTAAAACATTTTTCCGACGAGCAAAACTATTTTAACGGCGGCGGAAGTTAAAGTATCCCACCATGCAACACCCAAGTGTGATGACCCAGAGTCTCCGAGTTGGTAGCCGGTATCAGACAGTTCGTGTTCGTGTCGGCTACATGGACGATCTGCTCTCCGAGACAACCATGACTGACTTCATCAGCGATACGGGCACGCCCGCCCGGCCCTACCCTGCCTGCGTACGATGCTGTGTGTTGGGGCTGTATAACGCCGGGAACTCACAACATCGTACACAGGGCTACGGGCACGCGGGTCAGTTGCCACTTGTCTGAGTCCCCGAAGAACGGTTTTATGTTTGAGTGATTCGTCCTGACGGCAGACGGTGTGCGACGGGACCGCATTGGGGTTCTTCATTAGCTCTGCATTGCATAGCCCTGCGTACACGGTACAGGTCTGTGTGTTCCCGGCGTTATACGCTGGGAACACACAGACCTGTACGCAGGGCTATGCATGGCAGGGCTGTGTGTTACCGGCGTTATACAGTCTCCCACCACATAACACCGGTAACACACAGCCAATGTGTGTGATATTCATTTTTTCTAAGAGGAGAAGCCAGATTCGTGATTTATAGAAACTGAAAGTGAACCGAGCCCGCCAGATTTGACCACAGTCGCGGACTGGTTTTGACTTTCACGTGTTTTGCGGGGTCAAAAACGTGAAAGTCAACCAGCCCGTAAAAGGCATATCCCGTCCGAAAACACCACAGCTGTGGACCCACAACTACTGTATTGAACCACGCTCGACTGTGGTCAAATCTGGTGGGCCAGGTTCAGTTTCAGTCGAAGACTCTATCAATTACGAATCTGGCTGATAGAAAAGATGACTATCACACAACATCAACTGATGAAGGAATAGCTCTGCATGGCAGGGCTGTGTGTTACCGGCGTTATGTGGTGGGAGGCCGTATAACGCCGGTAACACACAGCCCATGCAGAGCTAATGAAGGAACCCAATGCGGTCCATCCCGTCGCACAACGTCTGCAGTCAGGACGAATCACTCAAACACAAAACCGTTCTTCGGGGACTCAGACAAGTGGCAACTGTTGAACTGACTTGTTTGCGTGCCCGTGCCCATAGCCCTGCGTACGATGCTGTGTGTTCCCGGCGTTATACGGCCCCAACACACAGCATCGTACGCAGGCAGGGTAGGGCCGGGCTAGCTGCAGTACAGTACGGCAAACCGTCCGACCCAAATACCCAGGTAAAACCTCGAGGTACTGTACTGCAGCTAGGGCCGGGCTAGCGTGCCTGTATCGCCGATGAAGTCAGTCATGGTTGTCTCGGAGACTCTGGGTCATCAAACTTGGGTGTTGCATGGTGGGATACTTTAACTTCCGCCGCCGTTAAAATAAAGTTTTGCTCGTCGGAAAAATGTTTTACTCTTCCCCAAAATATGTTTACTCTCGCTAGAAAGAGTTTGCTATGCATTATAGGTAATTGCGCCCTCACATGAAATATTTCTCCTCTCAGAAATAAATTTCGCTCTGAAGAAAAGTAAGTTTGACTTTTTCATCCTTCCTTTTTCGTTCTTTCTCAGTTCAGTTTTACAAAATTCTTAAACCACACTCATATGTAGAAAATATATCTTGAAAGAATTAGTTTTGTTGTCTTCAGAAAATAATTTCTCGCCATTGAAAAAAAAGTTTTATTCTCTGTATTTCAATTTGCTGCTCTAAGAAAATCTTATTTCCATAAAGAAATTAATTTTACTCTTGGAAAAATAAAACTATTCTTTAAGAATTTAAGTTTTCTGCTCTAAAGACATAAGGTTATGTCATTTAAGTAACTCAGTTCGCGCTTAGCAAAAATCTTAAACTCTTGCTGTGAACAATTTTTACTTCTTTTCGAATAACGCTTTTGAGAAACAAATATTTTGTTCAAAGTTAAAGTTATTTTTTAAAAGTTAAAGTTTTTTTTGTTAAAAGTTTTTAAAAACAGTTTACCCCAAAAATAAAGTTTCCCCGTTCAGAAATAAAAGTTTGCTGTGGAGAAATAAAATTTCTTACAAATATTAAATATATTGTCAAGAAATATGAGTTTATGTTCAAAATTAATACATTTTCATGACGTGTAGGGGAGTTTGTTATCCTGAAAAAATTTTACTTTTGTTTTACACAAAAAAATGCTTTTGAGAAACATATTTTGTTTATAGTTAAAACTAAAAATACTTTCGAGAAGTTAAAGTTAAAGTAAAGTTAAGATAAAGTTGCCCGTACAAAATTAAAAGTTTGCGGTGGAGAAATAAAATCTCTTACAAATATTAAAGATATTGTCAAGAAAAATTAGAGTTTATATTCAAAAGTAATAGAGTTCCGTTGCGTGTAGGGGCCACGGTACTTGAACGACTACGGAAGGTTAATATAAATTCATGCAATTAGCATGGTTTTGGTGTGACCCGAAGTGTTCAGTGATCTACCCTGTATCAGTATAATTTCCGCGACACATGTAGTCGTGAAGAGAATATACTCATTAAAAGAGAAAAAAAAATACTTTTGTCAATTTCGCCGTGTCTTTACCAAACTAGAGTGCATTAAAAATCACTTACAGCAACAATCCATGCGGTTTGTGATGACAACTTCATAAATGTCATAAGAACTTTCCAAATCCACTTGCCAATATGGCTCGAATTCATCATCAGTCCAAGTGCAGGAGTTACCGCCTTTCAAGTCACTGTCCTTGTTTCCATCCACAGCCTTCTCGGACCCTCCATCCTTTTTCGGTTTGTCTGAACTCTGAAAGGTTGGTCTGCCCTCTGCAACATTGCTAATGGGCACAGGGTACTCGCAGGCTGCGAAAGGTACAAACCCGATTGGAACTAATTTGCTAATAGGTACAGGGTATTCGCAAGCTACAGTGTACAAAATTAAATATGAATTGTGCTTTGGTGTAAATACAGATTCATCATATACCTAAGCCAACATCGCTCCACGCTGGTGACGTTAACCAAACAGTATCAGTCATGACAGTTGACGATAGACGTCCAGATATGCACGATAACGAACTTCATTTACAACTATAAGGGGAGAACCATGTTATTTCGGGGGGGGGGGGGGCTAGAGGAAATGGGTACGGCAGCAATTTTTCCCCTCCACTGTCGCTGCAAATTTGTATTTCTATTGTCTGTCCTGCATAACTTTTTCACATGAGGAAGTAATATTAATGCAATTTTTTCATGATTACCATTTTTTAATATGCGGGGCTTCAGTTAATTACATGTCACTGATTAACAACTACATATCTAAAAATGATGAGCAGTATTCTCATAACAACAACAACAACAACAACAACAACAATAATAATAATAATAATTAATATAAGTATTATATAGAAATAATAACGCGAATAATAATAGGTTCAATTTCCGTGAAAATTTCACCATAAGGGTATTTTGGGTCAAAAAGACCAAATATGATATCGATTTCACTGCCCCATGTTTCCATGGTAACCATTTTAGGGGTTGAAAATTTCAGTTTTTCTAATATCCCATGAAAAGTTACTTTGATTGATATGAAAACTATCTAGTGGGGGAGTTCGGGTCAGAGAACACAAAAACCAGACTTATCTTAATGTTTCGAGTTGCCATGGTAACTATTTTGGGATTGAAAATGTTACTTTTTCCCTAATTCCTATTAAAGAACTATTGATTGATGTAAAAAATTGATAATAAGGGTTTTTCTTGTTAGCACACCATAAAAAATCACATTCATTTTAATGTGAGATGTTTCCATGGTAACCATTCAGGAGTAAAAATTACCAATTTTTCAAAGATTCCACCTAAACTCCAGTAACCAACAGAATATGTTATATCAAAGGGATATTTTGGGTTAGAAAGACCAAATATCCAGTGTAAAAATCCAGGAATCAACAGGAATATCATACCGAAGGGTTATTTTGGGTTAGAAAGACAAAACATGATATCCATTTTTACTGCCCTGTGTTTCCATAGTAACCTATTTGCATTTTAAAATTTCAAAGTTTTTCCAAATTCCACTAAAAGTATGCTCTCCTAAGTGTCTTTATCACAGCATGAACTCAATGTTCATTTTTGTTTCATGTTTCCATGGTAACCATTTAGTGTAACCACAGTTTTTTATTTAAAACCATGCATATTTTAGATCAGGGGTATCTTTTTTCGTTAACCAGGCAAGAAAAGGCTATTTTACGAGATTCTGCCCATGAAAAGAATTTTCTAGTCTTTTGATGTGTATACTTGCACATCTTTTAATACCCGAGGAAACAGGTATAATGGACGACAGTGGGACTCAAAAGTTTTGTGACCTATTAACAACCCGTTTCACTCTCAGAGTTGTATACAAATTTTAAAAGTCGCCATTACAACCTGACAACAACATGGCCTTTTCAGCACTGAGACATACTGTAGCAGGGCTAAAAATTGGCCATGGCCCTTCTGCCGGGAGGAGGCATAATTTCTGTGTCATTGTGATTGATACATTATTATCAAAATGCAACGAGAATGCGTTTTTATTGGCCATCGTTTCCTTGCCTGCCATTCAAGTACGTCAGTTCAGATATTGAAATTTTGTTGCAAAGTTCCACCGCACGGCCGGTAGTCTTCGTAATTCCAAGAACAAAGTCACTTTATGTGCCCAGCTGGGTTTGACTGCATTTATCTACCTCGTCCCATAGTGACGGACGGATCTTTCAACCTTTCAGCTTCGTGAAAAACGCATTAATTGATTCGCCAAAGGCCTGTGGATTCGCTTATTTTTGCTCAAGTGCCACATGGACATAGGAAAAAGTTCGACTCACCCTAGCCCTCTCGATTTTTTAATACAACCACGGTCCATGATGAGAGTTCTCGAATCAAAAACTGTAGCCGTGCTCGAATACAAATGTCTTCTCATTAAATTACGTCATTCTTGATATACAAGAGTTAGCATTCCAAATCTGTCACCCTGTTTTTTTCAAAGTTTGGAGAAGGGCGGCATTTCCATCTGAATGATTGAACGACGTGAAACGCAAAATTCCATCGCATATTATCCGGCAATATGTACACTGTACAGTAGAAATACTGTATACGCTCCAGGTACGTATAACTGTAAGCTTATACGCCACAAAATGGCCACAGGCGGCGTGAACTTTCCGAAAGGATTTCCTAAACGTCCTACTTGTTACCTTAGAGACTCACTTGTGATGTCCTGAAAAGTATTCTCTGCAGTAATTCCAGTTTCTGTCAACATGCAAAGCTGAACGACATGATTATATTACGAGACGTAGTGTACAGACTACACATTCACGAGCACTTTCACTCAATTGCGCATGCTCATATTGGCAGACTACACTGGCAAGAGTGCGCATGCGAAAAGTTATATTTGTAGCACAGATCTCGCGGAAACGCATGCCTTTGCTCTATTTCCATCCCAAAACTTCCTTGATTGCTTACATTTAATGCACATGAACAAAATAAAACCAACAACGTCAGCATAGGGAGAGGGTTTATGGTTTTCGCCACAACTACAAATGCCACGCTGAAGATACGTTTACAAGGCCAATTACACTGGCATAGACTCTCCACAGTCGCTGTGCCTTGTTTTGTGCACGCCCACGACTGCCACGATGGGCCTGCATTCGAAGGCTACGCTGTGCAGCTCAGCAGCTGTGAGCACGCGCTGTCAGACACAGCGACTGTCAGTTTTTGCAAGTATATGAATATTCATAAGGGTAGTGATGTCAAAAGGAACACCTAATTGGGCGGAGAGAATACACGTACGACAATTAGAAGTCACCCCTTTTGACAAAATTAAAATAAACAACACCTCTGAACTGTTATTAGATTTCTATATAATACTTATAGCCCCTAAACTTGTAATAATAATAATAATAATAATAATAATAAAGTATTATATAGAAATAATAACACGAATAATAATAGGTTCAATTTCCGTGAAAATTTCACCATAAGGGTATTTTGGGTCGGAAAGACCAAATATGATATCGATTTCACTGCCCCATGTTTCCATGGTAACCATTTTAGGTGTTGAAAATTTTAGTTTTTCTAATATCCCTTGAAAAGTTACTTTGATTGATATGAAAATTATCTAGTGGGGAAGTTCGGGTCAGAGAACACAAATGTCAGACTTATTTTAATGTTTCGAGTTGCCATAGTAACTATTTTGGGATTGAAAATGTTACTTTTTCCCAAATTCCTATTAAAGAACTATTAATTGATGTAAAATATTGTTAATAAGGGGTTTTCTGGTTAGCACACCAAAAAAAATCACACTCATTTTAATGTGAGATGTTTCCATGGCAACCATTCAGGAGTAACAACATTTTTTTTTCAGAAGTCCCACAGCTTCAATGAATTATTTTTTAGATTTCTATATAATACTTATAGCCCCTAAACTTGTAATAATAATAATAATAATAATAATAATAATAATAATAATAATAATAATTACGGACTTACGTGCCAATGTTGGAATCATGGTAGCTAAAAGAAGAAAAGAAAACGGTGTTAAATTACAAATGCCGACGAATAATTGGTCAGTGGTCTAACGGACTTTCGCAATGGCAAACGAACTTCAGCTCTTTCTCAATTTTTGCACGGTTTGTCGAAAATCATTGATAAGAGAAAAATGACCGCAAGGTGATCAGCAACTTGACAACGAATATCAAGTTACAAGACCGGTGAAATTTCGATGTCGAACTTTTCCTTGATTTCTCATAACTACATCATTGCTTACTTTGAATTATCATATGTATCTGCATTGCGTTGATAAGGGGAACTACTTCGATCGTTTTACCCTCGCTGTGTAACGAATCTTACACAAAACTAGAATAACAATAATAGCTGAAATGAATTCTACTTACTCTCTCCAACTGTTGATGCAAATAGAGAATAGAAAAAAAATTCAGGATCGGTGATTATGTGTTTGTAGACGATATTTGAGCCCTTACTGTGTATCTGTGTATGGTCAAATAAGTCTGTTTGTCTGTCTATCTGTCGGTCTGTGTCGGTTTCTCTGTAATTCAAATAATCAACATTTAATAGATAGATTGGAGATATAAACCGTCCTTTGCTTACTGCTAGTCGTCTACCTTACAGTTACTGTTGATTTGTAAAGATCGGACCCTTTCTAGAATGATTGAGGCAGCTGAAAATTATTTTCATTCTACTACACATTTGAAGACTTGCATATGTGTTGGTTTGCATGGCTACTGAAGTCTTGTCTAACGAAAAGCTTTACGATGACAAAAATAATACGAACAGTTACACCTTGGGTCCGATTGTTAAGCTTGATTTCCATGTCAACGGACTTATTTTCTTCTGAAGAATGGTCATAATCGATCTCCCGGATGGTATTGGCCGAAGTGCCGCATAATTCAAATCTCCTATCAGTATTCACACTATCGCTGTCTCGAATGTTCTGAGGTGCTATACGGCACGAGCTTCGTACCACTAGCCATCACGAAATATCTGAATTATACTATATTCTCTGTGGTTGTTACTGTTGCAGCGTTTATATGAGCTTTATAAAATTTAACTGTGCTGTTCTATGTGTTCTGTGTTGTATTCTTTGTTTCTGCGGGCTGTATGATAATTATCCTTCAGGACAACAAACTTAAATTTTAAAAAGATTACATTCATTAATAAGACTTAGTTTACTTTACTGAACAGTCACACCATGTCTCACAAAAAGCTAACCCCTTCAGGTACAAATCTAATGAAAAAGAATGGAGAAAGATGGTTAGTAAGATATTTATCACGTACCGTGATGAGTTGTTGGAGATTCAGTCGGTTCCGGTGGGGGTTCAGTCGGTGGTGGCGGAGCTTTTGTTCGTGGTTCTTGGGTGAGATAGAGGAATTGAATAGTGTGTTGAGAAAAGAATTACTCGATTTCGATATTTTAGAAATATACTCGAACTCAGGTTGAACAGACTGAACGTGGGTGACATTTAAATATTATCCATTGACAATGAGTAGTTGTCGTCCACTTTCCAGACGAGTGATACCCATCAATCCATGAGGCATTAATTACTGGTTGTACAAAACACGATTTCATATCTCCTGGTTTTTAGTAACTTACCTTTCCCTATCTTTACGATGAATTGACGGTATATCTACCCGTGTCTGAGGATTTAAAGCTCCGTTCCGGTTGAATTTTCGTGCTATCTTTATATATCATAGGTTTGGGTATCACTTGAAAAAACATGGTTCAAAAGACTTAGTACATATCAAGAGCTAAGCTTTTTTAGTATGTTTACGTTGGTGGTCACATGGCACGTTTTTCACAAATGTTTAAGTTGCTAAATGCCAGCCAAGATGAATTCACCCGTAAATTACTCACCCAGCTCGACTGAATCAGTCGGACTTGCACCCCAAGAAGGAAGTCCCCAGAAAGATGGTTTTGAGCCATGGTCATATTTTCCATCGTGAGACCCATCTTTGTGACCATGCCGGTGACCATGACCACGACCATCAGACCTTCCACCACTGTCAGATTCCCGACCATGGGACCTTCCACCACTATCAGATTCCCGGCCATGGGACCTTCCACCACTATCAGATTCCCAGCCATGGGACCTATCATCACTGTCAGAACTCCTGTCACGGTTTTTTCCATTTTGATGATGTTTCTTGTCATGACATATTCCACCATGCCATATAACCGCCAACGACAGGAAGACCACAAACATGCAGATTGCCTTGGCCATTTTTCACGACGTGAAACACCTTGTAACGAGATTTTCCCTATATATGCGTTCTCTGATTGATAGTGTATCTGTGGTATAAGAGGTTTCCAAATAAAAAAAAATTAAAATGCAAACTGCATAGTTGCAATGTTCTGTACTACGACGAGTGCTACCCGTTTCCACATACTCAAATGACTCTTGTTCATACTTTCGCCCATACTTGGCGACAGTTACGAATGAAGACTCCTGAACTTTAAGTACCGGCAGATCATACGTACCGATAGACGGTTGGTTTTTGGATTCAAGAGATTTGTTTTCTAAATGAGAAAGTATTGTGCAGCGGGTGAAGTACTAAATAATGTTGATTGATAACTTAGAGACGGCGATTCCAAGGTACCATTAGAACTCATGAATTAACTCTTTTTGTAACAGAGATGAATTGTTTCCGAAATATCCAAAAAGCTGAGAGACATTTCCTGCGAAATAGTCTGCCAGGATTTGACAATTGTAAGTGTAACATAGCGAAAGAAAACAACTCTCACCTATTCCAGTTGATTGTCAGGGAAGTCAGCTAAAATTGAAGTAATAACAAGTGTTTAAATACCCTATAGTTTCGCAGTGTTGCAATTTAGCATCTGACAAATTTACATCTGAATATTTCATTAACAATGTAACTCTTTGGTCATGCGGACAAAAATAGTGACTAGACATTACGCGTGTCCCTTTTATATAACTTGCATTCGGCACAAAGTATACTGCAATGCCCTAAGGACAATGTCACCATAATAAACTATGTTAAATAGAAAAATAGCGTACTTTTGATAGGTCTCATTTCAACTCAGGACACTGCAGGGGTGTGAAACAATCAGGAGGGTCTTTTAAACATGTAAATTCAGTCCGATAATTACACTCAGACAGAAAGCGCCTCAATGGCAGGTATTCAGCTTTAAAGTGTATAGGGAGGTGGAATCGTGTCGATGACCTATAAGAGAGAGAGTTCGAAGAAGGCACCACCGTATATTATTAAGTGATACAAATAGCAGAATGCACTGTCATCTAAACCTTGTACATTTTTTGGCTTCTGTCATCATTATACAGGTCAGAGCGCCCTGTACATTTAACTGAGATTTACAGGGATCTAAAGGTAAAGTAGTAACTCGAAAAAAGTTTCTTCAGACATTCGGACACTGTTTGAGCCTTCATGGCTTCCGGTTTATGGATGCATGCATGCATGGATGGATACATGGATGGATGGATGGATGGATGCATGCATGCATGCATGCATCGTCTTCAAAGGCCGCTTAACGGACTGTTGGAGACTAGTTTATGTCCAATATCTTGTTTAATACTATCCCTTGTGTTCATCGTATTGTTGTATTTCAGAAATCGACCTCAAAATGACTGACAATTTTTCGAAAGAGTGTGAAAAATACTTCTTACCCGAAGCAATAATTCAAGGTTTACCACAGTGTCATGAAATTGTTCATGCTATCGATGGGAGTATTAACAGTTTTGACGGATTCATTAGGATATATTGTACAAACGAGGCCCATGCAACGCTGATAATCACAAGGTTATGTTTGAATTTTTTTCAGCGGGCACTTTTGGCCAAGGACTGTTCCCTACTCATGGAAGATGTGACTTGGTGTTCTTTTAGTTTGAGTGTGGAAATTAAACAGTGACGGGTCAGAAAGTCTGTAAAGCACCTCATGATTGTTTACCAAACGGAAGGCCGAGAACAAGCCAGAGAGGAGTAAACATTGCCGGTCGTAAAATCTTAATACTGCCACCCTGGAAAGGTGTCTAAGTAAGCATTTCCTTAACCCCGTAGTGAATAGTTTTACCAGATCACGTTGTGCAAAACGCCAATTTTGATGATTTGTATACATTTTTTTCTCTCTTTGATGGAGGAATTCCCTTCTTAAAAATCAATCAATCAATCAACCAACCAATCAATCAATCAATCAATAAACTTTAGGGACTCTGAGTTGAAAATGGATTATGAGTCATGCTTTGCAGACCATATAGTCTCCTAACAACTAGAAACATGCCAATCAAAATGTTTGCGTGGGAACTACAAGGAGGACTTTAAACTGTAAAACTGGTTTGCCACTTTGTCAAAATTTCTGTATAGTTCTCACAGGAGCAGTAGCTGTTTAAATGATTTGTTGTCACGATTGCTTTGTCTTAAAAATCGACTACATCTCCTCGATGACTCCAAAAAGTATACTGAGGTACACAGCGTGAATTATTCGCAGACAAATATTGTAACAAACGCTCAAGTCCTACAAATGTAAATTTTAACAATGAATGGACTGATCGATGCGACGAATATGAGTACAAATATTAACCTGTTCACCCCCAATTCCCTATAAACAGGTCCACACTCACCATTGATAACAATGGGTTTGGATCAAACCATGGTGGTGAAAGGGTTAAGTCTGTTAAACATATCCCCGGTAAGTAGTTTGTAACACATAAAAATCTTCCAGCATTATAACATGCACCCAGCAAACGACTACCATCCAGACACTGAATAAGAGTATCACTCCCTCTTAAACCTAAGAATTTGCACAATTACTTTTGTGTGGTGTCTGTCATTGTAACTGTTTTCAAATTTAGTGACAGCAACACAAAGAAAGGTTTCAATATTTTCAAGTAATTATTCCGCTGTGTACTTCTATCTGCTTTATGGAACTCGCCGTTGTGGTAGAAAAATACAGATAAAATCAATCGATTGGTAAAATTACGCATAAATAACAAGTACTTTTGCGAGGAATAAGTTATGATCTTTTATTCAGACACAGCAAATGAAGGGGAGAATACATGTATGTATTCAACCCTGATAAATATTCATAATCGCATCTATAAATAAACCTTCTGGCTTATGTTTGACCCTTTAACCAGCCATAACCTCAACTTCACACAAATGCAACATCTGTTCCGTGTCGATGAGCTGGATAGAGACATAGCGCCCTCTCATTGGAATCTCGCAACCGCATCTTGTGGTGATGGTCTCATCTCGCGACATCTTGCCGATGATCATCCTCCCACAGATCGGATTTTCTTCAAAGTTCGAACTATCGCCGACACGGATCTGGGCATTCTTGATACGGCCAGCTGAAAATAATCACACTTAACTCTTCTGATTATTACGAAGACGACCATTTCGGCAAGGATGGTTGACATAAATCCATGCCATTAGTGTTGATTAGGTGTGACTCGAAGTGTTGGATGATCTATCGTGTATCAGTACGATTTCCACGACACTATGCAGTAACTGTTGTGAACAGAATCTACCAAAAGGAAAAAAGTGTACTATCGTCAATTCCCGCCATGACTAAACTATAGTGAATTTAAAAATCACTTACAGCAGCAATCCATGCGGTTTGTGATGACAACTTCATAAATGTCATAAGACCTTTCAAAATCCACTTGCCAGTAAGGCTGGAATTCATCATCAGTCCAAGTGCAGGAGTTACCGCTTTTCAAGTCACTGTCCTTGTTTCCATCCACAGCCTTCTCGGACCCTCCATCCTTTTTCGGTTTGTCTGAACTCTGAAAGGTCGGTCTGCCCAGTGCAACGTTGCTAATAGGCACAGGGTATTCGCAGGCTGCAATACACAAGAGGTACTGTAACATCAAAATACTAGTGCACGGCTTATACTTTTGAATCGAATTATTGCGTTCTCGGTAAGCTTGGCAAGCGGAAGAAAATTTGTTCGCTTGCCTGTCAATTATCCTTTACATTCCAAAGAAATACCAATTAGCAGTTGTTTTAAAGGAACCCAAAGAACCTGAGTCATTATGTTTTCCAAGAACCTCTTACGTCTGGTATATTTTAATAGACAACAAAATCAATTATTTCTGTTTGTTCTCCTGTGGATTTATTTAAACAAGAGTCAATTTCTTACAGTTTTTCTATTGAAGTTTTATTTGTTCTAACCAGACCATCCTAAATTTTAGACTGCAATAAAATAACACGAACGATCATGAACTGAAGTTTCCAGGCAGGTGTCGCCATTAAATCTTAAATATCATGAGAGATGTAGATACCCAGAAAAATTTGGGGTGTTTTGCGTCATTTCATGAAAGAATTGGTCACCATAATACCTTTCGACGACTCTGGCTATTTCGACAAATAGTACAAGTATATTCTACTTAACTTTCAACATCATAATCACCACTACAGCCCTTACAAAACAACAATAATGTTCATGCATAATGGCAGTAAGGTTCGTAACAATGGTCACAATACCGATAACAACGATAAAATACGTACGTGCTAATGTTGGAATCATCGTTGCTAAAGAAAGAAAGAAAGTAGAGCATGTGATCACAGATGTTGATAAATGATTTCTGATCAATTGTAGAATACTGTTTCGATTACATAAAATCTTCCGTGTTCTCAATGCTTCATACATATTGACAGTTAATCATATCAATAAGTTTATACAACAGGATCGTCCAGAGTTGACAAAATCTATTTTGAAAGGTAAAGTTAAATATAAATTCAGAAGACAAGTACAACGGTATAAGAAAGGCAAACGTTTAGTTTCCATTTTTCAGAATATTTAAAAGTACTGCCCACCACATATATTATAAAAAATCACTGTGCATTCGATAATAGTCCACTTTTGTATTATGTGAAAAGTCTAATAGATCACACGTCAATACAGCAAAATGTCGACATGTAAAATATCGCCCTCTGACCTTTGTTATGCAGGAATCATACTGGGAAAAGAAGAACTGGTGAACTAGAGCATACGTACTCTCTCCAACTATTGATACAAGTAGAAGTGAAAAAAGAGAAAGTATCATATGTTAAGATCGTTGGATAGTTGGGATCGTTGGGTGACATAAAGACAATTCTTTGCACCCGTGCAAGATATCAAAGAAATTTGTCTCTGTCGTCTATTATTTTTTTCTCCATCTGTTTGTAAGTCTGTCCATTCACCTCAATAATTTCAAAAGAACCGATGGTAAAATGAAGTAATAATCCCTGTCGCAAGCGGATATACAGTGACATAGAGCACGGGCAAATAGACGTGTGTTGCGAGGGGTGATATATACCCTCAGGTAGTCATTTCTAATTATATCATATCCACATTTGTACCCATGGCATTTAAAGCTGTTTCATCCTAGTTTTAGCACTAGGAAGCCGGAGGAAGGCTCTGAAATGAATGTACAACTTCCAAAATATGCAGTTGCATTAAATATACAGTTTTTTTATGGTTGGTCTTTATTCAGTAGTTCTAGGCCATCGGCCCAGCATACTTAACATAGTTAGCATCAATATACAAAAATTGACAGGAAAATAATAATTACAAACACTCAGAAAAATTGATTATCATTTATCTCCTTTCTCACTTTCATAGCGTGAAAAGTGAAAGCGGCTAGACGTTGCATTATATTTGGATCATCAGATGTCATCAGAGAAATAAATTTTCTTTCTGTTGGTGGACTGAAATAATAACGAGGAATATACTTCATCCTCAAGTTATCAAAAAAGTACAAAGTAAAACAAAATGGTATTCATTTTCGACTTCGTTACTATCACATAGCAAACACACTCTTTCATTTGCATCATTTTTCAATTTTCTGTCAGTCTCAATACGCAAATAGTGAGAAGAGCATCTCAATCGAGCTAACATAGACATGTGTACATTAATTTTGACAACAGAAAGATATTTTTCTGGTGTAAGTGAACACTTAAGTTCTCGATAACAAGAAAGTTTATCAAGGCTACAAATTTCACTGTACCAATGGTCATGCAAATAACTCTTTAAGTTCTCTACAAAATACATACAGAAGCTATTCTCATCGGGAACTTCTTGTTGCTCCCATACTTCTTGCAAATTACAGAGACACAGTAAGTTTTTTACGTGGTGTATCCATGTGGGTTTCGACCGGACACCAGATTTATCAATGTGATATAGCATTTCATAACACTTCCTTGGATAGCGGTTTTCTGGCATTTTTAAAAGTTTACACCAATATTTAACACATTTTTTGGCTGAATACAAGTAAACTGGAAATCTGCCACACTCGCCCAACACTGCAACATTTGGGGTTAAATACATTAAATTGATAGGTAGTGAAATAGGCAACTACAGTATAGATTTCTTTGGTATTTGGTAAATGAATTCCTTGGTATGTTATTCTTACCCAGATTTGTTTAAAATAGCATAACATTCGCATATGTATGTTTTTATCACTTTTCTTAGAAATACGTAAGAAACCTCCTTCTCTGCTGTCACTTGTCGAAAATATCTAGTTATGTGATTTATTTGGTTTGACCCGATTCAAGTTCGTCCAGGTTTGTAAGTACATGAAGATGAAGAATAGGAGAATACTAAAATCCGCTACGTACCATGAAGAGTAGTTGGCTGTTCAGTGGGTGGTGGTGGAGGCTCAGTTGGTGGTGGTCTGGTAGGTGGCGGAGGAGGTGCTTCGGTTGGCTGCGGTGGTAGTGGTGCATCGGTTTGTGGCACTTAGGACACAGAATATATATAAAATAAGATTGTGCTGTGAGAGAGATAAACTTGTACAGAAATATACTCCTACAATTATAGGAATGTCGGGACTGGCGAATATGACTGTACATTCAGATTTAAATATTTTCCAAAAATCGCGGATCAGGCTGTATAGTTAGTTACGATGTGCCTCCTGCAAACAATTACTACTTGTAATTATTTATCAGTATTGTCCCCTGATAAATTTATCACTATTGTCCCGTGATAAATTTTATCGGCAAAGTTGGGTAATATTTAATTATATACTTAAAGCATTGTACAGTAGAGCGTAAATACAATTTAAAAGGCATTCCCCCTCCTGTAAAATACTAGGCAGAGGGCTATGTCCCATAATAGGGCGATATCCTATCATGTTACTCCCATTACACATACTAGCTCGTTTCAATCGACCAGCAGGCACCAATATAATGATGACATTTTAAATTAGTGTCGACAAAAACATTCTGTCGACTGTTTTTCTATCACAGATTAAACCATAGTTTGTTGAACAGTTCCAAAGCTAGCTTGTAATAGGATTCCCCTTTTTCACGTGGTTGTTAACTTTATTTTTATATAAACAAGCTCTTTATTGCAAAAAGAACATACGAAGAAAAGTTACGGTTACAAAACGGTTCACTATGAAATGAGTAATTTCTGTAAAAGCCAAATATTTCAAAACAACCCGAATAATTCAAACATCCCTTGCAGCTTTAGCATACGTAGCTCAACCTCCTGACTGCAGTATTCTAGATGAAAAACTGACTAATTGTAACCTGAAATTATTCGGTGCTCATTTTAATATTATCTCTGTGACTTTTAAACATTGTCATTTCAGAATGTAATTTGTCATTTCATGTGGTCCGGCTATATGATTGCAAGACACGGTGTATGTCAGCTTTTGAGTGTTTTATTCTTTGCCCTTTTCATAATAACGTTAAAGAGATGAATGTACATTTAAATATCTCACCTGGACGAACAGGGTAAATTGGTCTTGGATTGTAAGGTCCTCCCCCATGACCTCCCCCGTGACCATGGTCAGGTCTTCCACCATTGTGAGAACCCCCTCCATGATGAGATCCTCCATGATGAGATCCATCACCATTACTTGATCCGGAACCATGAGATCCTCCACCGTATCCTCTACCGTTACTTGGCCTTGAGCCATAGGACCCTCCACCGTATCCTCCACCATATCCTTCACGGTTACTTGGTCTCGAACCATGGGATCCTCCACCATATCCTCCACCGTTACTTGGTCTTGAGCCATGGGATCCTCCACCACGGGATCCTCCACCACGGGATCCTCCACCACGGTGTGCAACCGATAACGACAAGAATGCCGCAACGATTAAGACAATCTTCATGATTTATTACTGACTTTGTAATCTGTCAGATAGAGGTACTTTATTTCATATTTTAGAGGCAATCTTTAACCTTCTTTTACCCAAATTCTATAATTGCAATACATAAAATGAATGGTGATAGCGAAACTTGACACTTGTATAGTTGCATTGCATATTATCTCTAATAGCAACTGTACACGCATTTTGAAAATAAAATCCGTAAATGCTAGTTTAAACACATTACAGCAATATCTATTACTTCAAACACATAATTTCTTATGCTTTACACTTTCATACTCAGTAAATGAAAGGTGTTTTGGACAAGTTAAATATTGAGAGCTCGCATACATATGTGATAAGTTCTGTAGAGAAGGGAGACAACTTACCGATCCTGTTAGTGCACCATGCAGAGTTAAATATTTTTACCTGCACAGGTCTTTGAATAGCTGAGTTCAAACCTGCAGCGCAAAGTACAAAGTTTTACTCATTCACTTTATCATTGACAATTTATGGCCCTGTAAACATGACACAGGCAAATCAACCTACCCGCAGTTGCCCATATTAGGCGTGCACAGTTTTTAGATATCTGGCTATATCCATGATTGATAGCTCGACGCAATCACAAACAGACTGCAGCAAGGCAAACCACAAGTTTGAAAAATGCTCTGTATTTACGCCTGATACATGTTACTCTGATATAGGACACTTTAGAGATTTGGCATCGACTTCGTACACATTCAAATGTATAAAGAGTAAATTAAAACCAATGATTACGTTCGATTGGAGCTACAGGATCTCTATAAACGATTTCAGGTACACTATGAAAGCACATCATTATTCCTGAATTGAGACAGTTCCTGCGATATTTACAAGCTTAACTGGTATGCCATTTTCAAAGCACTGCCCACATTTTTTCCCCCCATTTTTCAGTCTGTCTGTCTGTATGTATGTATGTATGTATGTATGTATGTATGTATGTATGTATGTATGTATGTATGTATGTATGTATGTATGTATGTATGTATGTATGTATGTATGTATGTATGTATGTATGTATGTATGTATGTATGTGTATGTATGTATGTATGTATGTATGTATGTATGTATGTATGTATGTATGTATGTATGTATGTATGTATGTATGTATGTATGTATCACGGATGGATTGATGGATGGATGTAGGTGCTATCAATAGAATCTCAAAGAGGATACAGGATGAAGATACCGCTGATCGTTAAACCTATAAATCAAATCGATAGGGCTGCTTTAAAAAACATGAATTGTTATTTGCTTGGGGTATTCAAATCGACTCTGTGTGGTAGAATGTTTGTACCTATATCACCCAACTACCACGTTCATCTTGCAAACTCTGTGATTTAGCATTGTTACAGGTCCATTTTTTCACTGCGAGGAGCCTGTTTGATGTCAAGGGGAATCAAGGTGAATTATCGATCGAAGACCGTAGCCTACTCCTGGATACACTGGAGACAAAGTCTTATAAAAACAGTGTAGCACACAACAGTGTATACAAACACAGCAGCTTAAAGACGGTACTCATTGCAAAAGATACTCGAGTTTGTCGTCAACAAAATTGAAACCAGTAATTGCTGAATTGTTGGTTGAGATACTGCCTGCGTCACCAGAAACAAATGCATGGCGCTTTCCATTTACCAGCGCTAATTTCTAAAACCGTTTAAGATTGTTGTCTTATTTCGTCGACAAGTGTGTGTGTGTGTGTGTGTGTGTGTGCACGTCTGCGTCAGGCATCTCCCTTGTTTATTAATTTTTTACGTTTAAGGGAATGTTAGAGACATATTTCATGGAAAGAAATATTGTATGTCTATCATGAAAGCACTCTTTATTCAAATATTGCTCCCACTTTCGGCGATTTTGGTCTATTAGCATTTTAATCCGATCAAACTTAACATTTTAATATGAAGTTGACTATTCCCGCAAACCCTAGAGCTAATAAGGCAGAGTACAAGAGTACGGAAAAACAACCTTGGATAAACCTTGCTTATAACGTTATGAATAATTCAGTGTTGTCTCCTATAGTTTCACTTATCCTTCGTGTAACATTCCTCAAATTATAGGTAAACTGTTGACAAAAATTTGAGTTTCTTACTTTGTCTCTCCTGCTCGAAGGTTCAATCACTATGTGATCAAAAAGCCACCGACTCTACAGTGACAAATGCTGGTGAGAGAAAAAGGCTGACCCTCTATTGCTGACCCCATATTTTATCTACATGCTGGGTTATTTCGGGGCTGCCTGCTTTTAAAATTATTTATGACTGGCTTTGAGTCCACAAACAGTAGAAACGAGCCAGTGGAAAAGTCGACAGCGAAACTTTCACTGGAAGTGAAAATAGGGCATGATAACAGTTAAATAAAATTTTAGGCGGATAACTCTTAAATTCCCATTTTTAAAGGCGGGAACAGAGAATAAGCAAAGAACGCACAATTTACTGTCTTTACACAACTATGAAAGGAAAAAAAGGATTAAAACGCAATGTGTACAGTCAGTGTCAACAAATTATGAACGCGAGAACTAGAGATTTATGATTGCGGTTTAGGCAGAACGTGCGACCACCGGGACAAATATTCGGACCCTCCAATTTTACAAAACTTTTTGGTATACTACTTAAGGGCACTGAAAGCCAAATGCGAGATGGATTAGTATTTATTATGCAAATTAAATTAATGAGCACTCTTTCGGTATTGAAATTGTATACTAACGATTCCTTATCAATGCAGAACCATGTTCATGTACCTCGCATCTTGCATGGTATACTTGAGGGGGCTCATTTTAGAGGCGTTGGAGTAAATAGTTTCAAACGGCCTACAATTTTTTTAAAATGGAGAGTAGTTTTCCCAATAGCGTTGACACGTAGGTGCCGGCCTTATGAATTTAAAGTGTCGGTACATATTAGGTAATATGTTTCCTTTGCACAAAATTTTGCTAGGTAATCCCTGGTTATGCATTCTTGATTTCGAGAGGGAATGATTCCTTGCGAAAGGTTTGGGCAAAACTTGAAGTCAAGGGAACTACCTATGGTAAACATTTACATGGACAGCTTTTGCTCCTGAATGTGGAGCTATCATATGTGCCATAGGAAAAGTCTACATATGCTAGAGTACATACGTTTGAAATGATAATAATGCTACCAAGGGAGAACGATATGTAATCTTTGATGGTTAAGTTGTAAACATTAGCGGGGCAGACAATTTGACAAGTTCCCGTTCGGTTACCAAGAGTGAACGTAACTGCAAATAGGCGAGCAGCAAAAAATAGTGTCTCTTCACTGAGTAATGTGTGCCCTTCACCCTGCAAAATTGTTCTCCCGATGTACGCAGAACACAGCGTCAGTATTGTGTGCCCTTCACCCTGCAAATTGTTCTCCCAAAGTATGCAGAATACAGCGTCAGTTTTGACATTTTTTTCGAGATGATTCAATCTGCATCACCTAAAAGAAAACCCAAATTTTCAAATAAAAAATCAAATCAAGAATGTAAATCGCAAATGACAGAGCAAATTTTGATAATTATGTACTATAAAAGATTACTAATAAGTTATCGATTTTTAAAATTCAAAATGACCACCACCCCCTTAGTACACTCTCCACGAGGAAAAACTTTAATATGTAGTTTTCACAAAAGATAATTCACTGAAAACACTACTTAATACTCTATGAGCTCCAAAATGAGTCCTGGCACGCGGTAAGTCGATAAAGAAGTATTGTAAAAATGTGGGAGTCTGAATACATGTGTCAGATATGAACAGTTTACACTTTACTTTCATGTTAACGGGCTTAATTTCTTCCGAAAGATCATGATTGCCCGGATGGTATCGGCCGAAGTGTCGCATTATTCACGACTCCTGTCAATCATCACACTCTGTCGATATTTTGAATCCTCTTGAGGTGCCATAAAGCACACGAGCTTCGTACCACAAGCCATTACAAGATCAAATTTCTGAATTATACTCTATTTTCAGTAGTTTTTATTGTTACAACGTAACATATGAGCTTTTTAAAAAAATTAACCATGCTTCTTTTATGCTTATGTTATATAATATTACTTCGTGCTTAGTTGAACAGTGTATGATGAAATGTATTATAAATATTAATTATTTCAAAGAAAATTCCTCGCCACTTGACGGATACTTGGATAATAATATATGTAAGACGTCTTGTTGAATAATTTCCCTTGTGTTATTCTTAGTACGTCAGAAAACTTTGGGATAATAATGTTGTGTTTTTTTTGCAATTTCCGATGTTTCTTTGATGTGACTTATAATAATCATGTGACTTCTAATTTCAGTCACATGTTTGTCTTCACATTGCCTGGATCCAATTACCATGTGATGTTGAAAGTGAACAGTCGAACAGGTAAATGTTTGCCTCGCTGTGATGGATGAGGCCCATTAATGAACAGGATTTGTGTGGAACACTCGGAGTTTAAATTAATTATGAGTCACCCTTTGCGGAACATACAGTCGAATAAGGTATTCAACAAGTAGAAACATACCAGTGTAAACGTCCGCGACGGTAACGAACTCTGGAAAAATGTAGGGCTACAAACCCTTGAAAAACAACCAGAAATAGACGTCGAAAGGATCAACAATTTTGTTTCTTACTCAAATCGGTCATCCAAAGTTGATCATAGTGTCAGGAAATTGTACATGCTATAGCACATACTGTCAGTCGTAAAAATTGTAATACTGCCGCCAAACGACAGAAAAGCAAATACTGTAGGTCATAAAATCTAAATACAGCCCGTCCTAGACAGGTTTCTAAGTCAGTAGTGCCTGTACCCGTAGAGAATACTTTCTACCAAATCACGTGGTAAAAGCACCAATTTTGGCCGTTTTCTGGTTGTTCCATCTACAGAAACTTTTAAAATCCACTAGAACCTAACTTTCAGACTTTGGTTGATCTTATTTTAAATTTTAAACACTAAAAATTTATGATGAATGAAATCATATTACCTAATAAAATATGGTCGATAGAAAAGGCCTTTGCATGCTTTTCCTTTTAAAGATTTATTCTACTTTATTATAGAAATAACTAATAACTGGTTTAACGTTTGTATCATCTTAAAATATTTGATGAAAATTCAATGCCCGCGTCAAATATCATGATATATGCTTGATATTTGCAAGCTATTATCAGCCATTATAAATCATATCATCCATTTAGAAAATATGTTTTATCATTCTGCAAATAGGCGACTGTCTGTATATTTAATCAGCTTCTTAACTAGCCATTTTTCTCAACATTTTCATGAGATCCGCCAGCTAAAATACCTATACACTCTCACGAATTCCTCTTAACTACGAATTGTATTTTGAGAATACCATAAACCAAGTTCCATCACATTGGGATTAGAACTCTATTTTAAGAGGCCAATTATCTGCAGAATAGAGGGAAAAGGTCAATGTGTAAACGTATACGGGTCATTCATGTACTGGAGTACGTAAAATAACCATGTCTTCTACCGATAACTGAGGCCAAGATACTGTTACAGTATTCATCAGCATGGATCAGCAAAAAAGTGGTTACTGTCATAGCATCCTTGCAGTACGAAAGAGTCAGTAAATTTTCGATCGGTGTCGAACTCACAACGTACGCATCCAGTCACCTAGCGAAGATTATCACAGTCAAAACCACTCGGCCAAACCCAACACAAAGACGGTTACCTATTTTTCGCAGACTGATATTGTGACAACCCACAAGCCCTCCAAAAGTTATTTTAACATTGAACGCAATGATCGATGAGACGAATACGGAGTACAACGTATTTTTGGTAAGTACTTTGTCCTATATGCAAATCTTCCAGTATAACATGTATAACATGAACCGGGAAGATGACTACATCCAATCAGATATTAAGCCCTCCCAAACGTAAGAATTTGCAGAATTGCTGGTGTGTGGTGTCTGTCAGTGTTTTCAAATTTACTAATAGTAACATAAGGAAGGGTTTCAAATTTTGAAGTGATTGTTCTGCTGTGCCCTTCCATATGCTTTACGAAAATCACCGTCGTAGGAAAAACATTGAAATAGATTAAGTCAATCGATCGGTGAAATTATGCACAAATATCAAATATTTTTTGCGATGAATAGGTTTTGATCTTTTATTCAAAGAAAAGCCAATAAAGGGGAAAATATGTGTATCAATTCAACACTGATGACAGCATCGAATATTCATAATCACATCTATAACTAAACCTTCATGCTTGTGTTTGGCCCTTTAACCAGCCATAACCTCAACTTCACACAAATGCAACATCTGTTCCTTGTCGATGAGTTGGATAGAGACATAGCGCCCTCTCATTGGAGTCTCGCAACCGCATCTTATAGGGATGGTCTCATCTCTGGACAACTTGCCAAGGATCATCCTTCCACAAATGGGAGTTTCTTCGAAGTTTGAGCTATCGCCGACACAGATCTGTGCATTCTTGATACGATGAGCTGAAAATTAGTATATGTAACTTCTGATTATTTATTGTCATGAAGACGACACATCGGATATACGCGCTTATGGGTTTTGTTTTGACTCTTTCTACAGCATTCTAACTATCTATGCAAAATCAATATAAATTATAACACTATCATAATCTTGTTTTAGCTGAGATTTTAGTTACAATCTTTAACTTATTTGAAGTGCCTTCCAGTGGTGAAGCTGTGTGCCTGAGCAGTCAGCTATAACGACCTGTCTACCTCTACATGCTATGTTTGCTTGGGAAGAGTCAGGCTTTTCTTAGTAGGCTATATCAGCCATTTTGAAAATGACACAGTGGAAATATCATTCACAACAAAATCTTTTGCGGCGATAATACGTGACCCAAAGGATCCTCTTCTCGTTCTGAAATAGAAATACACAATGCTGTTGTGGATTCTCGCCCATGCCTTGAAACAAGTCTATTAAAGTTTAAATGACTTACTACAGCAATCCTGCCTGTTGTGATAACAACTTCATAGATGTCATATGTCCTTCCCAAATCCACTTGCCAGTATGGCTCGAATTCATCATCAGTCCAAGTGCAGGAGTTACCGCTTTTCAAGTCGCTGTCCTTGTTTCCATCCACAGCCTTCTCGGACCCTCCATCCTTTTTCGGTTTGTCTGAACTCTGAAAGGTTGGTTGGCCCTCGGCGACGTTGCGGAGTGGTACAGGGTATTCGCAGGCTGCAATATACAAAAGGTACATGAAACAGATGAATCAAACTGTTGTATTCGCGGTAAGCTCGGCAAGTGGAGGAAAGTTTGTTCGCTTTCCTGTCAAGAGGCCTTCACATTCCATACAACAGCAATACAAAATGGCAATTAACAAACACTATTTTACCGTCAAAAGAACAGAAAACCCTAATTTATCATGTTTTTGCAGAACCTCTTACGTTTGGTATATTTTAATTGACAATAAAATCTATTATGCCCGTTTGATCCGTGGATTTATACATAAACAAGGGCCAATTTCCCACAATACATTTTTATCGACGTTGTGTGCGTTCTTCTCACAACACCCTAAATTTACTGAAATAAAATAACACGAACAATCGTAAACTGGAGTGACGCACTTAAACTTTAAACAACATGAGAGATGAGGATATACGATAAAATGTTTTTTCCCCCTCATCATTTCATGAAAGCATTGACACCATAATACATCTCGACATATTTCGAGAAATTGTAAAGTATATTACATTTAACTTTCAACATGATAATCACCACTGCAACCATTACAAAACAACAATAATGTTCATGCATAGTGATGGTAAGATTCGTAATAATCATAACAATACCGATAACAACGATAAAATACGTACGTGCTAATGTTGGAATCATCGTTGCTAAAGAAAGAGAGAAAGTGGAGCATGATTACAGGTGTTGATAAATTGATTGCTGATTAATAGTATAATGGACTGTTTCAATTACACATTGGTCTTCCGTGTTCTCAATGCTTCATGCATATTGATAGTTGATCATATCAACAAGTTTATACGACAGGATCTTCCACAATTTACAAAATCTGTTTTGAAATGTCAAGTTAAGTATACATTCAGCTAACTAGTTCAAAGGTATATGAAAGGGAAATGTTTAGGTTGCATTTTTATAGACTAAAAGTACCGCATCCACAACATTTTATAATTATATCGCTGCGCATTCCATAATATTTCACATAAGTGTAATGGAAAGTCTAATAGATCACACTCCTGTACATCGCAAATGTCGAGAAGTAAATCATATTGTGTAACCCAACGTTCTGCAGGAATTATACTGGAAAAAACAAGAACTGATGAACTAAAGTATACTTACTCTCTCCAACTGTTGACACCAGTAGAGGTAAAAGAGAGAAAGTATCGTATGTTAAGATCGTTGGGAAATCTTTTGGGCGACAGGAAGACGATTCCTGTGCAAGACATCAAAGAAATTTTTCTGTCGACTATCATTTTTTCTCCATCTGTTTGCATGTCTGTCAATTCACCTCAAGAGTTTCAAAAGAACTGGTGGTAAAATTTTGCAATAATCCATGTCATAAGCGGGTATACAAGGCGCGACACAGAGCACGGGCCAATAGACGAATGTTGCGACGGGCGATATGTACCCTCGGGGAGTCAATCTTATTGATTCATATCGACATTTGTACCCATGGCATTAAAAGCTTTTTAATCCGTACGTTTAGCACTAGGAAACCGGAGGAAGGTTCAGAAATGGATGTACAACTTTCAAAATATGCAGGTTCATTAAATACATATTTGATAGGTTGTGAAATGGGCAACTATTGTATAGATTTCTTTGGTATTAGTAAATTAATCCTTGGTATGTTACTCTGACCTACATTTGTTTAAAATAGCATTACATTTGCCTATGTAAGTTTTTATTACTTTACTTAAAAATAATAATCTCCTTCTCTGCTGCCACTTGTCGAAAATATCTAGTTATGTGATTTGTTTGGTTTGATCTGATTCAAGTTCGTCCAGGTTTGTAATCACATGAAGATGAAGAATATGAGAATGCAAGACATGTGTAATCCGCTACGTACCATGAAGAGTGGTTGGCTGTTCAGTGGGTGGTGGTCTGGTAGGTGGCGGTGGAGGTGCTTCGGTTGGCTTTGGTGGCGGCGGCGGTGGTGGTGCATCAGTTTGTGGCACTTAGGACAAAGAAAAAATAATATTGTAAAATGAAAGAGATAAACTTGTATTGGATTCTTCAAAATATACTCAACAATTTTAAGAATGTTGGGACTGACGAATGTGACTGAGCATTCAGATTAAATATTTTTCAAAACATCGTCGACCAGGCTGTGTAGGTAGTTCCCATGTGCGACCTGCAAACAATTACTACTTGTAATAATTTGTTAATGTGGTTTTTATTTGGGGACAATACTGGTCACCTTTATCGGCATAATGGGTGATATTTAATTATACTTCAAGCATTTTACAGTAGTTCGTCAATACAATTTCAAAGGCATTTCCCGTGTCAAATACTAGGCAGAGGGCTATGTCCCATAATGGGCGACATCCAATCATGTTACTCTCATTATATATACTAGGTGGTTTCAATCGACAAGTAGGCACAAACATAACGATTACATTTCAATTTAGTGTCGAACAAAATATTCTCTTGACTGTTTTGTCTATCACTGATTAAACCATAGTTTGTTGAACAGCTCCAAACATAGCTTGTGATAGGTTTTCCCTTTTTATGTGGTTGTTTATTATTAAACAAACTCTCTACTGCAAAGAGAACACACGGAGAAAAGTTACGGTTACAAAACGGTTCACTATGCAATGAGTAATTTCTGTGAAAGCCAAATATTTATTCAAACATCCCTTGCAACTGTAGCATACGGAGCTCAACCTCCTGACTGTAGTATTCTATATGAAAAACTTGCTAATTGTAACCTGAAATTATTCAGTGATGTTTTAATATTATTCTATACAATCCCTGTAGCTTTTAAACATTGTCATTTCAGAATGTAATTTGTCATTTCATGTGGTCCGGTCTTCATATATTATATGATTGCAAGACACAGTGTATGTCAGTCTTTGAGTGTTTTATTCTTTGCCCTTTGCATAATAACATTAAGGAGATGAATGTACATTTAAATTTCTCACCTGGGCGAACAGGGTAAATTGGTCTTGGATTGTAAGGTCCTCCCCCCATGACCTCCCCCGTGACCATGGTCAGGACTTCCACCCTTGTGAGAACCCCCTCCATGATGAGATCCTCCATGATGAGATCCCCCACCATTACTTGGTCTTTAGCCATGGGACCCTCCATCATATCCCCCACCATTGCTTGGTCTTGAGCCATGGGATCCTCCATCGTATCCTCCGCCGTTGCTTGGACTGGAACCATGGGATCCTCCATCGTATCCCCTACCATTACTTGGTCTCGAACCATGGGATCCTCCACCATATCCCCTACCGTTACGTGGTCTTGAGCCATAGGACCCTCCACCGGTACTTCGTCTCGAACCAAAGAACCCTCCACCATTACTTGGCATCGCAAAGGATCCTCCATCGTTACTTGGCATTGAACCAAAGGATCCTCCATCGTTACTTGGCATCGAACCAAAGGATCCTCCATCATTACGAGGCATCGCAAAGGATCCTCCATTACTACTTGGCATCGCAAAAGATCCTCCATCGTTACTTGGCATCGAACCAAATGATCCTCCATCGTTACTTGGCATCGCAAAGGATCCTCCATCCTGACTTGGCATCGCAAAGGATCCTCCATCGTTACTTGGCATCGCAAAGGATCCTCCATCGTTACTTGGCATCGAACCAAAGGATCCTCCACCGTTACTTCGTTTCGAACCAAAGAACCCTCCACCGTTACTTGGCATCGAACCAAAGGATCCTCCATCGTTACTTGGCATCGCAAAGGATCCTCCATCATTACTTGGCATCGCAAAGGATCCACCATCCTTACTTGGCATCGCAAAGGATCCTCCATCGTTACTTGGCATCGCAAAGGATCCACCATCGTTACTTGGCATCGAACCAAAGGATCCTCCACCGTTACTTGGCATCGAACCAAAGGATCCTCCATCGTTACTTGGCATCGAACCAAAGGATCCTCCATCATTACTTGGCATCGAACCAAAGGATCCTCCATCGTTACTTGGCATCGAACCAAAGGATCCTCCATCATTACTTGGCATCGAACCAAATGATCCTCCATCATTACTTGGCATCGAACCAAAGGATCCTCCATCGTTACTTGGCATTGAACCAAAGGATCCTCCATCCTGACTTGGCATCGCAAAGGATCCTCCATCGTTACTTGGCATCGCAAAGGATCCTCCATCGTTACTTGGCATCGCAAAGGATCCACCATCGTTACTTGTCATCGAACCAAAGGATCCTCCATCGTTACTTGGCATCGAACCAAATGATCCACCACCTGTACTTCGTTTTGAACCAAAGAACCCTCCACCGTTACTTGGCATCGAACCAAAGGATCCTCCATCATTACTTGGCATCGAACCAAAGGATCCTCCACCATTACTTGGCATCGAACCAAAGGATCCTCCATCATTACTTGGCATCGAACCAAAGGATCCTCCATCATTACTTGGCATGGAACCAAAGGATCCTCCACCATTACTTGGCATCGAACCAAAGGATCCTCCATCGTTACTTGGCATGGAACCAAAGGATCCTCCATTGTTACTTTGCATTGAACAAAGGATCCTCCATCATTACTTGGCATCGAACCAAAAGATCCTCCACCGTTACTTGGCATCGAACCAAAGGATCCTCCACCGTTACTTGGCATTGAACCAAAGGACCTTCCACCAACACTCGGTCCCGAACCATGGCCTCCGCCACCATGATGTGCAACTGACAACGACAAGAATGCCGCAAAGATGAAGACAATCTTCATGATTTATTCCAAATATTACTGACTTTGTAATCTGTTAGATAGAGGTACTTTATTTCATGTGAGTTATTTTAGAAGCAATCTTTAACCTTGTTTTGTTATAATTCTATATTCAAAATGCAATACATAAAATGAATGGCGATAGTGAAACTTGACACTTGTAGTTGTATTGAATATCATCTCTGATGGCTATTGTACATGCATTTTGAAGATGAAATCCATAATCCTTCTTAAACACATTACAGCAATATCCATAACTTCAAACACGTAATTTCTTATGTGTTATACTTTCATACTTAAAAATGAAAGGTGTTTTCGACAAATTAAATATTGAGAGATCACATATATATGTGATAAGTTCTGGAGAGAATCAAACCAACTTACCGATCCTGTTAGTGCACCAAGTAAAGTTAAATATTTTTACGTACACAGTTCTTTAAATAGCCGACAGTTTTAACTTACAGCGCCAAGTTTTAACAATTCATTTTATCATTGACAATTGGCGGCCCTTTGAAAATGACACACGTGAACCAACAACCCGCAGTTGCCCATATAAGGCGTGTTAAGTTTTTAGATATCTGGCTATATCCATAATTGATAGCTCGACGCCATCACAAGCTGACTTCAGCAAGACAAACCAAAAGTTTGAAAAATGCTCTACATGTACTTCTGATACATGTCACTCCGATATAGGCCACTTAAGAGATTTGGCATGGCTCCTACGCGTTCAAATATATCAAGAGTAAATTCAAAAAAGTGATTACATTCGATTGAAGCTGCAGAATATTTACCAATTATTTCAGATATGCAAGTTTACTTTTCTGACTAAAATCTGCCTTAATTTTCCATTTGTCTTAGGCTCAGTATGCCATGAATGCACTGTCCAAATGTTTGGTTTGTTTTTTCCTATTTTCCAGTATTCGTTTCTGTCTGTCTGTCTGTCTGTCTGTCTGTCTGTCTGTCTGTCCGTCCGTCCGTCCGTCCGTCCGTATGTATGTATGTATGTATGTATGTATGTATGTATGTATGTATGTATGTATGTATGTATGTATGTATGTATGTATGTATGTATGTATGTATGTATGTATGTATGTATGTATGTATGTATGTATGTATGTATGTATGTATGTATGTATATGTGTGTGTGTATGTATGTATGTAGTGCAAAGTAAGACCGATTTAGACAGACATAGTAGATGAGCAGGTGCCATCGATAGAATCTCAAAGAGGATCCATGATGAAGGTACCGCTGATTGTCAAACCTGTAGATCAAATCGATATGGCAGCTTTTAAAGAAACATGAATTGACAGTTTCTGGGGTATTCAAATCGTCACTGTCCGGTAGAATGCTTGTACCTATATCACCCAACTGCCAAGTTCATCTTGCAAACCCATGATAGAGCATTGTTACAGGTCCGCTTTCTCACTGCGAGGGGCCTGTTTGATGTCAAAGGAAATCAAGGCTATCGATGGAAGACGAATTTGACTGTAAGGTACTCCTGGATACACTGGTGACAAAGTCTTATAAAACAGTCAATAGCAAACAACAGCGTATAAAACCACAACAGCTTAAAGATGGTATTAATGGCAAAAGATCATTGAGTTTGTCGCCACTTAACTGTGACCACTGATGGCCGCATTGTTGGTTGAGTCACTAGATATAAATTTATGTCGATTTCCATTTATAAAATTTCCCGCGCTAATTCCTCATGAGTTTAAAATTGTTGGCTCAATCCTTCGTTGAAGTTCGTCGACAAGTGTATGTGCACGTCGGCATTAGGTGTCTCCCTTGTTTTATTATTTTTTCACGTTTTAGGAATGTTAGTGATTTTGGCCTGTTCGCATACTTTAAACCGATCAATCTTAACATTTAATATGAAATTGACTGCTAACGCTTACGGCATCGACAGTTTTAGCTATTCCCAAAAATCCTAGGGCTAAGATGGTGGAGTAGGAGAGTATGGAAAAAAACAACCTTGGGTAACTTTGCTCATTACGTTACGAATAGTTCAGTGTCGTCTTTATATTTTCACTTATAATTGTGTACCATTTGGTAGGGTATAGGTCATGTATCAACAAACATTTCAGTCTCCCATTTTGTGCTCTCCTGCTCGTATATCATTATGTGATAGAAAAAGCCGCCGACTCTACAGGGCCAAATGCTGATGAGAGAATAAGGCTGACCCCCAATTGCTCAGAGACCCCTTATTGCTTATCTGCATGATATGCTAGGTTATTTCGGGCTGCCTGCTTTTAACATTATTTATGACATGCTCTGAGTTCACAAACAGCAGAAACGAGCCAGTGGAGAGGCGAAAGGTGCACTGGAAGTGAAAATAGGGCATGATAACATTCGAATAACACGTTAGGCGGGAAAATTATAAAATCCGATATTCCCATTTTAAAGGCGCGAGCAGACAATAAGCAAAGAAAAAGTGCAGATTAAAACGCGATTTATACAGTCAGTGACAACAAATTATAAACGCAAGAAGTAGATATTTCACTGCAGTTTAGAGGGAACGTACCACGGGGACAGACATTCGGACTCTCAAAATTTTACAACAATTTTGGTATACCGCTTGTTGGCGCTCATTTTGAAGGCGTTGGAGTAAATAAAGTTTTAAAAAAATCAGCTATTTTTTTAAATCGAAAGTAATTTTTCCAATAGCCTTAACACATGGATGCCGACCATTATAAATTTTAAGTGTTGGTAAATATAAGGTAAATTGTTTCCTCTTTACAAAATTTTGCAAGGTAATCCCTGGTTATGCATTCTTTATTTCGAGAGGGAATGGTTCCTTGCAAAAGGTTGGGGCAAGACTTGAAGTCAACGTCGACAAGGGAACTACCTACGGTGAATATTGACAGCTTTAGCTTCTGAATGTGAAGCTATCATATTTGCCAAATAAATTGTCTACATATGCTATGTTACATACGTTTGAAATAATAATAGTATACCAAGGGAGAACGATACGATGTAATCTTCGATAGTTAACTTATAAGCAGTGGTGGGGCAGACAATTTGTCAAGCTGCAGTTCGGTTACCAAGAGGGAACTAAAATACAAATAGGCGAACAGCAAATATGCATGCTGACCGTAAAATATATATAGGGTCACCTCACTGAGTAACGTGTGCCTTCATCCTGCACAATTGCTCTCCCAATGTACTCAGAAACAGCGTCAGTTTTGACATTTTCTCGACATGATTAAAACTGCAGTTGCACCTAATAGAAAACCCGAAATTCCAAATCATGAAGTTTTGATCCCTATCCCTATCCCACAAAAGGGCCTTTCGTGCATGACAAACCAAACTTTGAAGAAACACAGCATACAATCACCCTCAATATGGTACCCCTAATTAACCAATCACTTTCATAACCCTTTCACCACCATGGTTTGTCCCAAATCCATTGTTTTCTATGGTAAAGTTGGACCTGTACACAGGGAACTGGGGGTGAAAGGGTTAAGTGGAATGCTCCTCGGGGACAGATGTTCAGACTCATACAATTCATTTCTGGTCTGGGGGCTTATTTTGAAGCTCATGGAGATAGTAAATTTTGAATTTCAAATATCGGTATTATGTAAGGTGGCCCAAACTTTGTACGGCGACTCTTGATATTAATATTTCATTGGATTAGAATATAGTTGAAACTTTAATTAAGGAACGTTTGACAAAAAGTTTACGTCGTTCAGTTTCGAGGCGATAGACATTCGATTATTTCAGGATCGACGCAGTTATAATTTCACATTTTAATGTTGTATCGACTGAGTAATTTCAACCTAAAAATAAAAATGCGTTTTGTGAATTTATTTGAAAGAATGTGCGGGTATGAAGTGATAGAAAACGAACTATGTTATATTATTAAGGTCAACCGTCCAGGAAAAGTTGTTCAAAAAGTAGAATGCTACTATCTAAAGATTGAAGAAAAATCTTCGACCTTCACGATTTAGATATACACCCGCCGTTCTTGCGCCTTTTTTCATATCAATAATACACACCTACTTTCTCTGTACCCATCTTGCCTTCTTTTTCCACATCTTTGTAAAACAATGCTAGGTTATATTCTGTATAGAGTTTTTTCAAATATTGACAAACAAAGAATACTTGAGGTAGCGCGCGACTCGAAAGTAGGAGTCCAACTTTGGAAAACTTTCCTCAGAGCAACTTTTAGCCATTCTCTTTCAAATCAAGATAACAAGTCATCGTTGATGACACAGTCCCCACTTGTTAATGGGTACTTTGATTACATGTCCTCAGAGAGGAGAGTCCTCTTCATTAATTAGGTCTGTGATAAAATACTTTGATACAGATAGCGCTCAATGGCCAAGAATGACCTACATACAAGAAAGACCTACATATGTATGACATAGGTTAATGTCCTTGTACCAACTTTGAATAAAATTGGTTGAGATATGCCTGAGTATTATGGCTCTGTACATGAAAAAATCGTAACAAAATGGCCGCACGGCAGCCATATTGGATCGTATCACAAAACAAATTGACCTGCATATGTATGACATTAGTCAATCTCCTTGTACCAACTTTGAATAAATTCGCTTGATACATGTCTGAGTATTATGGCTCTTTACATGAAAACATCGTAATAAAATGGCTGCCTAGCGGCCATATTGGATCGTATCACAAAACAAATAGACGTACATATGTATGACATAGGTCAATGTCTTGTACCAACTTGGAATGAAATCGGTTGAGATATGCCTGAGTTTTGGCTCTATACATGAAAAAATTGTAATAAAATGGCCGCCTGGCGGCCATATTGGATCGTATCACAAAACAAATCAACGTGCATATCTATGACATTGGTCAATGTCCTTGTACCAACTTTGAATAAAATTGGTTGAAACATGTCTGAGTTATGGCTCTGTACATGAAAAATTGTAATAAAATGGCCGCACAGCAGCCATATTGGATCGTATCACATAACAAATTGACATGCATATGTATGACAGTAGTCAATCTCCTTGTACCAACTTTGAATAAATTCGCTTGATACATGTCTGAGTATTATGGCTCTGTACATGAAAACATCGTAATAAAATGGCTGCCTAGCGGCCATATTGGATCGTATCACAAAACAAATAGACGTACATATGTATGACATAGGTCAATGTCCTTGTACCAACTTGGAATGAAATCGGTTGAGATATGCCTGAGTTTTGGCTCTATACATGAAAAAATTGTAATAAAATGGCCGCCTGGCGGCCATATTGGATCGTATCACAAAACAAATCGACGTGCATATCTATGACATTGGTCAATGTCCTTGTACCAACTTTGAATAAAATTGGTTGAAACATGTCTGAGTTATGGCTCTGTACATGAAAATATCGTAATAAAATGGCCGCCTGGCGGCCATATTGGATCGTATCACAAAAAAAATCGACGTGCATCTGTATGACATATGAAGTAATCCTTGTACCAAGTTTGAATGAAATCGCTCCTTGCATCTCTGAGATATCTGCGTGAACGGACGCAGGCACGCACGGACATGACCAAACATATAAGTCCCCCTGGACGGTGTCCGTGGGGACTAAAAATCGCGGACAATAGCGAGAAATGTTGTTTTCTGAAAACAATGTCAATAATTTACCGATTTTTGAAATTCAAAATGACCGTCATCCCTGACTGAACTCTATAAGGAAAAGTTTCATTTTCGGTTTTCACAAAAATAATCCGCTGAAAACTACTTTGCTTAATTACTCGACGAGCAATTAAAAGCGGACTAGCGGCATCGGCACATGTATGGAAAGGTTCGTAGCGGATTTGTTCGTAGTGTAAATGTTTTCTCTTTTTGTCACCATTACTCTTAAATGTAAATACGCTTTTAGTTTTTTACGAGTCCATTCATAATTTATCGTGGTTCAGAAAATGTCATATCAAAAGATACGCATGCAAAAAGATGCTGGTAACATTTTTCTGATTATTTACAACCCCCTGAGGCTGATTCTATCCAAAGAAGGGTCACCAGCTACATAAATTATACGCGGCCACGTGGCACTCTCCAAAGAACGACTACAGTGTCACATATCTATACTGATCGCAGAGGTGAATTCAAGTATTGCTGTGCATCAACGAACTTTCCCATGAGAAAATATGAATTTAGTGAATTAGTAAATCTCCGGAGCTTTTCATCACGCGTCAGAGAGTAGAACGAGAAGTTGTAGTAGATACACAAAACAAAACCATCTAAAAATTAGACAAGAGTTGCCGCTATAAATGGAGTAAGGTCACTCTTGGGTCATGTAAAGGGTCTATTCTCACCCATAAATCCGAGTTGTTTGCTGAAAAGGCCATTGTATACTGTTCAGTTTGTGTTCTATTAAAAGTGACCACGTGTGGCTTCCACGGTTCCAGTGCCAATGTATAGAAAGAGGGTCTCACAAGTTGTTTTCAGTACAGTTATAAACAGTTGTCATTTAGTCTTCTAACTTTAAGCTTAAACTTTTGAATTTCCATCTCTACAGAATGCTAAAAATCGATGATGGGCTGTTTCATAAATCCTAAACATTATGTATTGGAAAAATCGGCTCACTGTAATTTTTGTACTGCTCTAAAAAGTAAAATAAATGTAATTTCTCTTGAAACATAGTCATAGAACAATAAAACGCTGGAGCAGTTCCATGTGATCTGGGTTGATGCCTACGGGTGTGAGAAATTCAAAGTACCTGTATGTTTGTGTATTGTGTACTTAACAATAAATACACGATAGAGATTGTCTTTATCCATACAATTTATTTTTCGCGACATTTTATTAAAGAGATGATCCAACTAATATTTCATATCAATCAGAGAGAGAGAGAGAGAAGAGAGAGAGACAGAGAGAGACAGAGAGACAGAGACAGAGATTCGTTTCGCTTTCCCTTTATGTCCCCAAATCCCTGTATATGCACCAACATACCCTTGATGTTTTCAAATCCCCGTCAATTCCCGGCTACAGAGGTGTTTATGAATGCAGCCTTAGGTTACCATAACAGTCCTTGAAAATTTATCTTACAATTAATTTACATAAATTAAAACCTGAAAGGCATGTCCACAGAAATTTCGAGTAGCTAAAGCTTTACATGTAGATATTCTCAATAACCGAACGGGGTGCCAGGGCTCTACAGAACGAATGCCAATGGTATGCAAGCAATGATCCGTTGATCGATTCTTAGCTTAGTAACGTCGCGACTCCGGTCGTACGGCTCAATGCGGATGTCGTCCCTGGCCACCTGAAAGCTATACCTAAACGTAAGTTCAACAGAATAAATAAATAGCGTATGGTATTCGGATAAGCAATATATAGAAGACTCAAACCACAAAGTCATTATACGACCGACCAAAATTTTCTTCATCATATAAAAATTTGTAAACTCTTCATCAGAATCGAACCTACAGCGTAGGGCTAGCGAAGACAGCCGCTGTCAACTGTATAGCCTGAACTCTGCAACGCTCGCTGTGGTATCGTCGGGAGTCGACAACAGACTTTCCGGGATCGGAATTGACGAGGTGACACCAGCAGAGACCGGCGACGGCAGCGTTGTGGCCGTAGGCATGCAATGAATGAGGACGTAAACCGGGTGTCATCGAACGAGAAACCCTTCGGGCTCGCCACGATATAAAATTGTGATAGTTTTGAAAGCCACGAAGACACCTGGAAGAACTACTGTTTCGATCATGTCGTTTCATGTACTCCATTGATATATTTGAAAATATTCTAAACAAGTCTGACTACTGCGGCTGTTCGTCGCTAGCCCGGTGAAATCTCTCTACCCGCCGATGACGGACTTGATTTGGCGTTGGCCCGGGCACATCGCCAGTTACAATGATAACAAGTTCATGTGACCGAATCCGTAAGTTTTGGTAAGATGGCTTTCGTGTATCGAAATTTCAGCTTGATGGCATTTATGAATGAAAGTACCATGTGAATCAGTTGCACATACTCCTGAGAGATTGGCCGTTTTTACTCATTACTCCGGGAGAATAAAACACAGATCGCGACAGTAATGTTTCATTCTGTGACAATCCGTGACGATAACATCGCCAGTTTCGCGCGTCGTATCAGCATTCGTGTAAATTGTGCTGCGTCAGACAATCGATTTCTTCTCGTGCATTGACGCAGCACAGATGACACTCATTCTGATACGATACAGGAAGAGGAGATTTGGGTAATAACCTCTTAATTATTGTCCTTTAGCGCATTCATTTAGTCAAGTCAAAATAAACCATGCAAGAATATGCAACCGATAAAAGAGATTTCCATTTTGAGAGTGAAGGTGGTATATTTGTGTACATATATGCCGCTTAACCGATCTAACCGTTGAAAATCAATCTAAGACGATTAGGCTAGAGAAAGAAAAATATTGCTGCTCAGATTTTTTGGCTTAGCTACAGGGTGGCGACCGAATTTTGTTTTCATTTTTTCACAAACGAGCAAAATGTTCCACTGGTTACAAATGACTTGGGAGTCTAGATTTTATAAACTGTCGACAATGATAGATGCATAATATTTTGACAGAAAATATTCTAAGCATTTCCACATGCTAAAAGAAGAAAATAAAAATTTTATCCCAAAAAAATTCCCTGTATTTTCCGCAGTCTAAAACATAATAATTCCAAATTGGCTAAAGTAGAACAATTTACTTATTCTCCCTGGCTTATGGTGGATTTCCTAAAGTCCCACTAGCCCACTAGCCTGTATCTTTCAGCATTATTACTATGATTTCAATTTCAAGCTAAAATAAGGTGTGTGTATACAGTTATTGTCAACTACCCTCTGCCACTGTATATACAATTTTGAACAAGACAGAGATTACACTGCAATTAAATGTTTGCCAAAACATTAAATCGCAGCCCCATGGGGAAAAGCGAAAACGTGGATACTGTGCATGTCTGCGCTAAAATCTTCACATAAACTGCTCAGAGTAGTCCAATATAATGCATAGGGGTGAATGTTTTCAACTGTGACATTGTATGTTCTGTTTCCTTTGAAATATTACCAACTTTTGAAAATGGCAGGAAATCAAAATGACCGTTAAAATTTGAATTTGTCAAATGTTTCACAAAGGAATATGATTTCCTAATGCAGTAAAAGCCCATATCCCTTCCAAGGGTAGAATTCAGAGAAAACCAGGAGAGAATAGGAAGATATTTTGAGGTCAACAAATTTCAAGAGTTACAGCTAGTTGGGCTTTCATGTTTTCTTAAAAGATACATCCTTTATCATTGGGAAATACAAAGAGTATAGACCGTTTTCTCAAATTAGTGTTATTTTAATGTAGGAAAATAATACATGTTGGCAAAGTGACCAATGAGGAAATTTCAAGAAACTTATAACCTGACTCAAGCTCGGAAAGACTTAGTTTGTACTGAAGTAATTGTATTTTAGGGTTGTGTAAACTGCGCATGTCACTGAAAGTCTGCATCAATTGCTCGTATTAGGATAGCAACAATCTCATTTGCGTATTCCTGAGCTTGTGCTTTTGTAGTCACATTAGTATAGTACACTAAACTCCACAACAAGCGCCCGTGAATAGTTGCTACATAATGACAAAATGTTGGGCCCATGAGGGCGTTTTCACACGCACAGTGTCGACTGACGATTTGAAACTTTCGCTCCCTCGACAAGAAATCAAGATTTCCTAAATTCGACATGAAAAACAATGTATCTTCGCGGTATCCGTCAGCAACGTTTTCCATGTAGGGTTTGAGAAATCGCTTCATGCTGTAGTTAGTGTCTTTCATGTGTCTAAAGTGCTTCAGTACAAGTTGCGGTTCTCCGGCTTCTATTTTCTTCAGCGTTTCCTCTCTACACTGTGCCGCAAATTTCCAAAACTCTTCCAATTCGTCACCCTGTGCCGGAACATTCAGGAGCATTTCTATATCAGGTGCGAAATTCGCGAAGGAATGATCAGGCTTGACTGCGGGCTTGCAGTGGCCTCTCATGTTTACAGCAAAACTAACTAAGATCTCGAGGTCTTCAGTAACTTGACCGCCTTGCACAATTTTACACAAAGCTAGGGCGGCAGCCGCTGTTAGGGCTCCGTTAACCGAGGTTCCATTTTTTCTGCAAAGGCTTATGAGCTTGGCTGTTTGTTCGACCCTCAACTCAATCGGTATAAGCCTGGTATCCTTCCGAACATCAGGATTTCTGGACATCACAGCACCAAATTTGGCGATATAGGGATTTTGGGTGTAACCGAATCGTTCAATGTCAAGGGCGACTTGCTGGAAAAAATGCCTCTCCTCCGTCGTTGGGGGCGCCAGTTGCACAGCTGTTTCAACTGAATCGGAAAGGGGGAACTTTTCTTGCTTGACGACCGAGCATGCTTGCTCTCCTACAGTTTCCATGTTGGTCAAAAGCGAGTCAATAAATCGCATGACGGTGTTGCCATCAACAAAGCCTTGGAAAAAAGTGCAGATCATGGTTGTCGAGAATTTTCTATCATCAACATCACCTTCGAGTAGTCGAATCCTCCAGAGAGGGCCATTCATTAAATCGAACTTTCGAGACAGCTCGCCGACGTGTACTGTTTCCCAATCACCTGAAAGCGTTTTGACATCAATGACCTCTTCGTCCATTGGTCGAAAATATCGCTTGCCATCCTCATCGACGATACGCATTCGTAGCATAGCATATGATGCTCTGAGCATGCGCGCACCGTTGACTACCAACTGTTCAGTCACTGGTTCGTCGGCCTGGAGGAAAAACACATACGAACTATTCAGCAGATTCATGTCATGATACTGGGCGAAAGCATCTTCCCATGGAGAAAGTTCTCTCCCTGAGACCACCACTTGTTCGTGATCTTGGCGGTTCGCCATCTTGCCGACCGGCAAGTGTCTGTTGGCAAGCCTGGTCGAGTGCCTCTTTAGTCCAAATAATCTAAGTTGCACGATTGCCGCCTTTATCAACCTTCAAACAAAGCAATCTGGCATCCGAGATGCAGGCAAGGTCACGGCTGCTTACAAGCAGAGCATTTCACATGCGATAATTCTGTAAATGAAAATATAGAACATACGGTATTTAGGAGAGTTGTACTGGGTCTGATAGGGTGCGATAGGTTATTGTAGTTTGTCTTGGAGAGAAGTTGGAATAGAAATGTTGAAGTATTAAAATACTTCTACGTACACTGGGAACACAGGACAGTATGATTTATATATATATATATATATATATATATATATATATATATATATATAATATATATATATATATATATTATAAATTGCTAAAAACGTTTGCTCTCGTATATATATATATATATATATATATATATATATATATATATATATATATATATATATATATATATATATATATATATATTGCTATAAAAGTTTGCTCTCGTAAAGTCCCAAACCGTTAGTTTGCCGTCGATGAACGGTCAAAGGCCCAGTGGCCGGTCAAAGGCCCAGTGGCCGGCCATCAGATCCAGTGGCCGGCCAAAAGATACGTTCATGGGCTCTTGTCCGTGCATGTCCGGCAAACTAACGGTTTGGGACGGCACGAGAGCAAATTTTTTTGCAGTCTGTGAGCATGTGAGCGGTTGAGTTAATCGGGTAGACAGAGATCGGAATCGAGTTGATTTTGGCCGAAAGTGGCCAGAAAAGTAGTTTTTCGTGCGCGGTCCAAATTGAGACAGCATGTCGCCGGTTTTGTCGACTATGGACCTTGGCAGTGCAGTAGTGGGAGGCCTTGTAACGCCGGGAACACACAACATCGTACGCAGTGCTTCTCTGTCACAAGCTCACACTATAATGGGCTATTGTACAACGTGTACAACCACATGGTCACAACACAACCAACCGTCAATCTAATATGTATGGCTTCCCTCCCACCCCTTACGTTTTACACCTTGTTTCACACTTACCGAGGCTCGATCACGAAAGCAAAGAGTGCTGTGTAGGCCGACCAAATGGATTGTTACCACTCGGAGAACGAGCTGTCCAAAGTGGTTGGTCGCGGGGTCGCGGCCTGCATATCGCACCATATCAATGATGGTCACATCATGACCCGGAAGTACAATCGCAATAAACAAACCACGTAGCCGTTCGTCAGTTTTGCTGCTTGTGGAGTGCTCGTCGCGAAGCCTTTACAGTCATACTGAGTCACAGGCGCACGGCGAATTTTAAAATCACTTGTCTATAATTTTAATGTTGAAACATGCGTTTAATTAATAACGATGCAAACGGAAATCATGCCGGCAGCTTTTGACTCACAGTGAACGGCTGTGGCCTCTCCGGCTGTCTTGTATTGTGTAGTGTATGGTAACAATAACACTCACAGTAGCTCTGCATAGCAGGGCTGTGTGTTACCGGCGTTATACTGGTTATACGGCCTCCCACCACGCTGGTAACACCCCCGCAGAGCTATAGTGACAGTAGAGCTGAGCGGCCACAGTCGTGCGCTGGGATAGGCGCTGTTCACTGGATGTCTCAAAACCTGCCCGCATGATTTCCGTTTGCATAGTTATTAACAAAATGCATGTTCAAACATTAAAATTACAGACAAGTGATTTTAAAATACGCCTGTGACGCGCACTGAACATTTCTGTATGGTCTCACATACCTCTGATATACGCACTGTGCGAGATATCGGCGGGGGTTAAGTAGGGGGAATAATCCTGATATTTTCATGGGGATGGTGCCAAAGTTGAAAATACCTATCCATGTATATTCCAAAACATGATCCATTGTTAGATAATTTTCTGTATAAATTTGGGGAATTTTTATCCATATGGGGATATTTCCTTTGTTATCAACCTATTTTTAGGGCTTTTAGGCTATTGGATGAAAAATCAACCCATGTTTGAGGATTTGTTCTTCAAAAACGTGTCTCACGTAGGCAGCATATACCTTTCTGTGATATACATAGACGTCATTTACATTATCATCCCTAAAAATAAAATGACGTTTGTAATTAATCCTACATGTTTTAGTATCTGCGCAAAATGATAAACGTTTATCCACAATTGTCCTCTGCCATTGTGAATACTAAATGTTCAATATAAATACAGTTTTAACTTGACATGTCTAGTCTTGTGTGCCTTGTATTATGTTCCTAGGTTAATTCCTTTTTCTACACTTTTGACATTATCCATACCTGCCCGACTGAATTATTACACTATATCACAGTCCGTGGATAGAGGGACTGTGACTATATGCATAAAATTCTCATTCAAACTGACGTATGAACTTCAATGCAGTTGCAACAGGGGTCATAAACTGCACGTCACAAGTGTCTTGCATTTCTTACTTTCACTGAAGTAACGAAGTCTTACAGCATTGTCTCAATGGCTTCTGATTTGCGAGTTTACTGTGTAAAATGTGACAGTGGAACCTGACTTTATTAATTGCTGATTGCATAGTCAACCTTGTCGTGTTGACTTTACACCGGGTTTGCAGAAATGCCAAATTTTAATTTGATCGAACTCGTCACAGCTGTTCATTCGATGGCACTATTGTTTGTTTGTCATGTTGTTCGACTCCACCATTGTCTGTGCATGTCGAGGTCCTTATTCGTGAGATATTTTAGAAAGTTTATATCTAATTTGATCACTTAGTAATGCCCGTAGAATTAGTAGTACGGCCTTTGAGTGAAAAGTGAAAGTACCGGCAGTCGACCCTGCAGTTCCCACAGCAGTAAGAGAGAGTTTGAAAATTGAACACGATTTGAACATATATGCTCTATAGCCACTAAAAGGTGAGTACGATTCTATGATCAGATAGTTGGAAACGTAAATGACAATATTGCGTTTTAATAGTAGCTTGTTATGTTGTTCGAAACTCAGCCGTAGGAACGCTTTCAAACTCACTTTTAGGTTGTATTTGTTAATGCAATGGATGTGAGAGCTTGGCGGAGAGAAAACCGACCTCAGCACCGAAGTATTCCGAATAAATATCGAAACCTACATTACACACTCTTTTGCAGAATTTTAGTATTTGTTTATTCTATCAAAACTCTTTGTATGGTAGTTTGGTGCAAACATATAGAAGGTCCTTAGGTTACATGTATATTATTGTGTAGCATATAGCAAAGACAAAACAAGTATAGCACATACAAAACTTCGCATAGTCTGCCCCGGATATTTTCTGAATTGTTACCCCATCCTTATGGTTTTATGATGTTCACGTTTCGTAAACCAAGTCACCATGGTTGGCAAGTCGTTTGAGGCGCGATAGCGATAAGCGGAAAATAACCAGCGTCAGACCTCAAAAGATGATTGAGCGATACAACAACATTTGCGCATTAGAACTGTTCCAATAAAATGATTGATCATCGCATGTACGTCTAATGCAGTTTAAACAGGCTAAATCTGTCGGCGAAAATATAAGAAATAATCCAAAGATATATT